>NW_012120709.1:29511266-29517222 GCF_000951035.1 Colobus angolensis palliatus | reverse complement strand
GAGGCTGAGGCAGGAGAATCACTTGAACCCAGGAGGCAGAAGTTTCAATGAGCAGAGATCACACCACTGCACTCCAGCCTGGGCAACAGAGCAAGACTCCATCTCAAAAAGAAAATACAAAAAAAGAAAGAAAGAAAAAAAAAAGAAAAAAGAGAGAAAAATGTCTTTCCTAAAATGAGAAAAAAACATTTTTACTTCACGAGAGAGTTGTAAATTAAGCAATAGTGGTCTGAACACAAAACACAATACAGGCATTAAAAAGATAGAGAAAAGCTCTGTATAGACAAATGTGGAACATTAACCAAGACTGTTAACAATAACAGACAACAGATATATTTTTAAATGAAAAAAGCAAGGTTTAGAACAAGGTGTACACTTGGCTATCACTCTGTTAGGAAAACTATATTTAGAATATCTCTGGTAATAAAGATTGCCTGTGTTTTTCTTGTTACCTAAGATTGACTTTTTTTTCCCCTAAAGCAAGTAACTTCATTATCATTCCTTTAAAAATAACCAAGGAAAATTCAGAACATATGTGAAACACAAACAGCTGTGGTTCAGGAGGTAAACAAAGGACCAAAATGCAACAGCCCTGAGATGCAACAGCCTCTGAATGGCCTGGGCCACATGGGTGACTGGGGTTCTGTTAAAAGGTCAGGCTCCTCCCTCCTAGCCCTGAAGCCCCAGGAACCTGCCTTGAAAGACAAGCTCTCCTACTAATACGCAACTTGCAGGGTCTAGCCCTAAATCCAAGACTTGGTAACATCTCCTTTCTCCCAAAACCCAGCTGGAACTCAACTAATCCTAAGTGAAAACTCAAGAACAGCACACCAGATGCCAACTGTTGTTTGTCAGGGTCTCAAACTCCAGTGCATTTGCCTGTCATGGGTTTCCTCTCTAAGGGCATCTGTCTGAACTTGGAGCTGTGCTTCCACTGGTGCCTCACGGGGCCTGGGCCTACTCTCCATCTGAAGTCACGCTCCTCTCTGCAAGACGTCAGGTGGGGAGTAAGTCCAAGAAGGTGGCAAGAGGCTCCTAAGCAACAGAGCATGCTCATTCCTGGCAGGCGCCACCCACAATACCCCAGAGGGCTGGCGAGGCCGTGACAGCGTAAGGACAGAGAAGGGGCAGAGGGGTGCTTGGAAGTGCTCTCACTCAGGGGAGCTGGCAGGCCCAGGATGCCAGGCTGTCTGAACGGTGCTGGAACAAAGACAGCTGCCCAGCACCCCTTGTCAAGCAGCTGCTGGTGATGGGAAGCAGCATGACGGCACCACCTCCTTCATCACAGGAAATGTTTTGTATTGGGCCAATGACTTCAGTTTTCCTTGCCTGGAGATGCCTTCGTGAAGCAGGGGGACAGAGAATACAGGCGGGCGTGTTGCAGTTGGCATCTCCGGGGCTGCCAAGTCTTGGGTTCACTTGGGGCCAAGGCACTCCACAAGCCCATTCCCCTTCACGCCATCGAAGAAGAAGTTGTTGTGAGGAGGATCCCGCTGAGACAGGGCCTTCACAATTTCCTGTGCCAAAATCCCTCCAGCCACCGCACACACTGGGGCCATCTCGGAGAAGCAGTACCTGACAAAGTCCTCAGGAAGCAGGTCAGGACTAATACCCAGTGAGTCAAGCACATCGTTTCGTATCTGGAGCAACGACTCGGAATCTTCCCTGTAGGTATCAGAACTGGGATCTCTTCCTTTTTCTGTGCGGAGCTTTAGGAGCACTTGAAGGAGAAAGTGGCCAGAGGTCGTGTGCTTCAGAGTAGCCTTTGCTTTCTCACTGCTCCAGTCTACCTCCAGGACTTCTTTAACGGGGCAGAAGACCACCTTCTTTTTGACCATCGTTGTCTCAGAAGAATCAAGTTTTACTCTCTTGGTATCAGGCCCATCTTCTACTGCTTGGCTAACTTTGGCAACTTTAGTTTTCTCTTCTACAAACTCATGTTCTCCTAGATTGGTAAATGTGTATCCATGGTATCCAAAAACATCTCCTGTAAAGAACTTGATGCTATTTTTGTGACAGATCTGGTCAACTTTAACTATGACATGCCTGCAGCAGCAAGTCAGACACACAGCATCAAACGGAATGAAAAATGACTCTGGTTTCTTCTCTACATCCTCAGTGTCCACCTTCACATTCACCATGGGGTTAAGATTCTGATCTTGCTCCAAAGAGGCTTCAGCCCTATTTCGGCCAACAGACCCGGTACGAATCAAGAACTGAGCTCCAGGATCTTCTGGAGATACCTGTTCGTGATCCAGCATGGGCAATCCTTTCACTCCCGCCAGGATGAGATTCTTGGCAATTTCAGCCCCGAGTCCTTTCATGCCGACAGGAAGCAGCCGGGAGGCCTGCAAAGGTTTCTGGGCCTCCAGTCCCCACAGGTGGATCTGCCGGTCATACTGCGCCAGCCTCCTCCCCACTGATGCCGCTGCCAGCCTCCTCCTTCTCCACCGTGGCGTCAGCTCTTCCTGCCTCAGCTCCGGTCCCGCTCACGCCAACTGCCTGCCGGCCCCGCGCACCACCAATCCCCCTTTTTTTTTTTTTGAGACGGAGTCTCGCTCCGTTGCCCAGGCTTCACTGCAACCTCTGCCTCCCGGGTTCAAGCAATTCTCCTGCCTCAGCCTCCCAAGTAGCTGGGATTACAGGCACGTGCCACCACGCCAGACTAATTTTTGTATTTTTAGTAGAGACAGGGTTTCACCGTATTGACCAGACTGGTCTTGAACTCCTGACCTCGTGATCTGCCTGCATCAGCCTCCCTAAGTGCTGGGACTACAGGCATGAGCCATCATGCTCAGTCTTTTTTTTTTTTTTTTTTTTAATGTAATCTTGCTCTGTTGCCCAGGCTGGAGTGCAGTGGCAAGATCTCGGCTCACTGCAACCTCTGCCTCTTGGGTCCGAGCGATCCTCTTGCCTTAGCCTCCCGAGTAGCTGGAACCACAGGTGCGAGCCACCTCATCTGACTAATTTTTGTATTTTTAATAGAGACAGGGTTTTGCCATGTTGGCCAGGCTGGTCTCGAACTCCTGACCTCAAGTGATCCACCTGCCTCGGCCTCCCAAAGTGCTGGGGTTACAGGCGTGAGCCACTGTGCCTGACCCAAAATTGCCTTTTGAGAAGAGAATTGAATGGTTGGGGATGGAGAGGAGGGAGAGCTCTTTTTACTGTATAGCTTTTTGTACCTTTTGAATTTAGAACCATGTGTCATGTATTATCTATTACAAATAAATTCCTTCCTTGGATAGAGATTATAGGAGCTGACCACTTTTCAGCTTGCCTACTCCCTTTCCCTAACACATTCACATGCAACTGGAACTCCCTCCATACCCACCTTCTGTTCCCAAGTATACTTGAACATACAACCAAATGCTCTCCTTACAACCACATGGCTCCAGCATTTGTACAAAGGCAACAGTGCATCTGCTGCACTCACAGACATCCCCACGCACGGACCCAGCGAGCACACAGTCCTGTGTGTATGTGTGTGCTTGTGTGTACATATATCCATGTGTGCCTTTGACCCAGCCCCTACCCTCTCCCTTTATCTGTATCTGTTTCCTCGGTATGTATACCCGGGTGGAGGTCCCTAATTACAAAGTGAAATAGGTTAAAAGTATCCTACTCTAAAGCACTAAATGGGCCTAATAACAAGTGACTGTAAAACTCTAAGAGGACACATTAGTTGGGAAAAAAAAAAAAAAGGAGAAGAAGGCAGACCTGAAAATAAAAGACCTGAGTGACAAATGTAGCCTCCTTAGACTGTTGAGAAAAAGGGGCTTAATTGCCCTTTGATAAAACTGGGGCAGTGGGAAAACAACGGGAGCGGTGGGGAGGGGCCAGTAATCAAAGGAGACTCCTATAGTAGACAAGACCTCTCCCCAGGGAGCTCTCTCCGCCACCCCACCACTTCTCTCATAACTGTCACTTGCCTTCTACTGCTGGTGGGACAAAGAAGGAGGAAGTTGTTACTTGCATCCAGCTTACTCCTTCTTCTACTCTCTGAGCTCCCTCAGGAATCCCAGGTCCTTCGTCCCTTTGCACCTATCAAAATCCATTCTCTCAGGTCCCACAGGAATGGCCTTGTGAACAGGACACACATTCTGATCCTGACCTAACTACTTACTAGCTATGTGACGTTTATGAGGCACATACCCTAAGCAAACCTGTTTCCTCAATTCCAAACGGGGCTGGTAACATCTCTCTTACAGAGTTGTGAAGATGCACAGAATGGTATATGAGAAAGTGCTTTGTAAATGGGAAATTCTTGCACTGTTATTAGCCATTAGGCACTGGATTCACTGGACCAGATCGAATGTTCTTGGAAGACAGGAATCATGTCTTAGTCATCTCTGCTTTCAGGTTCCTACCTCTAATAGGGTAGAATCTAAGAGTCACTCTCACTGTGGGGTAAGTGGCAGACCTTAACCACTAGGCTGTCTTCCCTTGGTGTGAACAAATGGACAAAATCTTTGGCAATGGGATGAAACTGTGGTGGCCGTAGCATTAATTCTAATATTTATTGACATTTACTGTGTAGCAGGCACTATCCTAAGCAGTTTATATGTATTCTCATATTTGATCCTCTCAGTGTCCTTAGGAGGAGCATATTGTCTCCACCATCTCCATTTTAAAGGTAGGAAATAGAATCTCAGGAGACTTACTTCAAACTGCACTGCTAGTGAGTAGGGGAGCAGGACTTGAACCAAAACCTACACTCTAATTGTGTAGACTTTAGGCACCAGCCAGGAGGTGGTGAATGACATTTGGGTTTGGGAGCCTTTCTGTGTGTGTGTGACAGAGTCTCGCTCTGTCGCCCAGGCTGGAGTGTAGTGGTAAGATCTCGGCTCACTGCAACCTCTGCCTCCTGGGTTCAAGCGATTCTCCTGCCTCAGCCTCCCGAGTATCTGGGATTACAGGCGCCCACCACCACTCCTGGCTAATTTTTGTATTTTAATAGAGAAGGGGTTTCACCATGTTGGTCAGGCTGGTCTTGAACTCCTGACCTCAGGTGATCCACCCACCCCAGCCTCCCAAAGTGCTGGGATTGCAGGCATGAGCCATCGTGCCCAGCCAAGACTTTTTAAGTAACCTCCTCATCTATTTATGATTAAAGGCAATCAAACTGTTGATTAAAGATCCTGATCATTATGCATTAGCCAACATTTATTCAATAAACAAGTATTTAGTACTTGCTGTCTGTATGGTGCTGTGCCCAGTAATTGAAATACATTGATAGTACATTGATAGATAACTGCCTCTTCTTTCATGAAACTTTCTGAGTATTCCAGTTGAATCCAAAAACACTAAACATTTCTGTTCAGCACTCTGTTGGGTAGATAAATATACATCTATTATTAGACCGTTTGCAATATCTGGAAAAACAATCATTCATTGAGAGAGAACTATGTGCCAGACATGCACTGAGCACTTTATAAATACTTGCTCATTTGTTTCATGTCTCTCTTCCACCTTCACTAGAAGGCCAGCTCCATGTTTTGTTTAACATCTCTAGGGCTGACAATACCTGCCACATAATAGGTGCTCAACAAATGCTTGTTGGCCAAATAAATTATCTCTTAACAATTCTGCATGATAGATAGGATTATTCTTCCTCTAGTGATGAAGAAACTAACACTCAAAGAGATTGAATCACTTGCCCGAGATCTTGCTACTCTGAGTGACAGGCAGAAGTGTGAATGCTAGGTCTGTCTTCTTTCTTCTATAAGTCTCTTCCACCGGAGTTGTCTAGAGCCAGGGACACTAAGTTGAACAACTCTGAGATAAGATGTGAATATGCAAAAGTGTGTTTGTTGGCTGGGCGCTGCAGCTCACTCCTGTAATCCCAGCACTTTGGGAGACCGAGACAGGTGGATCACGAGGTCAGGCGATCAAGACCATCCTGGCTAACATGGTGAAACCCCGTCTCTACTAAAAATACAAAAAAAATTAGCCGGGC
>NW_012120709.1:29508429-29510641 GCF_000951035.1 Colobus angolensis palliatus | reverse complement strand
GGTGTGAGCCACTGCGCCTGGCCAGAAAGATTAGCAGCAATGTATAGGGTGGCGTGGAGTTCAGAGAGATGAGACCAGTGTCATTAATTCATCATTTGAGGAGGAAGTAACCAGTCAGTGAATAGAGGTGATAACAGTAAGAATGGAAAGGAGGTCATGATGTCAGAAGAAATGCAAATGCCTCAAGTAATGGAGACAAATTAAAGTTCAGAGATAGATTTGCAGTGACAAGTAGATGAAGCAGCACCTGTCTTATGGTGACCTCCCCCTTTCTAGAGTTACCTCCGGGTGGGTGGCTGCTTCTGTGGTAGGATTGCTTTAAACCAGTCATCTTCTTGGCAGAGCCTCTGGTAAGTCATTTTTTTAGCAAGTATTTTTGGTGCACTTAGTATTTTATAGGCTCATAGCATCAGCATCGTCACTTTTTTGCACTTAGTTCAATAAAATGCATTAAGCCCGTACTATGTTAGGGTTTGAGATATACAAGCAGAGGTGTGGGGCTCTGTCTGGCTTCCTACTTCAATCTATATGTGACCTCTGTTTTTTGATTCCATCAACCATAAAATGGGAATAATAACACACCTGTCTTACAAGGTTGCTGTAAGGATTAAATGAGTTAATATAGGGAAAGCAAATAGAACAATGCCTGGCATATAGTAAGCGATTTGTAAGTGTTCGCTAATGTTATATGCAGCCTCTCTCCTCAAGGACACAGTTGGATCATAGGATGCATATAGGACACTGTAATAATAGATGCATACACAAGGGACAGAAAGAGCTCTAAAGGGGAGCGATTCTTACGGTTACCTTTTCTATTGTTCACCCTTATCCCTTCCACTGAGAGCAGAGCTCTTTTTTTAAAATTTATTTTTATTTTTATTGAGATGGAATCTCCTTCTGTTGCCCAGGCTTGAGTGCAGTGGTAAGATCTTGGCTTACTGCAACCTCTATCTCCTGGGTTCAAGCTATTCTCCTGCCTCAGCCTCCTGAATAGCTGGGATTACAGGCAAGTGCCACCACACCCGGCTAATTTTTGTATTTTTAGTAGAGATGGAGTTTCACCATGTTGGCCAGGCTGGTCTCGAACTCCTGACCTCGTGATTTGCCCTCCTCGGCCTCCCCAAGCGCTGGGATTACAGGCATGAGCCACTGCACCCGGCAGAGCAGAGCTCTTTTCACAGTTTCCTATTATTGTTCCTATTATTTTTCCTATTCTTGTCCTATTATTCCTATTTATGTTTCATCCCTATTCCTCTCCCCAGACTACTCAGTGAGAAAATGAGGATTAAATATACCCAAGCTCCACAACCGTTGGACTTACTGAGAGTATGTAAGAGGCAGAGCTCCCATGCAATTTTGAAGTAACTTTTATCCCCTTCCACCTCTGCAGACCTGCCAGGAATGAAATCTTTGCTTGGGACAAATGAGATTATGTTCTCTTTGGAGAGGACAATCTCCATCTCTCCCTGGACACAGATATTCATTTGCCTGCAATGAACCTGCAAGGCAGATGAGCCTCTGAGATACCCTCTTTCTTGTTCACTTAGGGGTGAAAAATTACCAGCAAGAAACCAATTAGCATGCTCTACAAGCAGGTCCCAAGCCTTCTGGAGCCAATTCTTTTACTCCATCTTCTGCACACAAGCATCATCTGCTTTGGGGTTTTGTCCTAGTTGAGTCAAACCTGTGCTGTTATCATTTGTTCACTGTAGCCCCAAGAGAGAAGAGTAAAGGAGGGAGGGAAGGAGGGGGCTCTGTCTTCCTTTGTCTCCAGCCCAAAGGAAGAGAGAGAGGGTGACTGGCCAAAGGGATCAGAGGTCAGTGATGGAGGAACTGCCTAGACACTGAGTGGCTGATTTACATGCAATGAAAAGCAATACAAATGAATTGCTTGAATACTTATTGTAATATGTAGCAGACACTATACTAAATGCTTTATATGGATTAACAGAATTTTCACAACTCTTTCTGTTAGTTCCCATTTAAAAATGAGAAAAAAAATTAAAAAATAAACTAAAACATTTTTAAATGAGAAAAATAGAGTCACTAAGAGGGTAAGGACTTGCCCAAGGTGACATAACTAGACAGAAAGGGAAACCGAGGCTGGGCGTGGTGACTCACGCCTGTAATCCCAGCACTTTGGGAGGCTGAGGCGGGTGGATCACCTGAGGTCAGGAGTTCATGATCAGCCTGACCAACACGGTGAAACCCC
>NW_012120709.1:29470113-29507204 GCF_000951035.1 Colobus angolensis palliatus | reverse complement strand
CTGGGCTCAAGCCATCCTCTCACTTCAGCCTTCGTGTAGCTGGGACTACAGACACACATCACTACACCTGGCTAATTTTTGTATTTTTAGTAGAGATGGGGCTTTGCTGTGTTGGTCAGGCTGGTCTCGAACTCCTGGCCTCAAGTGATCCACCCGCCTTGGCCTCCCAAAGTGCTGGGATTACAGGTGTGAACCACAACACCTGGCCTCTTGTGCATTTCTTGACAGTAGGAAGTAGCAGAGTGTGGTTTCACCACACTGTGAGGACATGGGTAGACTCCAGAGACAGATTATGTGATTTTGATCCCAGTTCTGCTATTTGTTGACGCTATAGCTTTGGACAGGTTATATGCCTTCCTCTGCCTCAGTTTCTTCATCTGCAAGATGGGGATGATGATAGAACAAACTTCATTAAAGCTGTTGTAGGAATTAAATGAGTTATCTCTAAAGTGCTTAGAATAGTGCCTTGTGCATATTTGGTGACATGTAAAAGTGTTAGCAATTATTGTATCTATAGTACACATTTCACAGTTCTGGATGCTGAGGACATATAATAACAGTCTGTGTATAGTGTGACAGCAAGGAGCGAATCAAGAGTTCTATCTGTGGCAATATCTCTAACTTTCTGGGTTTTCTGGAGTTTACCTTTATATCTTCATTTCTCATTTTGTAATTAATAATAACAAATAAATAATTAGTAATAACATAACATTGTTTACTATGCAATGTATTTTCTTTTTTTATATTTCCAGCCTGGGCGACAGGGCGAGACTCCATCTCAAACAAACAAACACCCTGCACAACAGTATGTGAGACAGGCATTATAATCTCCATTTACGAATGGAAACAGTGAGACCCCGAGGCGTTAGGTGACTTGCCCAAGCTGACACAGCCAATTGCAGGGCCAGCCTTTCCCTCGCTGTGCCACCTGGAGGGGTTGGTGTCACCACCAGTGGAATCAGTCAAGCCACCAAATTGAGGACATCATACTAAACGTTGGGAGGATATAGAGAGTATTCTAGACATTCCCTCTGCTCAAAATGTGGAGACGTGACACACATGGGGAAATGAGTTAAGGAGAGAAGAAAAGTTTCAAAGCGGTAGAATTGGAAAGGAAGGGAAAACAGTTCTCAAGTGTCAATGGGAAAGTCACATTCTATGCCAATTAAAGGGATTTGTGCATGAAGTACTCTATGAAACATGCTGACCAAACAGAGGAAGCCAGAAGGGAGAGGCTGCTGCCCTGCTCGGCCCCACAACAGCATCCAGCAATGAGCTGAAGCCTCATGCACAGAATCCTTCATTGGCACAAAACACCTCTTCTTTTTCTTTTTTTTCCCAGGGTGTGTGTGTGTGTGTGTGTGTGTGTGTGTGTGTGTGTGTGTGTGTTTCGTTATGATTTTGATTGAGGACCAGGGAATTGATGCCCTGCAACTCTTCTGTTCAGCATTCTCATCGCTTTAATTTGTTGAGCTGCCTAATTACCTAAATACTTCTGGCCAAGAAGCAGAATGGGGATGTTGGGGCTGGTGTATCACCTTCCTCCTCTTTCCCCAGTAGTGCTGTCCCCATCTCAATTCAAAAGGCCTAGCAGCTTCCGTCGGAGTGTAGCAGCTCCATTTCCCTCCAATATTAATAATTATGACATTAGAAGGGTGATCTGCTGCAATTCAGGCTTTCTATTTGCAGACTGACGGCTGCATATCAATGGCATGATTAGGCAAATGAAATCAGATCGGCACTGTTATGAAATATTTACATGGCCAGAATGCATATGCTTCAATCTCATTGTTCCCATTATTAAGCCATTTTATAATCTCATAACATTTAGACTCACACTTTGCATTTCTAATTAACTTGAGAAGTGACTTCGCTGGGAATTAATTGCAACTTGTGCATTCTTATACACACAAACTCACTGAGAAGCAAACTCTGGTTGGCAATCATGCAATTCACCCCCAAGATGGACTCCAGGTTGACTTCTGTTCTAAACCGGCCTCACTGTCGGTTGGGAAAAAGTGGCTGGGGACCTTGGTTTTCATTAAAATTTGGCTACAAATCACATGCAGGATCAGTCTGAGCACAAGGGTTCCTTTGGAGAGACTCATTCCCACCTGAACAGCCTTTCACAAAGGACCAGTTCAATGCAGAGCAATGTTTTTTTCTTGTTGCTGTTTGTTTGTTTTGAGATAGAGTTGCTCTGTCGCCCAGGCTGGAGTGCAGTAGCACGATCCTGGCTCACTGCAACATCCACCTCCCGGGTTCAAGCGATTCTCCTGACTCAACCTCCTGAGTAACTGGGATTACAGCCATGTGCCACCAGGCCCAGCTAATTTTTGTATTTTCAGCAGAGACAGGGTTTCACCGTGTTGGCCGGGCTGGCCTCAAACTCCTGACCTCAAGTGATCGGCCCACCTTGGCCTCCTAACGTGCTGGGACTATAGGTGTGAGCTACCACGTTTGGCCAGGACAATGGTTTTCAGCTGTTTGGATTTCATGGATCAATAACATCTCTATACTAATAATAATAATGACATAAAGATTTGGGATATCTAAATAGCAGTTATTTTAAGCTACTATATTGCCTTTGTTTAAAATTACTTCTGTATAGGCCGGGCACGGTGGCTCAAGCCTGTAATCCCAGCACTTTGGGAGGCCGAGGGGGCGGATCACGAGGTCAGGAGATCGAGACCATCCTGGCTAACACGGTGAAACCCCGTCTCTACTAAAAAATACAAAAAACTAGCCGGGCAACGTGGCGGGCACCTGTAGTCCCAGCTACTCGGGAGGCTGAGGCAGGAGAATGGCGTGAACCTCGGAGGCGGAGCTTGCGGTGAGCTGAGATCCGGCCACTGCACTCCAGCTTGGGTTGATAGCGAGACACCGTCTCAAAAAAAAAAAAAAAATTACTTCTGTATGAACAGTGTGGTGTATCTCTCACACTTCAGGGTGGGTTAGTTAGCATTTGAGTGTCTCTAATCAAAAGTCCATACCCTTGAAGTGGCTACTATCAGGCACTTTAATAATCTTTATTTCCTATTAACATCAGAGTCTTGTTAATGTGCACAATTGGTGTTAGAAAGATTTTTTACTGGTGAAATGAATGGTGTTCAAGATATATGGATTGGTTAGAAATATTGACAAGGTACTCATGAATGAACAGGGAATTTGCTGTAAGCTTGCTTAGTGGCCTACCCTTCGGAATAGTGCCCTAGGCCTAGAATTTTGCCTGGTCATGTTTTAGGAAGCTTATACAGGATTTGATTGCCTGGCTCTAAATAAGAAAGTATCTGAAGTCACTGCAAGTGAACCTTGCTTGCAAGATACTTGCAAGTTAGTAGTTCTAAACTGGGGACAACTTTGCTTTCCCCACCAACCCTTCCTGGGAGGCATTTGCAATGGTCTGGAGACATTTTTGGTTATCACAATTATAAGCACGTACGTGTGTGAGTATGTAGTGGGTAGAAGCCAGAAATACTGCTAAACATCCCACAATGCACAAGATAGCCCCCACAACAGCAACAACAAAAAATGGCCCATTCCAAGGGATATGAACAGACATTTCTCAAAAGAAGACATGCATACAGCCAACAGACACATGAAAAAATGTTCGTCATCACTGGCCATCAGAGAAATGCAAATCAAAACTACAATGAGATACCATCTCACACCAGTTAGAATGGCGATCATTAAAAAGTCAGGAAACAACAGGTGCTGGAGAGGATGTGGAGAAATAGGAACACTTTTACACTGTTGGTGGGATTGTAAACTAGTTCAACCATTATGGAAAACAGTATGGCGATTCCTCAAGGATCTAGAACTAGAAGTACCATATGACCCAGATATCCCATTACTGGGCATATACCCAAAGGATTATAAATCATGCTGCTATAAAGACACATGCACATGTATGTTCATTGTGGCACTATTCACAATAGCAAAGACTTAGAATCAACCCAAATGTCCATCAGTGACAGACTGGATTAAGAAAATGTGGCACATATACACCATGGAATACTATGCAGCCATAAAAAAGGATGAGTTCGTGTCCTTTGTAGGGACATGGATGCAGCTGGAAACCATCATTCTCAGCAAACTATCACAAGACCAGAAAACCAAACACCGCATATTCTCACTCATAGGTGGGAACTGAGCAATGAGATCACTTGGACTCAGGAAGGGGAACATCACACACCAGGGCCTATCACGGGGTGGGGGGAGGGGGGATTGCATTGGGAGTTATACCTGATGTAAATGACGAGTTGATGGGTGCTGACGAGTTGATGGTTGCAGCACACCAACATGGCACAAGTATACATATGTAGCAAACCTGCACGTTATGCACATGTACCCTAGAACTTAAAGTATAATAATAATAATAATAAAAAGGCCCATTCCAAAATGTCAAGAGTGCCAAGGTTTAGAAACCCTGGGAAAGGGCAGAGCTTCAACTTCACTGAGTTCACAGAACTAATTGCTGATGTTTGTGTGTGTGGCTGACTTTAGGCTGTGCCTCTTTCTCTGTAAATAGACAACTGGGCAATGAAGTTGTGGAGAATTTCATTCCTTTTCTATCTCCACTCTTGGAGGTTACTAATAGCTATCAAAAAGAATCCAAAGATTAAAAAACAAGTTGAGAAAGAAAAAAGAATACAATATTTCTACATAAGCAAGTTGTCTTGGGTCAATTTCAAACAGTAGTGTAGGTTCCAGGATTTTCTTGTGGAAACCTTAAATTTTATTAATTTCAGACTTTTTTTTTTTTTTTTTTGAGACGGAGTCTCGCTCTGTCCGCAAGGCTGGAGCGCAGTGGCGCTATCTCGGCTCACTGCAAGCTCCGCCTCCCGGGTTCCCGCCATTCTCCTGCCTCAGCCTCCCGAGTAGCTGGGACTACAGGCGCCCGCCACGGCGCCCGGCTAACTTTTTTTTTTTTGTATTTTTTTTTGAGACGAAGTCTTGCTCTGTCGCCCAGGCTGCAGTGCAGTGGCGTGATCTCGGCTCACTGCAACCCCCATCTCGGTTTTGGTTCCCGCCATTCTCCTGCCTCAGCCTCCCGAGTAGCTGGGACTACAGGCGCCCGCCACGGCGCCCGGCTAACTTTTTTTTTTTTGTATTTTTAGTAGAGATGGAGTTTCACCGTGGTCTCGATCTCCTGACCTTGTGATCCGCCTGCCTCAGCCTCCCAAAGTGCTGGGATTACAGGCGTAAGCCACCGCGCCCGGCCAATTTCAGACTTTTAAAATAAACAACCAGGCCCCATGTGCTTTCCTACATTGCTCTCATTTGAAGCCACGGTAATCCTCTCAGGTAGCGTTATTCCCATCTTACAGAAGAAAAATAGGCTTTCATGACTTGCCCAAGGTTATGTGGCTAATACCTGTTTTCCAGTATCTTAACTCGGCTCTCTGCTTCTAAGACTTCAGAGGGGAAACATTTCAGCCATGATTTTCTTTTCTTTTCTTTTCTTTTTTCTTTTTCTTTTTCTTTTTTTTTTTTTTGAGACAGTCTTGCTGTGTCACCTGAGCTGAGTACAGTGGCCAGATCTCAGCTCTCTGCCACCTCCACCTCCTGGGTTCAAGCGATTCTCGTGCCTCAGCCTCCTGAATAGCTGGAACTACAGGCGTGCACCACCACGCCTGGCTAATTTTTGTGTTTTCAGTAGAGACAGGGTTTCACCATGTTGGCTAGGCTGATCTCGAAATCCTGACCTCAAGTGATCTGTCTGCCTCAGCTTCCCAAAGTGCTGGGACCGCGTGTGGCCTGCTATGATTTAACTAAAGGGCTTTGAACGTGTTCCCACTCTGTCTGATGGATCATAAGATGAAATTGTCCTTAATGGATCATCTAGTCTAGAAATTCTCAAACTTAAAGATCAATAACCTTTTAAAAATAATTATATACTTTTATTTTTCCATAGAAAAAAAGTTTGCAAAACCTCCCACCACTTACTTTCGATACCATTTCATTAAAGAAAGGATATTTTAATCCCAGGAAAATAAAAAGGAAATAATTTTTCCTTCATTCATTCAACAAATATTGATTGAGTGCCTCTTACATGCAGGTATTCTTCTGGGTATTGGAAAACAAAGAAAAAGAATATCATCAAAGTCCTTACCCTCTTGGAGCTGACATTTCAATGATATCATCTGAGAAGAAAAGCCCTTTAAATGAAATACGTTGAACTCTGAAAGATTCTTTCCAGTGTCCTTATTGTTCTCATTTAATGAATAAAAACCTTGTCATGTGTCAGCATTGGTCCATAGACCAGCATTTGGGAACTCTGGATCTAGCTCATTTCCAGGGACAGAACAACGAAGTTATCACAGATGGAAGGAAATCTGAAGGAAATTTGGATATAATCTGGATTCTCCTAGGGACAACATTTGGTGGCCTAGGTGAGAAATGAATTGTACTATTTACTGTGCACCACGGGGTAATCTCAGTCAGATTTCTATGAGTTCAACTTCTGGCTCTTTGGTTCAACAGGTAAAGTGGCATTTTCTAAATCACCTTGCTTTGCCTGCTTTTTCTCCACCTCACTGGTAAGGCCGGAAATGTTCCCGAACACCCTTTGATCTGGCAATCATTGTAGCTCATTAGCAGGTCTAATAGGCTGAGTTCATTCCACACAAGGGAAACTGAGCTGCAGGAGGTCACCTGGGAAGGCAGCAATGGCTTGAGGATCAAAACCCAGCTCTTCTGCTTCTATCCACGTATCTGCTCATTGAACAACTCAGAGTCATGTCTGTTCAGAATAGTAAAGGCCAGAAGTATATTCTCCATGGCCTCACAAGAGCAACCTTGCTTGGATTTCCCCCTAGGTTATTTGAGTTCCAACTCTTCAAAATCACCCTTCCCATTTTGCCCAAAGTATGTGCCCCTGGGAGTTCAGGGCAACAAGTTTGCATGGCTAATATCTCCTCCTTCCTGAGCTGCCCAGCAGGCTTACAAATGGAAATAAAATGTTCAAACACTGACAGATTATACCAGAGAAAGAGCTCAAGAAAGAGGTAAGAGCGGTCAGGTATGGTGGCTCACCCCTGTAATCCCAGCACTTTGGGAGGCCGAGGCAGGTGGATCACCTGAGGTCAGGAGTTCGAGACCAGCCTGGCCAACATGAAATCCGACTTTACTAAAAATACAAAAATTAGCCGAGCATGGTGGTGGGCACCTGTAATCCCAGCTACTCGGGAGGCTGAGGCAGGAGAATCGCTTGAACCCGGGAGTTGGAGGTTGCAGCAAGCTGAGACCATGCCCCTATACTCCAGCCTGGGTGACAGAGTGAGACTCTGTCTCAAAAAAAAAAAAAAAAAAAAAAAAAAAAAAAAGAAAGAAAGAAAGAGGTAAGAGCAAGGCGGGAGCAGCAGGAGCTCTGGTAGGAGCTGAAAGTCAAGGCTAGAAGGCTGTTCTGTTAGCTCTCCCGATCACCAAGATCCTGAATGTGGAGATGAGAAGACAGGATACTTGTCCTACTTTAACAGCCTTCTCTACTCTGTCTGAACATGGTTAATTAGTTTTGTTTTACAGAAAGGGAATTCTGACTGGCTGGAACCCTTACACGACACCATGTCTCTCCCTTGGCCTCCAGGCAGGGGTGTGTTTGCATCATAGCCGGTGGCTGCCATTAGGGAGTGCTCCACTTCCTTTGTCCAAAGCTGTACAGACTGACTCTTCCACCTAAACGCCTGCTTTTAAACATGACCTTCCCAACTCACCTCTGTTTGGAGGAACGGAGGCAAGATGGTGCACTTCCGGGTTCTTCTTCACCAGCTTTTCCCACGGGCGCGAAAATGCAGCCGGCACCCGGGAAGGTGCAGACCAACCGAGCATGCGCGAGGTGACGTCAATCCGAAGAGACCAAGATTTACCTGGTCGCACCTGCCGAACGCCCCCCCGACACACCCGTGCCCCGCCTATTGCCCTCCCACTCCTAGAAAAGCCACTCCGGATGGACGCCAGGCAGACTTCCCAGCCCCACTCCTGTCGGGATGTGGGGACTGCATCAGGAACCCCACCCGAGAGCCCCACCGGGGGACTCTGTTGGCCTCCTTTGCCGGAGGCCGACAGACCTCTCCCTACCCACCTTCTTCCCTTGAAGTTAGGTGACCAAAAATAAATTTGCAGTGAGGTGACCAAAATAAATTTGCAGTTTTGCTCCTACCCTTGCCTACCCGCTGGTTCTTTTGTACACGCTCTGGTGGTCTTAGAAAAAACAAGTCAACCTCCTATGGCTGGCTGTGGTACATTCGCAAATCTGACTTTGACAACACATTCAATTTTCTTCATTTATGAGGAAATTCTACCCCAATCACTACTCTACTACAAAGAAGAACGGCGACTAAGTGATAATGAAACCAGTGGCTAATGCCAACATCTTTCTGTTTGGCACTTGAAGGGATGCACTCTGTATTAGTCTGTTCTCACATTGCTATAAAGAAATATCTGAGACTGGATAATTTACAAAGAAATGAGGTTTAATGGCTCATGTTCTGCAGGTTGTACAGGAGGCATAGCGGCTTCCGTTTCTGAGGAGGCCTCAGGAAGCTTCCAATCATGGCGGAAGGCAAAGGGGGAGCAGGTATTTCATATGGCAGGAGCAGGAGCAAGGTTGTGGGGGGAAGAGGTGCCACACACTTTTAAGTGACCAGATCTCAGGAGAACTCATTATTGCAATGACAGTACCAAGGGGGATGGTGCTAAACCATCCATAAGAAATCTACCTCCATGTTCCAATCACCTCCCACTGGGACCCACCTCCAACATTAGGGATTATAGTTTGACATGAGATTTGGGCAGGGACATGAATCCAAACCCTATCATTCTCTCTCTCTCTCTTTTTTTTTTTTTGAGATGGAGTCTGGCTCTGTTGCCCAGGTTGAAGTGCAGTGGCATGATCTCAGCTCACTGCAACCTCCACCTCCCAGGTTCAAGTGATTCTCCTGCCTCATCCCTCCTGAGTAGCTGGGATTACAGTTGTGAGCCACCACACCTGCCTAATTTTTATATTTTTAGTAGAGGCAGGGTTTCACCATGTTGACCAGGCTGGTCTCAAAATCCTGACCTCGTGATCTGCCCACTTCAGCCTCCCAAAGTGCTGGGATTACAGGTGTGAGCCACTGCGTCCAGCTGTTTTGTTTTCTTAATATTGGAAAGGCTTTTCTGTGGCAGTAAGCTTTCTTCCATGAGTTCAGAGATCTGAATAGGAATCAGCAGCAGAGGTTTCATGGAAGTAAATTGAGGCGTCCAATGAGGAAGACATTAAACTGTCTTAGATGTTTTCAATGTGAGGCCCACTTTGAGTAGAGGCTGGGTCAGATATATTTAAGGCCTCTTTTTGCTATTTTGTGTGTGTGTGTGTGTGTGTGTATGCACACATGTGTCATATACAATATAGGCTCTCCTGTACCGAGGAAGGTTTTTGTTTTTTAATGGGGAGAACGTGGCCAAGATCATCCTCTGCAAGTGCAGTACTTGAGGGAATGTGAACGTGGTCCACATGGAGATGCACACGTAAAGATACATGAGCACGTAGCGGCAGTATTGCCTAATTTTTATTAAGCACTTACCACGTGCCAGATGCTGCCCTAAGCACTTTCCACGCTTGTCTCATTTAAAACTCCCAGCCATCCTGTGAGGAGGTAGGGGCCATTTGTTAATGTCCTCATTTTACAGATAAGACAGAGGCTCTGAGAGGTCATAGGGAATATACACAAGGGCACACAGCTCGGTAGAGTTGGGAGGTATATCCTGGAGTGTCTGATGATCAGCTTCATTAAGGAGAAGGCATGATTTGTATTCAAACACAGACACACATTCTAAGGCTGCACAGGTGTTAGAGACAGTGTCAGACGGCAGAGCCACATAAATACCTGCAGCCACCCAATTCAGCCACTCCTCATCCCACGATGGGACTGGAGAAGGGGGAGTACAGCTTCTCCTCTAAGTGAAGGCCTCTCCCTGTCTCCTTTAAGATCCACTTGCCTCCTTGATAACCAGGAGCTTAGGGGCCCATGGTGGTACAGGATCACGACATCCACCTGGGCTTCTCTTACCATGGTCCGTCATGGGGTGACCTCAGGTTATCCGCAAGTTTTTTTTTTTTTTAAGGGGTCTGCCACCACGTCTGGCTAACTTTTTGTATTTTTAGTGGAGATGGTGTTTCACCATGTTGGCCAGACTGGTCTCGAACTCCTGACCTCAGGTGATCCACCCGCCTCGGCCTCCCAGAGTGCTGGGATTACAGGGGTGAGCCACAGTGCCCGGCCTATCCTCAGGTTTTTCAGTTGAAGCAAATCAAATTTTCTGTGACTTAAAACTTATAATAATTCTTCCCACTATTTGTGCATTTTGTGTATGTACATATACGTGCATGCGAGTCTTTGTTTTTGTTTTCCTAATGGATGACGTTGGCATTGGAGTCACTGGGCTCCTTTCAGCAGGCAGGAGCCTCCAGGTGAACAAGAATGGCTAAATGAGAGGACATGCTTTTTGTAATTTGTCTTCAAACAATCACTTAATGGATGCAGGAAATTTCTGCGAAATGGGTGAATAGCATGGGTCCATTTTGATCTGCCCCTCAATGAAGTAAAGCCCACTGGCTTTTAAGACCAGGCAGCAAACAAAAAGTGGTCTTTATCCTCACACACCAAATCTGTGCATCAGTAAAGTGCAGGCCCTGACAGGAATTTCAATTATTTAATCAAAAAGAAAATGAAAGAGGCCTTAAGTGTTGTGATTCGAAGACAGCCTTTTCATAGACCAATCTAGGGTGCGCTCACATTGAATTTGAAGCAAAATAGGAAGGAAATTAAGGCAGCTTCGGTTTAAGTCATGTGATTGCAAATAGTAAATTAGTTTCTCGATGTTTTCATTTAAGTGTTTAAGTGGAAGGTTTTATTCCTAATGTAGTGTGGTGACACAGAAGAGAACCCTTGGCGACTCCAGCTTCCCCACCCTTACATCAGTGATGCATTTGCCCTGGGGAGGGAGAGGGAGGAAGAGAGGCTGAGATGGAAAGAGAACGGGAAGCAAAGCCTCAGTCATGTTAAGGTGCTTTTGTTTCAAATTGCTACCAAAGTACGCTTTCACAGCAAACTCATTAATCGAGCAGATGAGTAACGTCTGTTGAAAATGTACTAAGCGAAAGGTATTTAATTTGGAAGGGAAATCAGGAGCTGCATTAGTCAGAGCTTATAAATGGCAACATCATCCATTTGGCTGTTGTTTTGTTTGATGTGGACTCACTGAATTTGTTCTTAAGGGATAAGGGTTAGGTAAAATGCTCAACATTGCGCTTGAGACTCTGCCTTTCAAAGGCTTCTGGGTAGTTTTGCTGGGGCTGGAACTACAGCCTGCTGTTGTGGTGGGAGCAGGGTCAAAGGAATCTCTTGGGAAAGTGCTAATTGGGTTGGACTGAGGTGGCCTCTGACTAGTGCAACAAGTATCTGGAGGTCATTTCTTTGCAAATGAGCATCCCTTTGTGTTTGTAATTAGCTTTGATTTATTTGGCTGGGAGCTTAAGGCGGTGCACAGCAGGAGGTCAGGCTCAGGGTTCACCCATCGACCAATAGCGAGTGGACTTAATATCAATTTAAGCAATGAGGCCTGGTATCTCTGAGGGTTAGATTCGCCAGGTTCCCTTCTGCAGCCCACAATGGGAGGGGAGTATTATTTTTTTTTGAGATGGAGTCTCACTCTGTCTCCCAGGCTGGAGTGCAGTGGCGTGATCTCAGCTCATTGCAACACCTCTGCCTCCCAGATTCAGGCGATCCTCCTGCCTCACCCTCCCGAGTAGCTGGGACTACAGGCACGTGCCACCATGCCTGGCTAATTTTTTGTATTTTTTGTAGAGACGGAGTTTCACCATGTTGGCCAGGCTTGTCTCAAACTCCTGACCTCAGGTGATCTGCCACTTCAGTCTCCCGAAGTGCTGGGATTACAGGCAAAAGTCACCCCGCCTGGCTGGGGAGTGTGTTTGTAAATTGGCAACTGATTTGATCTTTCTATAGGTACCAGCGCTTGGCTCTGTCAATGCACATTGCAGTTCTATTCATCTGAGTGTCACCTTTTCCATGAACTATTCTTTGCCCACCTCAGGCCAAGAGATCTTTTTTTTCTCTAGACTTCTGGAAACTTTTTGGTCTGTGTTACTTTCCGGACACAGAGTGCTGATCATACACTTACTTTTGCCATTGTTCAGCTTCCTTTCTAGCTTGAGTGGTATTTTCACTCCCTTCTTTTTCTTTTAATTTGCAAGGTTGGGAACTTCCAACAAATAGAAAAACAAAGAAAATAGTATAAGGAACCCCATGTGTCTATCACCAAAAATTAACAGTTATTATTAACCTTTTGTCATATTTATTTTTACCTCCCTGAGGTTTACATACAGTAAATTCTGATTTCAAGAACTTTCACTTTAATTACTTAAGAAGGCACCTCTTTTTATTTATTTATTTATTTTTGAGACAGCATCTCATCCTGTCTCCAAGGCTGGAGTACAGTGAGTACGATTGGCTCACTACAGCCTCAACCTCCTGGACTGAAGCAATCCTCCCACCTCAGCCTCCTGAATAGCCGGCACTACAGGTGTCTGCTACCACACCTGGCTAATTTGTTTAATGTTTTGTAGAGACATAATTTCACTATGTTACCCAGGCTGTTCTTGAACTCCTGAGCTCAAGTGATTCTCTGGACCCCCCAACGTGCTAGGATTACAAGCATGAGCCACTGCACCCCACCACACCTCTGTTTTTGGACATTTCCCCTGTATAACCACAATGCCATTATCATGTCTAACAGAATTAACAATGATTCCTTAACACCGTTTAATACCCAGTCCATATTCAAATTTATCCATTTCTCAAAAGTATCTTTTATGGTTGGTCTGTTCAAAGCAGGATCCGATCAAGGACCACAAATAGTGTTTAATTTTGTCTAAGTCTTTGGTCATCATTTAATTTTTAAAAAATTTCCTAGGCCGGATGCGGTGGCTCACGCCTGTAATGCCAGCACTTTGGGAGGCTGAGGCGGGCGGATCATCTGAGGTCAGGAGTTCAAGACCAGCCTAACCAACATGGTGAAACCCAGTCTCCACTAAAAATACAAAATCAGGTGGCATGGTGGCGCATGCCTGTAATCCCAGCTACTTGGGGGTGCTGAGACAGGAGAATCACTTGAACCCGGGAGGCAGAGGTTGCAGTGAACTGAGATCATGCCACTGCACTCCGACCGGGGTGACAGAGTGAGACTCAGTCTCAAAAAAAAAAAAAAAATTTCTTATTAACATTGCCTCCACTGACTGTTGGACCTTTTGGATCTGTCTGACAGTTTGGTACCAATACTTTACAAGTACTCCAGTTAGCACGACAACGGGGGGCACGCATAATGTTTAGTTGTCTCACCATTCGCGACACCAACATCCAACACAGGGTTAAAGTGCGTACAGCCTGGTCGCCCCATATCAAAGTTATACTTTCTTTTTTATAAACAGCAAGTAATGTGTAGGGGATAATTTGACCTTGAGAAAAAATTCAGTTTCCCCCATTTCACAGCCCAAATCAAATGAGGGCCAGGGTCCTGCATTAGAGAGCTTTCTATTTTCTGCAGCACATAGTAGTGCAAGATATACAGTAGCATTTGGTAAATACTGGTTGAAGGGTGAATGAATGAATGCAAAATGTTTTGAGTGACTAAACTTAAAAATTTAATATAATGAGAAACTGTTGCAAATCTTTCCTTTCTTCCTTCCTTCCTTCCTTCCTTTCTTTCTTTCTTTCTTTCTTTCTTTCTTTCTTTCTTTCTTCTTTCTTTCTTTCTTTCTTACTTTCTTTCTTTCTTCCTTCCTTCCTTTCTTTCTTTCTTTCTTTCTTTCTTTCTTTCTTTCTTTCTTCTTTCTTTCTTTCTTCTTTCTTTTTTTAGGACAGAGTCTCACTCTGTCACCTAGGCTGGAGTGCAGTGGTGTTATCTTGGCTCACTGCAACCTCAGCCTCCTGGGTTCAAGTGATTCTCCTGCTTCAGCCTCCCAAGTAGCTGGGATTACAGGCACCTGCCACCATGCCCAGCTCATTTTTATATTTCAATAGAGACGGGGTTTCACCATGTTGGCCAGGCTGGTCTCGAACTCCTGACCTCAAGAGATCTGCCTGCCTCGGCCTCCCAAAGTGTTAGAATTACAGGTGTGAGCCACCACGTGCAAACTGCAAACATATTTTTGATTGATTTGTGAAAGGCCCAGCATCTTTGGAAATCAAGAAATGCTAACATTTCAATGGATGTGGGGAGATTCAGGTTTCCTAACTTCAACTTTGCTCCTCATTTCCTGTGTGACTTTGGACAAATCCCTTGCCTTTTCTGGAACCTACTTACACCATAAGGAATACAACAAGGAAAAATCTCCGATGCTGCCAGCTTTGGCATTCTAGGATTCCAAAAAACACCCCAAATAAATGTATAAACCAGATAGTTGGAGCCTGCAGATCTTAACACCACTTGAACGTGGGTTTTTCCTGTGCACTATAGCCTTTTGGTGTTTAATAAGCTTAAAGGTTGTCATAGCAACCACCCTCCCCACAGCTTGTTATCTGATAACCAGCCATTCCAACTCCATCGCCGCCTAGGATTTCTGCCCCATTTGATATTGAATTGGAAAGGTGACCAGAGATTGATGTCATTTTATAAATGATGGAAAACACTTGCTTCTTTCCCAAGCAAAGTAAAATCTTCTAGGCTGGATCATTTGAGTGACTATTTCACCTATGCATTTATTTATTTATTCTCTCATTCGCTCAGTTAGTCAGTATTTATTGAGACTTTACCATGTACCAGACACTGCACTAGATGCTTGGGATATACTTGGTCCTCCTTACAGAGAGTTTGCAGTCTGAACAGAAAGACAATTAAAGAGGTAGTTATAGTACAGTGAAAAAAACATGATGATCTCAGAAATGTGTGGTAACGCAGGGCAATGGCACCTAGCCGACCTGGTGGCATCACGGAAGGCTTCTAGGAAGGAGTGATTATTTTTCCTTTTAGAAGTGATGTTTTAGCTGAAAACTGTGTAGAAGTAAGCCAGTGTTAGTTAGAGTGAGAGGTAGCTAGAACAGTAAATATTCCTGCAAGAGGAGGAAACATATACTAAGTAAGACTCAAAGATGAGAGATAATATGATATGTGAAAGATTTTAGAGCACTGGAAAACAACTAAAGGCTTTTAGAAATTATTGTAGTAAAATGTACATAACATACTACCAAAGGATCTTAAGCATGGACTGATGTAATCAGATTTGCATTTTTGAATGATCCCTCTG
The DNA here is from genome assembly GCF_000951035.1 of Colobus angolensis palliatus. Classification (NCBI taxonomy): domain Eukaryota; kingdom Metazoa; phylum Chordata; class Mammalia; order Primates; family Cercopithecidae; genus Colobus; species Colobus angolensis. The sequence continues at coordinate 29,491,900 of NW_012120709.1, read as the reverse complement.
GCTAGTGAAGGGAGAATTGAAGGGAGTGGCAAAAGAGAAAGAGAGAGACTGATGGCACTTAAGATCATGCCATTATCATGAAGTTTAAAAGTCTTGGCCAGGCGCGGTGGCTCGCGCCTGTAATCTCAGCACTTTGGGAGGCCGAGATGGGTGGATCATGAGGTCAGGAGTTCAAGACCAGCCTGGCCAAGATGGTGAAACCCTGTCTCTACTAATAAATACAAAAATTAGCCGGACGTGGTGGTGGGCACCTGTAATCCCAGCTACTCGGGAGGCTGAGGCAGGAGAATTGCTTGAATCCGGGAGGTAGAGGTTGCAGTGAGCCAAGATCACACCACTGCACTCTAGCCTGGGCAATTATTTTTTTGAGATGGAGTTTCACTCTTGTAGCCCAGGCTGGAGTGCAAAGGCGCAATCTCAGCTCACTGCAACCTCCGCCTCTTTGGTTCAAGCGATTCTCCTGCCTCAACCTCCCAAGTAGCTGAGATTACAAGTGTGTGCCACCATGCCCAGTTAATTTTTGTATTTTTAGTAGAGATGGGGTTTCACCACGTCAGCCAGGCTGGTCTCGAACTCCTGACCTCAAGTGATCCGTCTGCCTCAGCCTCCCAAAGTGTGAGGATTACAGGCATGAGCCACCTAGCCCAGCCAAAGCTATTATTCTTAACAATAATTAACATTTTCATCTTGCTGAACAGTTTTTCACAGCTTTTTTTTTCTTTGCATATTTTCATCACAAAATAGTCCCCACAATAGGCCTCTGAGGTAGATGACATTCCCATTTTGCAGATAAATAACTAAGGCTCACAAGCATTAAGTGACCTAGGAAAACAAGAGTGTTGTTCTTAGATCGTCTGCATGAGAATTATCTGGGACTCTCTAATATGCCACAGATAGGAGCATACGTTGATATTACCCCTATAGAGAACAGTTTGGCAACACCTATCAAAATTACAAATTTGATTCAGCAGTTAATCTTCTAAGAATTCCTACAGATATAGCTGCCCATTTCCAAAATGAATTATGTGTATGGTGATTTATTACAGCATTGGTTGTAATTGCAAAAGATTAGAAACATTCTAAATATCTTATCATCATCAAATGGGGACTAGTTAATAGATCATGATTCATCCATTTTTTAAAAGTTGTTAAGAAAAAAAATGTGCAAAAGACTGTGCAGTATATTATCCTTTGTGTAAAAAGAGGTAGAAAGAATGTGCATATGTGTGAGGAATATATATTTAAACACATACAGCTGTCCCTCATTATCTGCTTAAAATATACTTATAATATCTCCAGAAAGATACCAAGAAAATGATAACAATGGTTACCTCCAAAAGGTGAATTGGGTGGCTGGAAGAGAGGGAAAGGGGAAGGTATATCACTTCATAACTTTTTTTTTTTTTTTTTTTTTGAGACGGAGTCTTGCTCAGTCGCCCAGGCTGGAATGCAGTGGCACGATCTTGGCTCACTGCAACCTCTGCCTCCCGAGATCAAGTGATTCTCCTGCCTCAGTCTCCAGAGTAGCTGGAACTACAGGCGCCCGCCACCACGCCCAGCTCATTTTTGTATTTTTAGTAGAGAGGGGGTTTCACCATATTGGCCAGGCTGGTCTCGAACTCCTGACCTCGTGATCTGCCTGCCTCGGCCTCCCAAAGTGCTGGGGTTACAGGCATGAGCCACTGTGCCTGGCCCACCTCATAACTTTTTATAACTTTTGACTTTTGAATTATTTGAATATATTACCCAAAGAGACAATAATGTATGCTCTAGTTGGAAAAACAGAACATGGTTATAAAAAGAGAAAACATATCAATGTCGTAATTAGCCTATGCCAAAACCCAGTGAGTTGTACATTTGCTAATAATCTGATGATTAAGTACTGTGGGCAGGAGTCATTTTCCGAGGAAGAAGGGAATACAGTGGACCTAGATTTGGATGGAAGTTATCTATGTAGAAGGAGAGGTGATAGCGAAGATATTTCTAGGAAGAAGACATTTGAAAGCAACTTGTAAAAATTGAGCTTTGAAAGGTTAAGACTCCAGAATACAAAATTGAAGTGTTTTAGTTCAGTTTTGAAGAGTTTTTCCCAAATTTGCCAGCCCATTGTTTCTTCTTTACTCCATAAAACCACATGGTATTGAAAAGCAATAGCAACATAGGGTATTGCCACACCATCCCCAGGAGCTGCTCACTTTCCAGCCAACAGAGAAAGATCTGGCAACCCACACTAAATTATTCTTGTACCTGGGACTGTCAAATACCACTGCAGTCAATCATAGATGTATTTGTGTGTCAATTTTGAGAGAGTTCAATATCGTGTATTGGAAAATATTAAAACAGTAGATAAAATTAAACCCTTGACCTAAATGTGGGAGCAAAATATATACACTTGTGAGAAAAAAACCTCCAAATGCATACTTACTTTTTTTTTTTTACAAAAGGTACATGTTTAATAAGTGTTTACAGATATGAGTGCATAAACCATAGAGCTCTTGGATTCCTCATTTCCCACTATTATTTCTTATCTGAATTACAAAGATAACTGAGTCTGTATCACATTAATGATAAATTATTTTACTGATTGAGTTAAATGCACAGAGAAGCCCTTGTTTTTTATTTCTTTGTTTTGCCTTTCTGGCTGCATGTGTTTAGGCTTGTGTGGGTATGTATTCAGAGGTAATGGAAGGCTTCTACTTTTCCTATGTTTCCTGTTCCCTGTACTTTTCCACCTTATCTCTCCAAACTACTTCACACAGAGCTTAGTACATGGTCGACAATCAGTAAGTGGTCTTTGCCTGATTAGTTTCCTGTCTCCCACATACCAAAAAGAAACCAGACTTAGCGTTGATCTTCAAGTATTTTCTTTTCTTTTTTTTTCCTTGTGACAGAGTCTCGCTGTGTCCCCAGGCTGGAGTGCAGTGGTGTGATCTCCGCTCACTGCAACCTCTGCCTCCCGGGTTCAAGTCATTCTCCTGACTCAGCCTCCCGAGTAACTGGGACTACAGGTGCGAACAAAGTATGGACTCTGAGGTCAGATGAACCTGAGTTCAAATCCTGGCATACAAACTGTGTAATCTGAAGCTCACAACTCTACCCAAGTGACTCCCTTGCTTCCTTTATCTGTCAAAATAGAAAAGTGATGATACTCAAATAAGAAGGTAAAGCAAAATATTTGATATATAATATAAATGCAAGAAATCTACCTCATTTAAAAAGCTTCATCATAATAGTGAAAAGCATTCTTTTTTTTTTTTTTTTTTTTTTTGAGACGGAGTCTCGCTCTGTCGCCCCGGGCTGGAGTGCAGTGGCCGGATCTCAGTTCACTGCAAGCTCCGCCTCCCGGGTTTACGCCATTCTCCTGCCTCAGCCTCCCGAGTAGCTGGGACTACAGGCGCCCGCCACCTCGCCCGGCTCGGTTTTTGTATTTTTTAGTAGAGACGGGGTTTCACCGTGTTAGCCAGGATGGTCTCGATCTCCTGACCTCGTGATCCGCCCGTCTCGGCCTCCCAAAGTGCTGGGATTACAGGCTTGAGCCACCGCGCCCGGCCGAAAAGCATTCTTTAAAGACTTTTGTTTAGGTAATTAATAGATATTATCCATAATTTCTAGATGGGGGTTAGGTGTTAACTTTTTGAAACCACATATAATTTGTATGAAAGTAAACAGTTTGTGAGGACAGGCGTGGTGGCCTGGGATTACTCCTGTAATCCCAGCACTTTGGGAGACCGAGGTGGGCGGATCACCTGAAGTCAGGAGTTCAAGACCAGCCTGGCCAACATGGAGAAATCCCGTCTCTACTAAAAATACAAAAATTAGTTGTGTGTGGTGGCGCTTGCCTGTAATCCCAGCTGCTCAGGAGGTTGAGACACAAGAATCGCTTGAACCCGGGAGGCGGAGGTTGCAGTGAGCTGACATCGTGCCACTACATTCCAGCCTGGGCGACAGCGAGAGACTCGGACAAAAAAAGAAAAAGAAAAAGAAAAAAAAGTAAACAGTTGCATAATCTTTACTGAGAAATAAAGGTTTGATATCCCTTATAGGCAAATGTCAAACAGAACTGTGTGCAATTGGGGCTCAGTAACTTATGCAGAAAAGCTAAAAGTTATAATTTTAAAATTTAGTGAATTTGATTTGGACATTTTTTGTGTTGAAGCAAAATCATTCTTTTCCCCTTTGTGTTTCAAAGTTTGAAAATTTATTTATAAATATTTATTTATTATATTTATTATAAATAAATATTACATTTACATGATTTGTACTCAAAAGGTACAAAAGGCTAAACAGAGAAAAAAAATCTCCTTCTTGTCAAGTGCCCAGTACTTCAGTCTCTAGAGGCAACTAATGTTGTGAGTTTCTTATGTATCTTTCCAGAGGTATGCATAGACAATCAAATATGTATCGTTTTCTCCCTCGTCAGAAGTATTACCTCTCTGTACTTTGCTTTTTTTGCTTAACAATATATCTTAGAGCTCCTTTTTTGAGTGTGTAATTTAGCTGTGATGTGCAAAGTGTATATGTTGGATACATTTCAATGTACATTTGTAATTTTGATAGACATTATCAAATTGTTCTCCATAGAAGTTGTATAAATTTATATTCTTCGCATCAGTAGATGAAAGTTATTCTTCCCCGACAGATTTACCAACAGAGTGGGTAATTAGATTTTTTGGTCTTTTCATTCTATAAATGAAAGATGTTGTCTCAGTGAAGTTAAATTTGTGTTAGTCTTATATTTGCACCTTTTCAGATATTTAAGAGTTACTTATAATTTCTTTTATGTGAGCTGTTTCTTTTTATCCTTTGCCTATTTTAAAATAATGCCCTTCCTTTTTTATCTTGTTGATTTGTAGAAACTTTTTATATATAACAAATTACCCCTGTTTGTCATGAACTGCAAATACTTTCTCCCAGTTTGTTGTTTCTTTTATCTATTTTGCTTAAGATAATTTTTGCCTTACAGAATTTAAAAAAATTAACATAGTTAATTTTATCAATGTTTTCTTTTATGACTTCTAAACTTTTATTTTATACACAGAATGGTCTTTCCTGTTTTAATTTGTTTAAAAGTATTTTTTCAACATTTTTCCTTCTGTTTCCTTTTAAGATTATTTATCATTGTAAGACAAATCCCTTTAGAGTGACAACATTTGCACCTTCCATTTTTTTGTTCATAATTTGATTGCATTATCAACAGGAGTTAGAAGATAAAAATCAATTGGCTTCATGAAAAGTATCTTCAAACAAAACAGCACTTTAACAAACATATACCTAATATTTAACTCTACACACGAAGTCCTTTTGAGAAATGTTGACAGGCTCATCTCCGTACCTCATGATACAATTTGATAAGGTCTTATGATCTCTAACACCAAATACTCTCAACATATAATGGTAATAACTCTCATGTCCTTTTATTTTCAAAAGTAAGCATATTCATTTGGTATAACTGTTTGAAGTTTGTTGTGTCAAACTTTATTTTAAATCTGATCATATCATTTGAATGGCTTAGAATAGAAGAAAAGAATATTCCAAAGATATGTTTGTTAGCTTATTGGGTTTTTCCCCCTAGTAACATATTTGGCTACTCTTTGGGATACAATGGAGAAACTGGTGGAATACTAGCAAAAGACTGATGAAAGAGCATTCTTATTCCACCATACATCTTTTGCAGGATTAAAAAAAGGTATAAGTTTTCTCATGCTTCAAAGGTCTTCTTTTCTCTTTATCACTTCATGAAATATGCTTTGAATTGAGATATCAAAGGCAGAATAGAGAACTTCAAGAGAAATGAAATGAGTTTTTGACCCTAGAGACTGACCCAACCTGAAGGAGCAAACTGGATGGATTTAGTCCTCCTTGTATTACGAATACACTGTGATTTGAATGCCGCATCCTTAAGCGTGTTGTTCTCATGTGGGTTCACACCCTAATTTCCACTGCAAACACATTATTTTTGAAGATGCATTTGTCAGAAGCAGCCAGCAACTCCCTTTATTTTTGTAGACATGTCATCCACTTTGGTAGTGCTTAAAATAAAGTACTCAGATAGAAGGTAAGTTGCAACAGACAACAAGCAATATTATGAGTAAAGTGTGTTACTCAGATACTTCTGAAATACATTTCTTCCTTTATTTTGAAGGCCACGGTATAGGCAACTTGGCTAATGGAACCAGTCTCTTCCTTTGATCATCAATAGAGTTATCTTTTCGGGAAACTAAGTCCCAGCTCAGATGACCATTTTAGCTGAGGCTGACATGAAAGAGAGGGGGACTGTTTAATTATTAGCTCTCTGAACGGCATGTTTTTTTCTTTCTTTAATAATTCTTCAGCTGAAACCACAAACAGAGTACTTTTAAGGAGGTGGCTTCATTTGATCTTTATTTCTTTACTCTGGGCGCTGTGTAGGATCTGGACTCTATGTGTCAGCTTTGCAGAGAGACACAGCCTGCTGGCCCTGGGTGACAGATTCTAGTCAAGTAAGAATCAAAAGTAAGTGTAATTTAGGTGCATTTACTTAATCTAAGACTTGGGAAGGTGTGTGGCAAGGAGCCTGGCATATAGTAGGTGCTCAATGAATACTTAGAATAATTGAATATAATGAATGGATGAAGGGCAAGCCTGGAGAATGTGCCAGGCTGGTTTCAGCAACTGATTTCCATTTTCTGTGTGTATCTATGGATATTTGAGAGGGTAATAGGGACTATGGCAATTGACTAAAGGTGCTGTGCAACACAGTAGCCACTAGCCCTACGTGGCTACTGAGCACCTGAAATAGGACTAATCTGAGATTTGTGGAAAGTGTAAAATACACACTGAATTTAGAAGGTTTAGTATGAAAAAGGAATGCAAAAATCTCATGAATAATATTTATATTGATTACATGTTAAATAATATTTTTGATATGTTGGGGTTCAGTGAAACACATTAATATTTCACCTGTTTTCTCCTACTTTTTAAATGTGACTTTCTGCTTTTTAAAAAATGTAACTAATAGAAAATTTAAAATTACCTGCGTGGCTTGCATTATATTTTTATTGGACAGCACTGGTATACACTTTAGAGATAAACCAGGCGATGTAACATCTCTGCTTTTAAAGAGAAAATAGTTTCCCTGTCCCCCTCCCCTGCCACAGCCAACCTTTACAAGCTGTCTAAAAATGTTCTCCTTGCCTGGGCGTCTGCGGCCGGTGGGTGTGGTGAGGGTTAGGGCTCTAGCAGGCAGGAAGGTGATGCCGCTGTGTTTGGAACGCGTTGCCTGCCACAGGAAGATACCGGATTCAATACCAAGATTGAATCTCAAAGGGGCCTCCCTAACCCCACCGCGGAAGTAAGGCGGGCCAGCCACCGCCTCGAGCCAAAGTTTCTGCAATCCTGGCAATCCCCCCGCACGTTTCTGCTCAGGAGCCCCACACGACAGAGAAACTTCCCGGCTTCTCCAGCCTCGCTATCTCCCCTAGGCTTTGGGACACAGCTTTAAGGGACTGCGGGGCCGGGACGGGATCTGAAACCTTTGGAGCACCAGACGCGTCCGCACAGCCCGCCCATGCGCGCTGCTGGCACCAGGACCCGCAGTCTGCCGGCAGCTAGTCCCCGCCGCCGTTCCTCTGGGCACCCCGGGAGAAGGGGGCGGCCCTGAGGAATCCCCTGCACTCCGGATGCCCTATTTTCCCCGCCCTCAGCGCCCCAGGGCCCTGCTCGGGTCCCGGCAGCCCATGGTGTTCTCTCAGCCGCGGAGCTTTGTTTCCCAGTGTCGCTGAAAGGGAAAGAGAAAGAAAACGCCTTCGGTCCTGGAGGTCCTGCCCCTTCCTGAAGAGATGCCATTTCCTCCCTCCATCTCTCCTTTCTTAGGTTCCTCCTGGGGCCCCAGCAGAGGCGGGGCGGCTGGGCCCCGAGTCTCTCTCTAGCTGCAGCGCGGGCTTCGGGCAGGCAGCGCGGGAGCGGGGCTGGAAAAGAGGGCGCCAGGAGCCGTCCCGCCCCTCATCGCCCCCGGCTTCTCCGCCTGATTGCAGGGCCTGGGGAGATTGCCTTAGCTTTGGGGGAAAGCAGGACGCTGAGTCCAGGGCTTACGAAACAAGGGAAAGATAAGGACGGAGGAGGCGGTCTACATCGCCCCCCACTCCCTTTCCGATCCCGCAAACACTGCGAGAGGTGTGTAAGTTCTGACGGGGGGGGGGGTTGCAGTGCCTTGACTCAAAGGTAACTGTCACTTGAAGACGTTTTTACTGCCCCAGCTCTCAAAGGGACATTCAATAATCACTTCTGCTTCTGCGACAGAAGTTGGCCCCCTCCCCAGAATGAAGCCGAAATCCCGCCCCCAAAGCTGGGTGCAAATCTGTGCTCTGTGTGGGGCTGGAGTGTAGGGCGCCCTCAGGCACGGGCCACACTCTGGTTGTACCCCCGTCCAGCCCTCGAGAGCCACTCGGCCTATAGGGTGGGGAGACAGAATGGCTTGATTTCTACTCTGCCGATGCTGTAAGCTCACAATGGAAGCGGGGGTGAATGTGGACGTCTGTAAAATGTAGACGGTCACCCCGGGCCCCTCCTCACCAGTCTCCTCCTTCTGCCTCCAGCCCTGCTGAGACGATGGGCCAGGGCTTAGCGCTAGGAAAGGACTTCTGGAAGGTCTATTGTCTTCCTCTCCATGGCCACCTGCTTTCAGGTCTTCAGTTTCTTTCTTTCTTTCTCTTTCTTCCTTTTTCTTTCTTTCTTTTTCTTTCTTTCTTTCTTTCTTCCTTCCTTTCTTTCTTTTTTCCTTCCTTCCTTCCTTCCTTCCCTTCCTTCCTTCCCTTCCTTCCTTCCTTCCTCTTTCTTCTTTCTTTCTTTCTTTCTTTCCTTCCCTTCCTTCCTTCCTTCCTCTTTCTTCTTTCTTTCTTTCTTTCTTTCTTTCTTTCTTTCTTTCTTTCTTTCTCTCTCTCTCTCTTTCTTTCTTTCTTCCTTCCTTCCTTCCTTCTTTTTCTTTCTTTCCTTCTTTCTTTTTTCTGAGCTGGGACCTCACTATATTTCCCAGGGTGGTTTTGAACTTCTGGGCTTAAGCAATCCTCCCCCCTCAGCCTCCAAAAGCGCTAGGATTACAGACATCAGCCACCGCACTGGGCCTCTTCTCTTCTTACTACTATTAGAGTTTTTTTTAAATCACATTTTAGACTTCAGATCAAAGCATTCTGATTTCATTTAGATGCCTACTTGCCAAGATCTTATTTTAAAGTCTCCCTCACATCCCTTCCTCCTTCCTCTCAAGCTCTTCATTTACTTACCATTTACCAGTTCATCCTTATGGAATAGAATGCTGCCACTTCCTAGTGCACTGTAGTTTGGGGCCTAATTGATTCTGGTAATTAATTTGTTCTACCTGCTAGATCAGATGGAAATCCTAGCCATGCGCCCCAGGATTAGCACTTGGCTTTCTAACACCTCCTCTAATTATCTAATAGCATGGGCTGTGAGGACTCAGTCTCTATTAAAACACTTTTACTATTAGCAGTAGTGATTGGAATTGTGATGACAACTAGATTTCAACAAATTAGAGCTTAAAAATGGGGAGATGGGAGAGAAGTGGCTTCTTTTAATTTCCCTGAGTTTAACATCAATAATTAGAGCAATTTTTGGAGATGTGAGCTGAAATTACCCCTGCTGTGTTGTAGATGATCACCCTAATTTTAGCAAATTGACTCCAGGGAAATAAATGTGACAGATTAGAAAAAGACAAACAGAAAAAAAAAAATGAAAGATTGGTAGGGACAGAAATGAAAGGAAAGAGGCTGGGAAAGAGGAGTGGGAAACAAAAACGTAGTACAATTATTTCAGGGGGCTAGGGTTGAAAAAGTAACAGCAGAAATAGCAAACTGCGTGAGTGAAATGAGAAGAAAGTAAATATTTGAGGGGACATGGAGGATGGCACTAAGAGATGACTCTGGACATATTTACACAGACCAAATAACTTGACTAATGTAGACATAACCCTCCTCCTGCCCACTGCCTATAACTGAGGTAAAGACTGTTATGATGACCATCATTTTCTTTCTTTACCTTAATAATCCAGTCATCCCTCAGCCATAACCTTAAGTAGAATCTAGCAATTTGAAGTATCAGGTGCCCTTTCTCCTCACTTCCTCCCTTCTTTTTTTGCCACCAAAATTATGGAAACTCTTAAAACCCAGGCCTAAATGCCTGAATAAGTGCTTTATCCCTATTGCTTTGGTGCCCTTTTAGTACCTTCTCCTCTGTGAAGAGGAGTTTGCCGGACAACAGAGACTTTTTCCTTTTAGCTTTCTTTTAAAAACGACTGGAAACAAAGCAGCCCCTGCAGTGACGGGGCAGAAATTGAGGTCAAGAAACCTAGTAGGAACAAGAACCCTGCGGGCTCTGTTGTTCCCAGGCTTGGCCGGTGGTGTTCAGCACCGCGGACAGCTCCCCGCCCCTCCCCGAGCCTCCCGCACCCTCCCCTCTGCCTCTGGCAGCCTCGTCATTGGCTCTCCCCGCTCCCCTCTCCAAGCTGCCAATTCTCCAACACAGAGACCCAACCTACCCAGGAGCTTGTCTTCTTGCCTCTCCAGCGCCCGGGGTAGCCCAGGCCCGGGAGAGAGCAGAGGAGATTCGAGTCTTGGAGGGTAGTTGCCGGCTTTCGAGCAGGCTTGAAGACTCTGCCTGCGTCCTCCACTTCGTCCCGGCCCTTGTCCTGTGGCAGGTGCTCCGCTCAAGATGAATCTCAACTTCACCTCTCCTCTACACCCGGCGTCTTCTCAGAGGCCCACATCCTTCTTCATCGAGGACATCCTGCTGCACAAGCCCAAGCCGCTAAGGGAGGTGGCCCCAGACCATTTCGCCAGCTCTCTGGCCTCTCGGGTGCCTCTGCTAGACTATGGCTACCCCCTCATGCCCACACCCACCCTCTTGGCTCCTCACGCCCATCACCCTCTGCATAAGGGAGACCACCACCATCCTTATTTCCTCACCACCTCGGGTAAGTAACAGGAGCCTCAAGGTATGGGCAGTGAGAGAGCAGGGCTTCTAGCACAGACCCTAAACCTGTAAGGGAGCCAAGGAAAGGCCAGATTGGCTCTGCCTGGCTTGGTGGCCTCCTTCCCTAAGTGACAGTGGAAGTCTGGGGATATGGCTGACGCCATGCGGAGCTCCCTGGAGGCATACCAACTCACGGGGGTAATTAGTGATCCCACTCTTCATAGCAGAGGATAGGTGCCTGGTCAAGAGGCAGCATATAGGGTTTGACAATACTCTTGGTGGGCAGTGCTCAGTCTCCCTGCTTGTGATCTTCCTGGCCACTTTGGTTCATCTCTCAATCCTGATTCTCCGCCTCTGACCACTCGGAGGGAGACCCTTGACCATCCCACCCCATGGACAGAACTTTTCCTGCACAGAAACTCACAACACTCTGTCCAGGGCAGTTCTCTTTTTTCCAGGCACTGAGCATTTGCAGATACTGCTGGGGGCATAGAAGTGAATGAAGGTTTGGGCTTCTCTGAGAACGAAAGGTTTGGGCTAGCCTAAATGAGAGAGAAAGCGTGAGAAAAAAGGGCGGGGGGGGTTGGGGGAGATGCAGCTATTTAACCCTCCTCACCTTCAATATCTAACATTTAACTCACAATCTTAGTCTGGGCTACCCTCTTCTGCCCCAGCTGCCATCATTGCTGGAGGCGGGTGCTAAAGTATTTTGATTTCTCTGGTCTGACAAAAAGCAGGGACTAGCAAAGTCTGTTTAGGACAGGAGGATGTGGGGAAATACCCAGATTTTTTTTTCTGTCTCCCTCTGAAAGGCCACATCCATGGTTTTTTCTCTGGCGTTTTCAATCCAGCCAGAATAGAATAATTCGTTGAGTCCAGACTCATAGCTCGGAGGTGGCAACAACCATGGTCGGTGCAGGGTCTGGGGGCAAGACAGGAGGTAGTTTGTGGGCGCTGGAATCCAGAACAAAGCTAAAAGTGTTTGTAAGGTGGTAAAAAAATCCAGACTCCGGGGCAGTCGGTTGGAGGGGCAGTGATAAAATAAAGGCTGCATCCGGGTCCACATCTCTGCACTGGCTTCACCACCCGCTGGTGACAGTCTATTCTCAGTGGCGTCAGTGGTTCACCCATACAGCAGTGGCCAAAGCCCGCGGTACCCGCACTACTTGTTGTTATGTTTGTTTATTTTCCCTGGGATTGGCCCACGTTGCTTGTGGTAGCTTCTGTCGGCTTGGTGCGTCTCAGACAGAGTCAATCTTGCGAGGTTCAGGAAAGACAAGTTTTCCCGGATCCGGCCATGGAAAAGCGCCTCAAACCCTTCTGCTTCGCTGGCCTTGGAGAGGGAAAGAATGAGAAAAAGAATGAGGACCAGATTAGATAGCCGGGTCCCCAGCGCGACCCAGAAACGGACGAGGAGACGTGAGAGGCGGGAAATGCTCCTCTGTTCCCGCTCCGGGGCTTCTCCGGATAAGGCAGTTTTGCTCGGCTCCCTTTGGCTGCGGTGGGATAGGAGTGGCTTGGGAAACAGAAAGGTGTTTTTCAGTGAGGTTTAGAGGCAATATTATGTCCATGCATCTGCTAGCCCCAGAACAGTACTGAGCGTCATCGGGGTCTAGGAGGATACGGTGGGGGCTGGGGACAGCACTGCTCCTGGGCCATTTGACATTTGCAAAAAAACTTCGCCAGGCGCTGCTGAAGACGGCTCTGGCCTACCTTAGGGAAGTCTCTCCAAGAAGACATTTTTAAACGGCCTCCGGATCTATTTTCCGATTTTCTTTTCTGTTTTATTTACTGTTTGTTATTTGTATTTCTAGATGACTTTCCAGATAAAGATCTCCAAGCGCTATTTCTGAGGCTTTTTTTTTTTTTTTTTTCCTGTTTCTCTGCCCTGGATTCCTGAGAGAAAGGCTTGAGGGGCTTTGGGGCTAGCAGACTGGTGGAGGCGAGGGGCGGAGGGAGGCACTGGGGGCTAGGGGAAGGGAGGGGAGCGGTGCGGAGGTTGCTCTGCGGGGACCCAGGCTCTGCCCACTTGGTTGCTCTTCTTTCTGCAGGGATGCCCGTCCCAGCGCTGTTCCAGCACCCCCAGCACGCGGAGCTGCCGGGGAAGCACTGCCGCCGCCGCAAAGCCCGCACTGTTTTCTCTGACTCGCAGCTCTCGGGCTTGGAGAAGAGGTTCGAGATCCAGCGCTACCTGTCCACGCCAGAGCGAGTGGAACTGGCCACGGCCCTCAGCCTGTCCGAGACGCAGGTGGGCGGGAGGAGAGGGAGGCCCTGATCTCTTCTTCGTTCTTCTCTCCCTTCAGCTCTTAATACCTTCGGGACCTTGTGGAGTAGGAATGGACCCCGCTGACGCTTATTCTAGGCCTTTCCTAAGAGCTTTCGTAAAATTACCCATACCCGGCCGGGCGCGGTGGCTCACGCCTGTAATCCCAGCACTTTGGAAGGCCGAGACGGGCGGATCACGAGGTCAGAAGTTCGAGACCAGCCTGGCCAACATGGTGAAACCCCATCTCTACTAAAAATACAAAAATTAGTCGGGTGTGGTGGCGCGCGCCTGTAATCCCAGCTCCTGGGGAGGCTGAGGCAGAAGAATCGCTTGAACCCGGGAGGGGGAGGTTGCAGTGAGCCGAGATCTCGCGGCTGTACTCCAGCCTGGGCGACAGAGCCAGACTCCATCTAAAAAAAAAAAAAGAAAAGAAAGAAAGAAAAAGAAAAAAAAGTACCGAGACCCCAACCTCACATTTCTCAAGTGGGGCTCTGGACAGGAAGGAAACACTCCTCAGGTAATTCTGACGATCACCTCCGGGTTAAGAACTATTATTCGCATGAATACTCGTCAGAGAGAGGAGTCTCTCCGACCAGGCTAGGAACCCGGAAGCCGGGTCAGAGGTAAATGGTAAGCGTTTAGGCGAGTTCTTGTCCTGAGAGAAGTCCACACACGGAGATTTCTTCCCCCTTCTTTCTTCAGTCTCTCTCACAGCGGCCAATGTTCCCATGCACCTCCGCTCCAACCCCAACACACACACTGTGGTTTAAGTCCCCTCTCTGTTCCCCTGTCCTGAGTGGAAGAACGGTTTTTATCTTCCTTCAAGCGCTATTCACCTGCAACCTCAAACCCCGTCCTCTCTTCCCCATTTCTCATAGTCTCTACCCAGAACGCCTCTTGCTGTGAAATCATTAGCTCTGCCAGGCCCGGGTCTGATTTTCTCTCGGATGAGAACCAGGAGGTTCAATTCTCATCTTCCTGTCCAGGAGTCTTGCGGATCAGGTGGTTAGATGTCTCAATCAGAGGAACATCAGCTGAGCCTAAAAAAGATTTGCCCACGCAGCACTTACTATTAGTAGTTCTAATTAATAACAATATGCATAACTGCTAACCACCCATGTTAATCCTCATCATTATTTTGGGACAGTTACCCCTGAAAGCCTCAGACTGTTCGATTCTCATTCGGCTTAAGGCGATAACTTATGAGCAGTTGAGGCTATCACCGCTCTTGGATACTTCATCAACGGACTGCCGCCCATGTTCCCAAACCCCAGCAGCAATTGCTCAGATTTGGAGGGATGACATGATTTTATTTTTATCTCTCCGAAATCAGGTGAAAACATGGTTCCAGAACCGGCGGATGAAGCATAAAAAGCAACTGCGGAAAAGCCAAGACGAACCCAAAGCACCAGACGGGCCAGAAAGCCCCGAGGGCAGCCCCCGCGGTTCAGAGGCCGCAGCCGCCGAGGCTCGGCTGAGCCTGCCCGCCGGCCCGTTCGTGCTGACCGAGCCAGAGGACGAGGTGGACATTGGAGACGAAGGGGAGCTGGGCTCAGGGCCGCACGTGCTTTGAGTCGCCAGGCTGGGGAGGGTGGTAGGCAGGGGAGGAGACTGCGGGGCCGAGCGCCGTTCCCTCCCGGACGGGAAGACTCAGACTCCAGCCTCGTGGCGGGCCTTGGAGATTCGCTCCTGGAAGACAAACAACACCCACCTGTCCTCCAGGCCAGTGCGGAGCCAGTGCGGCCCGCGGCCCGGCCTCCCGCTTCCCCTCTGGCCCTCCCGGTCCCAGCCACTGGAGAGTGTGCGCCCGGGCGCGCATTTTCCCGCGTCCGTTGTCCTTGGGGTCAGGGACCAGCCCAGTACCGCGTCCTAGACTGGAAATTCGACTTTCGGCTCTCTGTTTTCTCCGATCAGAGATCCCTTTCTCCCTCGCCTCTCAGCAACTTGCCCCTAGATCTGTTCTTTCCTCGCCACGCCAACTCCTTGCCCTTTCTTGGGCAGTCCGTTTGGCTGCAAAGGGACCAGGTCTCTGGGGCCTCCGCTCCACGGGGATCCTGATAGAACCGCAATCTGATCTTTAAAACGTCCAGTGTCAGGACAGACTCATGCACTGCTCGTCACTAACCTCCCGCTCGCTCCCATCCCCCATGCCCCGAGTCTCATCTCTGACTCAAATACGAAGGCGACTCCCCCCTTCTCTGGGCGGCGCTTCCATCCTCTCTTGTCCCTGTTCTCCGCTAGAGCTCGCGGTTCTGCATCCTGGCACCCTTCCTCAGCTTGTGGCCCCCAAGCGCAGACGCCCCTTACGCCCTGTGTCCCGCGTACTGCGCGGCGTCAGCGCGCGGCGGGAAACTTGGGCACAGAAAACCCTTAGAGCAATTTCTGCTTCCCGAACTTGCTGCGCTCCTGTCCCGCAACGCTTCCACGTTCCACGGGCTTCTGATATTTTAAAACGGAGTGTTCCTCGGGTTGTGTGTGGAAATACTCATTCTCAGTGCATTTTAGGAAATCAAGATGAAGGCCAAAGGGTTAAGGCTAAAGGCGTTCAGGGCGTGCACCTGTTTGGGGACTTAGATGGGGCGGGGGTCTGATTGACTTTGCGCTTTACCCCTTTCCTTTTCCCCGGGGAGGTCTCTTACTCTTTTACCGGGTTTGTAGTCTCTTAGATAATGAAAGGCTCGCCAGGCAAAACTGGGAATGATGACGCGTTTCCAGGAATGGTTTCTACTGCGTTCTCCCACGCGTACGCCCCCTCCCCTCGGCCCTAGGCAGTTTCCTAGTCCCTGTAGAAATGAACTTGCGAATAACCTTTCATTAACAGATCCCCTCCCTCTCACTCCAATTTTTCTGTTTCTAATCTTTAATTAATGGTCTTGAGTTCCACTTACGTGGAAAAGTGGCTCTGGTATTTTGTGGCTCTGAAATGCTGAAGAGACAGAGATGTACTGATATTTGGAGTTTGAAATTATACTACCGAATTGTGTGATGACTCTACACACTCAGTACGCATATCAAACACAGCAGCTGCGCCAGAGGCACTCTCACCTTCTGATTCTTTCACTTCTGGTTGTGTCTTTAGGTAAGTGAGTCCGGGAAGGCTGGAAAAGAATGAGTAGGACTGAGTGGAATCCTGACCCGCGGGTTCTAATGATTAATAATAATTATATGAACAATAGTGGGTGTGAGCGTGGGTTAATCTTTTTGTTTTCTTATTTCTCCAATATGGGGATGAATCCTAAAGATCATTTTAGGTCTAAGTTCTACACTTATGTGAATGTAGCAGGAGGCCTTTTCATTTTTCTGCAATAGGCTTGTTGGAGAAACATTATCCCAGGTAAAAATAAGTGTCAGAGTGACAGCTTATCCAGGTGCATCATGTAGGAGGCAAAATTATTGGTTTTAAAACATAAGCATTGTATAGCCTTTTGGATCTTCCAAAGTGCTCTGTAATCAATCAATGATCTTGTGGGTCTCAGGTGACATGGGTATTTTCCCCTTTCATAGATGAGGAAATTGAGGCTTAGCAAGATTGAAGGATTTACGCATGAAATCGGGACCAGCTGACAGCCAAGGAAGGATTAAAAAATGTCTCTGACTCCTTGTTCACTTCTTTTCTCATGCAGTTTATTTATTCATTTTTCTTGGTAACAATGCATTGATTGGCATTTTGTCTCTATCACTTTATAAGAACACTTCTCTCATTTCTTTAGATTACACAGCCTAAAGATTGTGGCTATTAAAAGCAAATCTATGCTCAGATTTCTCTCCTCCCTCCCTTGTTAAGATAATGACAGTACTGTTTTGTTAAGGCAGAAGTTTTTGGCAAATGCTTTACGGTAAGACAAAAGACTTGGTGGAAGAAAAAGTGATTTGTGACTGAGAATGTTCTTGGTAACCTGGAAGGGAAAGTGTGTATCCCTTGTGTATGGTGATACTATTACACAAGATTATGGAGCCAAGGGAAAAATCGAATTCTTCTAATCCCAGGAAGAACAACTACTAAATAGGATTTTGAAAGAATCTTTAAAGTGAGTAGAAAAACTGTATTTGGGCAAAAGTGTGTGTGTGTGTGTGTGTGTGTGTATGTGTATGTGTGTGTAAATTAGATGGTGAACCCAAACTCAAAAACACCAGGCATTTCTGTCTTCTGCTTTCACAACAACTTGTCAAGAGCTTGTTCTGAGTCTAACAAGAGTGGATTGGGTGTATTTCATGACCTTTTTGTCTTGGAAAAGCAGACAATAGGAATCTGCTTGGAAAAGCAGATAAATAGGAAAGCTGTTAGTATATGCACAGCTCTGCCTGACTGGAGGCAGGATGAGTCCTGGAGCCCAGGGACTATTTGGGTCTATAATTCATGAACATTAAACTTGGGAAGATACTCGTTCCTTCTTACCCTTGTCCTCCCCTGTGGTGGTTTCTTGGTGGATTAGCTAGCAAGGGAAGAGGTGAGAACTGTGGCACCAGCCACACCAACTATGGCACAGTTTTCTCATCAAAAAATTCCCTGAAATTGATGGCAAACAAACCAATAGCAAAGTTCTCCTAGTTTTATTTATTTTTATTTTTATATAATGAGTTAGTGATAGTGGTAGAGGATAGGCACAATTTAGTCTCGATTTAATGTAATATGACAGCACTTTTTGGTTTTGGCTTTCAATGCTGATCAAAGCTTCCATAGGTTGAAAAAGTATTTTGTCTGAATAATCTAGGCTTTTGCCTCAACTCAGTTTCACTTGTGGTAAGGATCTGACAAAACTATGTTCATTATGATATACTAAAGAAAGACATTCAGAGGTCTAATTTTGAAGAATCAAAAATATCACAAAATAGCCAATGTAGGGAAGTCATTTTAGATCTAATCCCATGTGTCGTAAATAATTTGTTCTGTACTTGTTCGAATGCTCTGTTTCTGATGGACTTCATTTCATAGATTCTCAGAGAGGGATTCCCGATTATATTTCTGCTCACATGATGTGAGAACGTAAGAAATGGACAGCATATCATACAGCTCAGTTTTAGCTGATGGTAGCACTAAGAAATGCTGAGCTGGAGTCTATGACACCACTTCAAAAGATAGAGGGTTGGCTTTCATTGATGTATTTGATAATTAGAGAGAGATGTGAAGGCACAGAGCAAGCAGAATGCTTTCTGGTGCTAAGAGAATTGTGCAATAAACATATTTAGTTTAAGCAGTGACTCCCTGGTCTTCCTGAATTGGGTTCAATATATGTGAAAAATAACGAGTTAATTGACGTATTTTATATATTTATATTTTTGGCATCACATTTTAAAGAGAATATAGACAAGCTAAAACTCATCCAGTATGCAGGAAACTGGATAGGAAAGGGTGTGGAAAACAACAAATAAAGAAGAGTGAGCTTTAGCTTGGAGGAGCAAAGCTTTGGGGGATAAGTGGGGAAGAAGGTTCAGCTATGGTGGTTGAATCTGAATGTTTATGGGGCTACTAAGCATGAAGAGGTATATCTATTCTGCCATGCTAACAGATGATAGAACCAGAATCAATAGCTGATTCCAGGGAAGCAGATTCTGGAACAACATGCGAGGATAGGCACTGTGCCGTACATCAACAGTACAGGGTGAGTCCACAAAACATTGAGTACCTTTTCACTAGAAATCCCAGAGGCTGGAAGACAAAACATAAGGGCTTCTCTATTACAGATTTCTCCATTAGTGGGAGATTGGGCTAGATATCCTGTACGGTTCTTTCTAACTGTTAAGATCCTAATCTCTTTTTTTTGTAGGAAAGGGACTGCAAGTCCCAAGTTATTCAATTTTTTTATCTCACAAAGATTTCAGTTTCTATACTTTAATTTAAACATATATATCACAGCAATTATAAGTTTTAAAGGAAACAACAAAGACAGGAAAAGGACATTTCTTTATTTATTAAAGAAGTTCCAACACCTCATTCTAGAAGGTCAGCAAGAACACAGTGAGAACTAAGTCAAGGACAAAGATATAGTCAGGAAGAAATTGTCAGTGTTAGAAGAGACATTTGACAAAATCTAAGCCCTTCATTTTATAAACTGGAGAAATTAAGTCCCAGATATAGTGGTGAGTGCTTTGCCAGCGTCACAAACACAGTGGCGGAATTAAGACTAGAAGCCAATGTTAATTATCATACCTAACAAGTAACTCATGTTGTGATAAAAGTGATTGTGGAACTATTGTCATTATAGCATGTGGAGAAAAAGATTTTCATAGCAATTTTGGATATAAGTTTTTAACAATGCAGGTAGAAATTATCCAGTAAAATCTTAGGTCAACTTTTGGAAAAACTTCCGATTAACAGCCATCTGAAAGTTGAATGAGCTTTCCTGAAGGTACTAAATTCCTGAGCCCCGTTTTCCTTGAAGCCTATTTAGAAAGTAGTCCTATATCCAATAGGATGACCTAGATGATTTCTTAGCTATCTTAAATTTCTACATTTCTCTACTATAAAAATTTTGACCTGATCTCTTTTAATTACAGATGAAGCAACTGACAGTCAGAGACACTGACTTGTCTGAAGTCAGACAGCCTGTTATCAGGGAAGTTATGAAATTAATACATCTAACAGTCAGAGATAATTCCAATAATATTTAGGAGCGAGATGAAAATTCAGAATGGTTCTCCTGTTTTCTCTCCTATTGTATTTTCTGGTTGTAACCCCCTCCCAATGACACATTTCTTTTCCATTTTATTTATGACTGTTCTCTGAGAATTCCCAGTGTGTACACTGATAACCTTTCCTCCATGATTTTCATTGATAAGAATTCCACGAGCCTTCTCCTATTACCTCTTTTTTTTTTTTTTTTAGACGAAGTCTTGCTCTGTCGCCCAGGCTGGAGTGCAGTGGCACGATCTCGGCTCACTGCAAGCTCTGCCTCCCAGGTTCACACCATTCTCCTGCCTCAGACTCCAGAGTAGCTGGGACTACAGGCGCCCACCACCACACCCAGCTATTTTGTGTGTGTGTGTGTATTTTTAGTAGAGATGGGGTTTCACTGTGTTAGCCAGAATGGTCTCGATCTCCTGGCCTCGTGATCTGCCCGCCTCGGCCTCCCAAAGTGCTGGGATTACAGGCTAGAGCCACCGCGCCCGGCCTTTACTCTCTTTATAATATTGAGTAACCACATCAGATTTAGCATGGTGAATGGCTTGACTTAGAGGCTTAAATTCTATTTTTTTTTTTCCCTGACAGAGTCTTACTCTGCCACCCAGACTGGAGTGCAGTGGCACAGTCTTAACTCACTGCAACCTCTGCCTCCTGGGTTCTGGCAATTCTCCTGCCTCAGCCTCCCAAGTAGCTGGGATTACAGGTGTGTGCCACCATGCCCAGCCTATGTTATTTTTTAGAGACAAAGTCTTACTCTGTAAGCCAGGCTCGCTGCAACCTCTGCTTCCCAGGGTCAAGTGATTCTCATGCCTCAGCCTCCAGGATAGCTGGCATTACAGGCACACAACACTATGCCTGGCTAATTTTTGTATATATATATATGGTAGAGACTAGGTTTCACCATGTTGGCCAGGTTGGTCTCAAACTCCTGACCTCAGGTGATCCACCATCTCAGCCTCCCAAAGCGTTGGGATTAGAGGTGTGAGCCACCCTGCCCGGCCCTAATTTTTGTATTTTTGATAGAGACGGGGTTTCAACATGTTGGCCAGGCTGGTCTCTAACCCTTAGCCTCATGTGATCTATCTGCCTCTTCCTCCCAAAGTGCTAGGATTATAGGCGTGAGTCACTGTGCCAGGCCGATGCTTAAATTCTAATTTTATTTTTATCAATGATAATATTATTTCTCTAACTTGTTATCTGAAAAATGAGGTAAGTGCCCTATGAATCAGTTTAGAATGGTGAGGGGATAAGAACTATGGAAGTACCTTCTGTGAGATCTTGGATGAAAAGAGCAAGAGGAAGATAATGAATTACAATATAGATCTGAACTTATCAGTGATAAATGTGATATGTTGCAAACGCCATAGGACGACAACTGTTACAACCTGGTTAACTAAAAGGCATTAGTCTTGGACCTAATCACATCATTACCAAGGAGTTATGTCTCTTTCAAAGAAATTTGATCTTTTAAAATAACTTCATCTTATTTTCTCTTTGTCTGTCATTGTTCTGCCTCTTGGGCTAAGAGAGGATGTGTAAGCCCTGAATGAAATAGGATTCCGAGCCTTTATTAAGGATGTTTCTGTTAGAAGTGTCCTTTTCCCCACCATTACTTATCCAGCACTCATCCAGCCCCAGGGTTTCTGTTATCCTATTTGGTGACAGACATAAGGCTATGTGGGGAGGGAAGTTAGAATTCAAATTCGTGGGAACCCTCTTAAGTGATAAAGACTTGCCTATGATTCCAGTATGGAATCTATCAGGAAAAGGCACGATTTCTTCTGAAGTTTTTGCAGAACTTTTTAGCTTAAAAAAAGACATGATGGGCCTGGCACGGTGGCTCACACCTGTAATCCCAGCTCTTTGGGAGGCCAAGGTGGGTGGATCACGAAGTCAGGAGATCAAGACCATCCTGGCTAACACGGTGAAACGCCATC
>NW_012120709.1:29447080-29464248 GCF_000951035.1 Colobus angolensis palliatus | reverse complement strand
GTTAGCCAGGATGGTCTCGATCTCCTGACCTTGTGATCCGCCCGCCTCGGCCTCCCAAAGTGCTGGGATTACAGGCGTGAGCTACCGCGCCCGGCCCAAGGATTATTTTTAAAGAGAGCAGTCCCGTGCCCCCTTTCTTGTTTTTTTCACTATAGAGGCAACCACTTTCAATTTTTAGCTGATAATTTTGGTATTTATCTCCACGTTTCTAAATTGTCACTGAATTGCTGGTTTTTGTTTGTTTGTTTGTTTGAAATTTATATTTTGGAAATTATCTAGTACTTCACACTATAAAAAGTGAAACTTTCATTTTGTTGCTATTCCCTATTTCTATTTCTCCCCTATTCCCAACACATATGTGTGCACCCTTTCTGTCCTTCTAGCATAATTTTGGTTAGACCATTTTTTAAATCATTTATTTATTTATTTTGAGACAGAGTCTTGCTCTGTCACGCAGGCTGCGGTGCAGTGGCACGATCTTCACTCACTGCAACCTCTGCCTTCCAGGTTCAGGTGATTCTCTTGCCTCAGCCTTCAGAGAAGCTGGGATTACAGGCATGCACCACCACACCCGGGTAATTTTTGTATTTTTAGTAGAGACGGGGTTTCACCATGTTTGCCAGGCTGATCTCCAACTTCCAACCTCAAGTGATCCGCCCGCCTTCGCCTCCCAAATTGCTGGGATTACGGGAGTGAAGCACCGCGCCCAGCCTAGACCATTGTTACCATGTGTACATACAATTCTCAGCTAAGCCAGGAAATCAATGACTTTTCTGTGAGAATTTTGTTTTCCTTGCAATTAATACTTATTTTATTATTCTTAATTTTAATGTACTTATGACTAATTTATTCCCAAATTCTTTGCCATTTGTCTATATCACACTCTCAAGATATTCACAAATTCCTAACATTTCATTTTCCTGAACAAACCTCTCCCAGAGCTTTCTGATCTGCTCCATTCTGGATTCTATGTAAATGGCTCTCCCTTCCCAATCATCTTGGGGGTTCCTTTAATTTCACTGTTTTTTTTTTTTTTGAGATGGAGTCTTGCTCTGTCGCCCAGGCTGGAGTGCAGTGGCGCCCTCTCGGCTCACTGCAAGCTCTGCCTCCCCGGTTCACGCCATTCTCCTGCCTCAGCCTCCCGCGTAGCTGGGACTACAGGCGCCCGCCACCACGCCTGGCTGATTTTTTTTTGTATTTTTAGTAGAGACGGGGTTTCACCGTGTTAGCCAGGATGGTCTCCATCTCCTGACCTCGTGATCCGCCCACCTCGGCCTCCCAAAGTGCTGGGATTACAGGCGTGAGCCACCGCTCGGGGCCCACTGTATTTTACTCTTGTTTCCCATATCTTTTTGTTTCTTGGTTTACTCTCTCATTTTGGTGGAGCATAGTCTACTGTAGTTTCTTGACAATTGGTATGTGAGAGGTAAATGTTTGGAGATCATCCTTATCTAAAAATCTCTTTATCCTAATTTCATGCTTTATTAGTAATGTGGCTAAGTATAGCATTCTAAGCTGGAAATCATTTTTGAATACTTTTGAATTCATCACTCCACTGACTTTTAGCTTCCAATTGCTATCGTGAAGTCTAAAATGACTTCAATTCTTGATTTTTCATGTGTGTCCTGTTTTATTTATTCGTTTATTTTCCTTTTTGGAAGCTTGTAGGATACTTTCTTTGTAGCCAGTATACTGAAATTTTACAATTATATGCCTTGCTTCAGGTTTATTTTCATCCATTGTTTCAGATATTCAATAAATTCTTTAAGTCTGAAAATGTCTTTTTTTTTTTTTTTTCAGTTATGGAAGTACTCTTGAATTCTTTAATGATTTCTATATATCTCCTGTTATTTGGATTTTTACCCCCTGGGTTTATTCTCTAAATTCCTGGCCGGGCGCGGTGGCTCAAGCCTGTAATCCCAGCACTTTGGGAGGCCGAGACGGGCGGA
The DNA here is from genome assembly GCF_000951035.1 of Colobus angolensis palliatus. Classification (NCBI taxonomy): domain Eukaryota; kingdom Metazoa; phylum Chordata; class Mammalia; order Primates; family Cercopithecidae; genus Colobus; species Colobus angolensis. The sequence continues at coordinate 29,462,299 of NW_012120709.1, read as the reverse complement.
TCACAAGGTCAGGAGATCGAGACCATCCTGGCTAACACGGTGAAACCCCGTCTCTACTAAAAAATAAAAAAAATTAGCCGGGCGAGGTGGCGGGCGCCTGTAGTCCCAGCTACTCGGGAGGCTGAGGCCGGAGAATGGCGAGAACCCAGGAGGCGGAGCTTGCAGTGAGCTGAGATCCGGCCACTGCACTCCAGCCCGGGCGACAGAGCGAGACTCCGTCTCAAAAAAAAAAAAAAAAAATTCCTAATCTCTTATCTCCTATTTTGTATCTCTTTGCCTTTTTTCTCTGATTTTTGGAAAAATTCCACAATGTTGTCTTCTAACCTTATTTTTGTGTGTGTAATTTTTTGACTCTAATTGTAATTCCCAAGATCTCTTTTAATTTTCTTGTCCACCTCCTTTTAAAAATAGTCCTGTGTCATATCCTCAGATGTTTGGAAATTCTTGGTTGTCTGCTCATATTTAAGTGAGAGGCTAGAAGGCTGATAGGAAACTATGAGTACATGGGTGGGGCTTGTTGATTGTGAGGTTTAACTGTAGGATAACAAAGTTGGGTCCTTTGGTTGGCGAATCTCTGAAATCAGGATTTTTAAGTCTTTTCTTTTAGGTTGGTCGGATTCTCCAGAGAAGAACTTTCCAAATTCCTGCTTGTAGGATCAAGTCCCAACGTTCTGGGAGCCAAATGGAAGAAGACCAGAGGTTTTTGTCACTAGAACAGTTGCCCCTGACTCCAAAGATACTAGGGCAGAGTGTGTTTTACTGGGTCAGTGGAGGAGCTGTGCTTGGCTGCGTGGGAACTGAGGAAAGGATTCACAGGTGTAACTGCTCTTAAACTGACTTTCATGTAGTCACCCTTCCTTAGCTCCCCCGGCCCCACATCTCCATTCATTCCTACTTTGAGAGGTAACTGACACCATTAATGCCTGAGCATTTTGGGTATTCTAGAGTGTAAGTCAGGTTGATTCTTGGCTTTCCTATTGCTAGCTTAGAATTTAGTATTTTTGAGAAATCTGATATTCTATGAAAATGTAAAAAGAATTTAGTGGTTTTTTGCTCTGCTAAGTTTTTAAAACAACTCATTCATACGCTTTCCAGTTTTCAAAATGTTGTTACTATTGTTCCTCCTCCTGTTCTCCTTGTTTTTACATATTTATGCAATTTAAAAACCTTTACTATTATTTTAGTAGGACTTGTCAAGGGACTGAAATAGATGTGCGTGTGTGTATGAGAGTGTGTGTGTGTGTGTTTAGTATACCATATTTTGAATTTTCTGTTATTTTATTTTGGCATTTACAGTGAGTAATGGAGGCGTTGATCTTTTATCTTAACATTTCTTTTATGTAACTGAATTGTTGAGGTACAGGAGAATTGCATTATCACTGGAACAGATTAGAAGGCTGATTTCCTTGCCAAAACACAGAACAGCCTGCCTACTTCACATTAAGTGATGCAGTGCCAATGGCTTGGATCTGCCTGGTTGAGAAAATTGGAAGTTAGAGTTAGTTCTTAAGAATCTTTGTCTGTGGAAGGTTCTGAATAGCTCTACCAGATAGTCTTATAAATTTCAAGGTGAGGGAATTTATATTATTTCATTTTCCTTTGTCTCAGATTAATTGAAAACCTAGGTCCCTAGCTGCCTGAGGAGAGGGGAGAAACAGAAAGGATGAACCGAGAAAGCAAGACAAAGATACAGATACACAAATAGACACATACAGACACACGCATATACAAGTCTCTAAAGAGAATGACGCACACAGGACAGGAAGAATTGGGAGGTGATCAATTAAGACATTAAGTGTTTTGTGACACATGGATGCATCTGCATTTTGCCCTGGGAACAAGGGCCATCAGCTCATTTTCAGAGGGCTGCTGGCTTCTGCAGCTCACTCCTCAGATCAAAGCAAAACTGTCTGCTTGCATTTTCCAATCAGAATAGGGATGCTAATTTATACTCCTTAATGTGTGATGGTAAGAGACTCCTTCAATTAACTGAATTCTATAGCCAGCAAAATAAAAGGTATACAAAGAGGCGCAGGCTGGAAGAGCTGAAATTCTCATTAAATCAAAAGGTTCAGTATTCATTACCTCATGCATCTGAGGCTAAACACTAAATATTGGGATCATCAAAGGAGGTTTAATGGGTTAAATTGAGAATATAATCTAATTAAAATATTAGGCATGGCTAAATAGTTCTTTGATATTCATCTAAAGGTTTCATTAAAAATAGATGCTTGAGGTTTGTATCATAGGAGATTATCAATTTTAAGCAGAAACAACAGATTTAGGAACCTCATCAGCACTGCTTCAAAGTGTCACCATTGTGTGGAAGCAGGGGAAATGGGAAAAGGCGTCACTGCCAGGTGACAGGGTGGAGATATGGGATGAGGCAGGGCCAACCAGGCTTCATGATCATGATTTTGATAGTTGTCTGGATGGTCAAAAAATAAAGTGTAAGATTAATTGGGGAGATGATTTTGCCACAGAGGAAAGAGTAAAACATAGAGATCTGAACTGGTTTTATTCAGTGTGTTCTTGGCTTCCTTCCTCTGTTTAGACAGCTTTCCAAAGAATGGCCGATCATATTTTCTGGGTTTTAAATTTTGGGCAGTTATTTCCCCTACTATGAAATTTGAACCATAGGGATATTTAGCACTAAAACCTCTCTTGCAAAAGCTTGAGACCCTAGTGACAGACGGTGCCCTGAGAAGCCCGTTTAGCAGCCCCAGGATCAGTGCTGGTCTCTACAAGCTGCCAGTTCAGCAAAGGGTATTTACGAAATCTTATCAGATATTTCCAAGTCTCCACTAAATACATTTGCCTGGAATGCTCACATCATTGTAAACCTCTCAACCTGTTCAAGCTATTTAATAGCGGAAGACCATTTATTCAGCTTATTGAAAATTAATTACTTACATTACCCCAGTTTGCAAGGGGGAAATGAAAAGGCAATGGAGAGGCAGCAAGGGAGATAAATCCAGTTCCCCAAATTCTTTTTTCCTTTCTTCATATTTTCCAGAGCCCCTATATTGAGAGGTGGAAAGAGCTGAAAATATTATTCATTTTGTATCTTATTGTATCTTGCAATGTGTTGTCTAATATTTTGGAAAAGTGTCAACTTTCCAGTTATTTTACTGAGCCAAAAGGAAATAACCAAACATGAAAAGTGGGAGTGTTTCACACGAGGGAGTAATTTAGAGAGTTTGATGAATGAATGAATGAATGAATGAATGAATGAAGTCTTCCATCCGAAGCCTTTTGCTTTCCATTAGCCAGATGTTTGCTTAGGAAATTGGGTTATTTTATGTTTCTTTCCTCTGTCTCTTTGTGAGACAGATGTGTGGTTTTGCTTAATGAAGTTACAGGGTGTGTAGAAAAAAACACTGCACTTAGTCCGGAGGCAGTAGGGTGGGGGGACAGTGCTGAGCATCAGATTTTCAGCTTCGGGGACCCTGCTTCAATATATTTCAAAAAGTGGAATAAACATCTAAATATAACTTTTTATTAGAACATACGTCCTTGCTTTTATTTTGCCTTTATAGTATGGGAATAATATTATTTTGACGATATCTTATCATCACTGACGTAGGGAGAACAAGCACAATGGATAAACAAAATCCACAGTCATTCAAAAATTTCACTTCATGCTACAGTTTTAAATCCTTTCCTGACTGGGAAAACAACTAAAGAGGCAAATGGAGCATTTCTGTATCTTTGTGTCTCCTTGTTTTTACCCATTAGGAATAGAAATTGTGGAAACACAATTAGCATTAGGGAGGAGAATTCCTACAGTCATCCTACGAATACTTGACTGTTAGAATGAAATGCATATTATTCAAGTCGGATTCTTACTCTAATAGGAAAAGGTAATCTTTTTTTTTTTTTTGAGACGGAGTCTCGCTTTGTCGCCCAGGCTGGAGTGCAGTGGCGCCATCTCCGCTCACTGCAAGCTCCACCTCCCGGGTTCACACCATTCTCCTGCCTCAGCCTCCCAAGTTGCTGGGACTACAGGCACCGCCACCACACCCGGCTAGTTTTTTTGTACTTTTAGTAGAGACGAGGTTTCACTGTGTTAGCCAGAATGGTCTCGATCTCCTGACCTCGTGATCCACTCGCCTCAGTTTCCCAAAGTGCTGGGATTACAGGAGTGAGCCACTGCGCCCGACTAGGAAAAGGTAATCTTAAAAAAGGCATATTTAGGAAAGCAACCCTGATTTTTACTTAGGAACTTCACATTTTCAAATGCCACTTCTAAAATAATGGCAACAGATACATTTTGAAGCACATCTTGGGACAGAATTAGCAAAACTTGTCTTGTTATCTGCAGACTATCGTCCACATCCAATTCATTTTCTGCTATTTTTCAATAAGTAATTAAAGAAGAATCCCCCGAGTTATCTAGTCTGCTATTGTGGGCCATTTGCTATCAACTCAAAGTTCTCAATTAGCTCCAGTGTTGTTATAATTACCGGACGTGTTTTCAAACAACTCCCAGTTAATAACTGTTGGGATGAAGAGTCATTTTCTCACTATAGACTAGACTGTGCACGTTCACGCTTGCTGTGATGTTTTGACAATGATTCATTAGCCAATAATAAGGCCCCAATTGGAACCATTAGGCATCAGTGCCTCTGCTAGGCTTACCTTTTATTTTGTTCCTCAACATTGTCTTTTCTTGACTTGGTTTCTGGATAACTCCCAAGAGACTCCTTACTATACAAAACAATATCAGGAAGACAGCTGTCATTAAATTCAGCTACTTGTAAAAAAAAAAGCTCCCTTTAAGAGGATGCTCTTGTCGGAAACTCAAGATGGAAAAACACAATTAAAAGGAGGCTTTAATAAGAGAGAATACATGGTTTAAATGTCCTTTATTTGCACCAGTTTATAGACATTAGGCAGATTGGGTACTGTGTCTTTCAATGGCATGTATATAACATCTAGTCAAATACAGGGGCGCCATCATTACATCACTTAAGTTTGAAGTTTTTCGTTTTCTAATTCGATTATTTTTTATTTTTGAATTTTTGAAACAGAAATGCTACAAAATTGATCACTGATCCAACTTGGGCCTATAAAAGATCACTATTGTTGTCATTAGTACAATTTACTTTAAAACAGGAGCAAAAAACGTGTTTGTCATTCCCTGTTTTTGCAAAATGTCTCCCCTTAGTATTATGATAGTTCAGTGACACTCTGCTATATTTCACTATTGTGAGATGACGTGGAGCCAGATGAAGGGCCACTTTGATTCATTCTTTGATTTCAACCCCAAACTTTCAGCAAATATGTTTTATTTCCTAGCCAAAGTTATTTTAGATGCCACATGGCACTATATAAATAATTTTCTTGTCCTCAAGTCTTCTGTACTGGATAGTAAAGAGTTGCCTGGGAGGTAAGAATCCTGTGAAATGTTGTTTGACGGGAACTGAATCACTTAAGCTGCTTCAGCTAAGTTTGGGTTCTTGACAGTAGGTGTGAAAGTGAAGGATTTAACAATGATTAAGCTAACAGAAAAACAGTACGGGAAGTTTTTGAAATGTTCTGGAAAAAAAAAGAAAATAAATAGTGTCTCTTTTATTGGTCATTTTCTAAGTTTGAGTTGCTTTATATGTGTATTCTAATTTTATCAGTGTAGTAAAGAGTTGGCAGATTGTACATGCTAAAAAAGTATTAGGTACATAGTAATGCTTATTTCTAAAAACTGAACTTGGTGGAAATTCAGGTCCAAAATCGAAATTCATAGCAACTATATGTTTGCTTGTCCACACAGAGAAACAAGGACAACCTCCTTCCATAGACAAATAAACAGTATATTCCTGGTGTTGAAGGATGGGAGATTCAGATCTGGCTACCCTCCCATTACTCTCAGTAGGACTGATGGACTCCTGAGTCATGTAGCCTTTCTCTTCACCTCCATTTCCTCTTCTGAAAAACTAGCAGTTGAATGTGATAAACTCTTTCCAAGCTCTAAATTCTTTTAAGATATTCTAATACAAATGGAATATTTAAAAATTTTTACCCTGTCCCTTTAAATATGAATGTCTCTATATGCATTCTTTTCCTCTTCCAGATTAAGTTAGAATTTAAGGCCATTTCGGAAACAATTAATGAAGGTTACTCATTCTACCTCATATTTCTAGAAATGTCTTCCTGCACCCAGAAGGGGCCTCTTCTCTTACAAATACATTTTAGGAGCATTTTGGCCTGTGATTTTCCTGAGTCTAACGCCTCATACATTACATTTTCCAAATCTCACTGAAACATGATTCACCAGTTTTCTGTTTATCTTCAGATACTTGTTACTTTGCAGACTCTCAATTCTAACTGCTTTCAGTTTTAAGAGAAGGTTTCGTATGGGCACGTTTTACGCTACATTCCAGTGCATGTAAAATATATGCAACATAGGAGTAAATTCCCAAAGCTAGTCCTTACATGTATTGATAAACAGATTTGCCCCAAATTGATGTTCAAAATATCCACTTCTGGATATGCCTATCTAAAAATGTAATGTCCATCTAATATAAGGAAGAAAGTAACAATATCAAACCCTCCAGTAATTATTTTAAGTCTGGAAATTCTTGCAATATTAAAAAAGATTAAAAAACTGAAAAATATTTATTAACATTTGTATTCAGTAGTAAACTATGGAATGCTTTTGTCTTATCTATTTGTGTGTGTGTGTGAAACACACATGTGACAATATTTTAAGATATTTGTGATGGTAAGATGGCCAGCAAATTTATGTACTTGGAGTAAGGAGCTTTGATAAAGTGTGTCTCTCAGAGCTGCCTGTATCAGGTGTTTCTGGACTTGTTGGAGGGTTTCTAACTAATGTCTTGATGCTCTCTTAGAACAACATTAGGATTTGTTCTGTCTGAGCAGGCACAGCCAGATGTACCTTCATTTTTTTCAGCTTTATTTCTTTATTTATTTGTGTTTCATTCAATTGTCACTTTATTGCAAGATGGTAGAATTAATTACAAATTTAAACTATAACCTGGTAATCTTTAGTCAGCACCAAGATTTAATAAAGGCAAACCACTTATTCAAAAGCGATCATAGGGCCAGGTGTAGTAGCTAATGCCTGTAATCCCAGCACTTTGGAAGGCCAAGGTGGGTGGATCACCTGAGATCAGGAGCTCGAGACCAGCCTAATCAACATGGCGAAACACTGTCTCTACCAAAAGTATAAAAATTAGCCAGGCGTGGTAGTGCACGCCTGCAATCCCAGCTATTCGGGAGGCTGAGACAGGAGAACCGCTTGAATCCAGGAGGCGGAGTTTGCAGTGAGCTGAGATTGTGCCACTGCACTCCAGCCTGGGCGACAGAGCGGGAGTCCATCTCAAAACAACAACAACAACAACAACAAAATAAATAAATAAATAAATAAAGTGATCATGGAACAACTCAAATGCCGAGTAAGAAGGATGGGAAGCATCTGACTGGCCCACAGATTGAGTTCTCTCAGTACAGTGAATAAATGTTTCATTTTTAGGAGATAGAAACTATCTACTTCAGTAGAAGGCAATACAGAAAGATTTTGCCACATAGACTAGTTTCTGTTTAGTCAGGCAACTGTTTCTGGCTGTCTCAATTGGGATACATTTACATAACTGGCTGTGCATGAACCTTCTTTGCCAACAGCTTTAGGTCCCAAATGCACTTGGCAATTGTCTCCTTTTCCTGCTGTGCAGAGATGCTCTGCACCACGTGCTTCTCCACCCAATTTATCATGTGCTCTTGTTCCTTTCAACGCATCATGTTCTGCACAGATATATGATAGTCCAGGTGATTCTTTACTTCCTTATACACTCTATGCAGTCATTCCCAGTAAGTAGCCTCCAAAGCCATAGCAATGTTATTCCTCTGCACATCAAAAAGGTAATGGAGCTTCTGAACCAGTGAGCGTTGCGACTTCTCCAAATCATTTGCATCCTGGATTTGTTTGATGGAAGCCTGCTTCACCTCTTCTATTTTGGGCAGTGTCTGGCTCATTGAGTTTATAAGCAGATTCTCCAATAGAGGCACCATATTTTTAAATTACATAAAGTAACCCTACTATTGATATAGTAGAGAAGGTCTCTGTGGTAATCATGTGTATTTCTTTGGATAAAGCATACAAGATAAGCCCATTTTGGAGCACATAGTGTCCTGTTATACTGCTTTTAGGATAAAGAAATTGGAAGAATTCCTCAGGGATCAGCCCAAAATGAACTTTTCCTCTATAGGAAAAGGAAGGAAGAGGGGGTAGAGGGGCAAGGAGTCGCTGCCCTGTGTGAAAGGTCCTTGTTGCCTGCAATACTCCTAGACCTAGGAAAACTGCATTCTACAGAGAGGGGGCCACTGTGGCAGTGGCAGAAAGTGCCACCCAGGACAGCATGGTCAGCGAAGACACAGGCAGCCAGCTGTCTTAACATCCCTGAGACCCCGACCAGAGGATGTGTCAGGGCAGGAACCTTTTGTTGCTGTTGTTGAGACAGAGTCTTGCTCTGTTGCCCAGGCTGGAGTGGAGTGGCACAATCTTGGCTCACTGTGACCTCTGCCTCCTGGGTTCAAGCGATTCTCGTGCCTCAGCCTTCTGAGTACCTGGGACTATAGACATGCACCACTACGCCTAGCTAATTTTCATATTTTTAGTAGAGATGGGGTTTCACCATGTTGCCCAGGCTGGTCTCAAACTCCTGGCCTCAAGCAATTCACCTGCCTCAGCTTCTCAAAGTGTTGGGATTACAGGCGTGAGCCACCGTGCCCGGCCTCAACTTTATATATATATAAGCCCTTTGCCAAACTTGGAGATTTTAGTAACATTTTGAAATGTTATCACAAAATTTACGGATGACTGAGTTCATTTTAGGAGAAACTAAAGTGTTTATACTTGTTTTACTTACTAGGAAGGTAAGAGAGAAACACAGCTACATTTATTTCTGGGTAACTTTAAGGTTTCCATTATGCTAAGGAATGCGGTAGAGATTAAGAAATCAAAAGATCAGTATAAAACCAAAAGCTTTATTCTCTAGCTATTATTCAGCTCCAATTCTAACTGATTTGAAAATAAATAATTTAAAAAATTTTCTTCCTAGAAAGTAAAATATGGCACCATAATCCAATTGGGCCTCATATTTTAAATCCTGCAGAAAGCAAGCATGGACTGCAGATAGATGATAATAATAAGCCATCACTCTCAACGCAGAGAAGGTGGTTGGCGTTTCTTTTCTCTGCGTCCATTCCTGGACCATTTTTGGTCTCCTTCCTATCAAGTGTTGTCTATACGATGTGAAGGACTTTGAAAGCAGCCACAGCCTGTTTTTCCCTTTCGTGTCTGTTCTGCAGTATTTCCAGCAGTGAGATTTCAGGTAAACTTTCTTCTTTCCCAGCATAGGTTGGGTTTTTTTGTTCCTTTGATGCTTGATGAGTCAGATTTGATGGTCTGGGTTTGGGGATGGTCTTAGCGTATTCCAAAGCCTAAACGCATAAAGATGAAATTGTATTTGAAATGCGAAGTGTGCCTGGATTCCTTAAATTAAATCTAGGAAATGTTTGTTTATAATATAAATGGAGACTATCACTATAACTTACTAAGACATTGGTGGAAATGGAGATCAAATAATGCAATATAACACACAGTTTAAACAAAATATATTGGCCCCAAAACAATATATTGTGGAATAAAAGGAGTTGAGGAATAATACATACAGTTGTGTCCTTTGGATGCTTTTGTCATAAAACTGAGTTTCCTTCAAGTGTTCCTTCTTATGTGTTTGGTCTACTTAGTTTCTGGAAGTCTTAGTAAAACCAAACTTCTACTAAGGAGATATTAATAGACCTTTCTATCCAAAGAAGATTTGTTACAGCTTGAGACCAAAGACATCACTGTAGTTTACATACACTTGAGCTCCCGTCATTATACCAGCTATTCTTGTTCCTAGGATCTAGAAAGTATTTGAGGTTGAATTTTTTTTCTTTCTATAGCAATCTAGATGCTGAAAAACGCAGTCTTTTTCTCAGTGATGTCAGTTCTGAAAGGCATTACAATAAAAACGAGATCACTAAATATGATTTCTACACCTGCCTTTATAACAGTTTTGCATTTTAGTAAGAGATTGTTGATAGCTGAAATACAAATGGATTGTACGCTTTCAGTCCTGCAAGAGGGAAAAAAAACCTCTAAAATGTAGAAAGGAAAAGTCTAGACTTCTCAGTGCATGTAGGTGAAGGTTACAGATATTTCTAATTATAGGTTTGTTGCCTTGAAACACTTCATGAAAAAATAAGGGATTAGAGAAAAAAGAAAAAGTAGCACCGTAGAAACTCAATCAAGTGGACTGAGGTCTTCAAGGTCTGAGGAAGAAAGGCAATGAATAGAAAATATGATGGTCTGTGAAAGAGAACATGAGGTACAAATTCCTGCAGGCACCAAAGGATCTCTTGTTCCTTGTGCAAAGGGTCCCGTGTCCTTACAGGGACTGGATAGATCAATTGAGGCAGAGACTTGTACTGCAAAGCTCTGTGTACATATTTCATTCACATCACAACTGATGGTTGATGCCATCTGAGAGGCAGAACATTCTGTATTCCATGAAATAATTTTTCTTCAGTAGAGGAACCTATATATTACAATCCTTACGGAAAGTGTAGGGGAATGAAGTTGAGAGAAACAATGATTATATGTCTTTTCCTTGACATATAAGCAACAAGAAGACAACAACTGCCTTAAAATTTAATGATACAAAATAAAATTGATGATGAAGCTTGCTCATTTAAGAAATCACATGATTATTTAATTTTTATGTGTGACAAATTTAAAATACTGTTCTTGGAAGAAAAGACATGGAGACAATCACTTCCAGAAAAATAAAGGTTAACTTTACAGCATCGTGTGTGTGTGTATGTGTGTGCGTGTGAGACTGTGTGTCACTATTGCATTGCTATTTGTGAATGATGGGTAGCTACAGAAATGGAAGTAGTTAAAATATCTCCTGTGTTCCAAAAAACATGGGCAGGTTTTTCTTAAGTTACAAGAAAACAGGTTGGGTGTGTTGGCTCTGCCTGTAATCCCAGCACTTTGGGCTTAGTTGGGAGGATAGCTTGAGCCCAGGAGTTTATGCCATCCTGGGCAAGACAGCAAGACCCTGTTTCTAATAATAATAATAAAAAAAAGAGCGGTAATAAAAGTTTCCTTTTAATTCTGATTGAAAAAATAAATGCCTTGTTGAGAATTTCTTACCTTCTGCCGAGGGATAGCAGATTTATTCTGAGCTTTTTCTGTTTGTGGTTTTGATAGAACGGATAGTGTCTTCATGTTGTACTCCTTGACTTGTTTTGCATATTCCTTTCGGTGTATTAATTTCTGCATCTGTTCAGAGAAACAAAGTTATGATGAATCCAGGTGCTGCTGCTTCTCTCTGCTCTCTACTTAAAGCGATGCCCTGGTTTCGGTATACTGGGCATATCTTATCAGCTGTACAGGAGAAATGGGATCACCTAGAGTAAGGTGGCAGCAGTGAAATGATTAAGTTAATTGCTTCTCCTTGAAATAGTCTCTCTGTGAGGAGGCACATCACTGCAATAGCACGCCCAGTATGCCCTTAACAGGGGCTAAATCACATTCAGAACCTTCTTTGTTGCATTTACCCAATTTATTTTCATTTTTGCTTCCAACTTTGAACTATACTCTCTTTTTATGCCTTGAGTGCAACTGCAGTTAAAACACATTAAATGAAGATCTCCTTTCACTAGAGGAAAGAGAATAAAGTGGATGCACTTTTCAGGGGTTGGCAAACTCTTCCTCTAAGTGTCTTTTCTGTAGCCACTGTTCACGATTATCAAGATAACTCTAGCAGGAAAGACCAACGACCACGTAACATACACATTTATTTTCATGTGCACGGGTCCCACTTTGCCGTGCAGGCCTTCAAAACTAACCGAAAGACAGATACATATAACAACATGGGCTAAATATTTTTATTTTAAGGCAAGAGGCGTATCCGGGTCTCTATACCAATGTTATTTCAGAAGGGTCTCTATTCCGAGTGAGACATTTGAATTAGGGCTTAATTCTGGAGGGCGTCTCCATACAGTTTCCTAACAGACAGATGGGCTGAGTCAGGTCTGGAAACACTGTATGTGCATCTCACTTGCTTTGTCTCTGATGGACTCAAAGTCAGGTCCGAGGCCTCCAAGCTTCACGTCTCTTTTCTGATAACCTTTCAGCTTGGTGTTCTAAAAATACAACCACAGAAACAGGTTCTTTTAAGGACTTATGTGTCCCCTACTCCTACCACTCCGAAAGGTGTCATAGCCACGTAAAGTAAGAAGGAAAATAATGAAAGCCCGTGTGCACTGTCAGAGAATGGCTGCATTTCCTGACAATTCTTCCATTGTAGTGGTAGTTATTGGTAATAGTCTCTTTGGTAATTTGTAGCTGGTTAGCTAACGTGTTTTCACTTTTCCACTTTTGCAATAAAGAAACTTGAAATTCTGAAATTACAAATAAAAGTTTTCAAGCTAGTGATGTCCTGTTTTCTTATGAATGTTTTTTATTTTAATTTTTTGGGAGATACCTGATTTTGCTATGTTGCCCAGGCTGGTCTTGAACTCCTGGGCTTGAACTCCTGAGCTTAAGTGATCCTCCCACCTCAGCCTCTTGAGTCGCTGGGATTACAGATGTGAGCCACTTCACCTGGCCCTTGCTATTAACGTTTTTAACACAACATATATGTTATTACTTTGCCACTGCTCCTATTACCATTTTGTCCAGTCTTAGACAGTTTGCTGAGCCAAATAACTTCCCTGGAAGAAAGCATCTAAATGCATCAGATAAACACAGTGCTTCAAAAAGAGAATACCCCGTCCAGTGACGTCACAGCATTATCTGTTAGAGACACTACAGAAGACAAGAAGGACCAACCTTTCAAGTTTTGCTATTGATTATTGGGGGAAAAAGATAATTTTAAGGGAAAAACAATTATAATCCATTTATAATATTCAAAAGAAAAGTAAGCGTTTGAGAGTCTCGGCAAGACTCACTAAGAAACTCATTTTGTTCAGTCAGTGTGATTTCAGATATGTTGACGGGTACACAGAATTTAATATGATAACTCTTGTTAGTATTGCCTATTTAAAAGGATGGACAGCAAGAAAGTGAAGTAACTGACTGATTAGATCATGGCACCTGAGCACAATAATAGCCAGGAAAAAACCCTAATATTCTACTGCCTGTCTGTCCCCTGATAGATTAAGCTATTCCCCAAACCACTGCTTTCAAAATTAAAACTGAAGTTTAGGCTGGGCACGGTGACTCACGCCTGTAATACCAGCACTTTGGGAGGCTGAAGTGAGCAGATCACCTGAGGTTAGAAGTTCGAAACCAGCCTGGCCAGGGTGAAACCCTGTCCCTACTAAAAATACAAAAATTAGGCAGGCGTGGTGGCAGGCACCTGTAATCCCAGCTACTCGGGGGGCTGAGGCAGGAGAATCGCTTGAACCCGGGAGGCGGAGGTTGCAGTGAGCCAAGATCGCACCACTGCATGCCAGCCTGGGTTGACAGAGCAAGACTCTGTTTCAAGAAAAAAAAAAAAAAAAAAAAACACAAAAAATCCCCTGAAGTTTAGACTCGCTACTTCCCCTTACAGGCAACTCACATCCTTTTGAAATTTCAGTTTGTTAATTAATTTGGCTTCCTTTTTGGGAAGGATGGGAAAGACAATATAAAAGAGGTGGTTGGATGACAGTAGTTTCTTAAGGCACATGTAAGTTACTGCTTAAAATGGAGAAAAATTCGCCACATTGAAGAAGCAGCTGTCGTGCACCTAACTGTGAATATTAGTCCCTGTCTATATGTTAATGACAAAGCACAGGATTTTTATCAATTTTGAAATCTCCTGTTAATTATTCCATTTTTAAAATTTTATCTATTTATTTAGTTTGAGGCCAGGTTATGAGACTGTCTAATTTTTGTACTTTTGGTAGAGATGGGGTTTCACCACGTTGGCCAAGCTGGTTTCAAACTCCTGGCCTCAAGTGATCCAGCCACCTTGGCCTCCCAAAGTGCTGGGATTACAGGTCTGAGCCACCGCGACCAGCTGCGCTCCTGTTAATTATTAAGTCCTAAGATATACATCTAACTCGCCCTTTTCTAAGACAAAACTTAGCAGAGATAGTCCAGAGACTTAATATAGGACATTTTCTCATATTAGATATAATTATTGCATATAACTCTCCGATCTTAAAAATGAACTTGTATAAACACACTGTATCAACCACTACAAGAACATGTCCTGCTCACGGTGGTCTACTGAGTACCCAGAGTCATCCCAATTCACTTCTCCACTGCCACTTCCCACTGTCGATGTTCAAAAGACAAACATTCTCCAGCACTGACTCCTCAGCACTGAGCTCTTGCCCATGAAGTCTAAGCAAAAGTTTGTTGGGTACAGTGTATATTTTGGAAAGCTTTAAGGCTGTGGTAGCCCCTTCCCCTTCCTTTTTTCTTGGCTCAAATAAGGATGTGATTCCTGGAGCTGGAGCTGCAGCAGCAATTTTGTAGCCAGGGAAAAAAGAGAATCACAACAATACTGGTTCTGATGTTCTGAGCTGTGGAACCACCAGTGCTAGCAATCACTTACTTGTGGATTAATTGTATGTAAGAAGAATGAACTCATATTTCAGAAATCACTGTAAATGGTAATTGTGTTACTTGCCCACTGAAGGCAATATTCCTAACATCTCAGCACTTTCATGTTGCATTAATAATTTAAAAGGGCCAAAATGACGCGCTATATGGGCAACACTTCTACACTGCAAGGATTCCAAGTTCTGTAAATAGAATTTGCCCCATTAGAACGTTAAACATTTATGGTCAGTACTCTAATTCTAATTCTAAAATGTGAAACAAGATTCTTAAGGAAGGCTTTGGACTAAAATCATTAAAAAATTAGTAACATTAAAGTATGCAGAAGACGCATTGTTCATTGAAGGCTATTTCAAAGTCATACATCTCCTTTAAGAAAACAGAAGTCACCACTCAGCACAACCACGAGAGCTGCTGCCTCTCCATTATATCTGTCTGTTCATACTTTTATACAATTGTCCATTCACTGTGAATTCTTAGTTTTTCCATTTCATTTCTTTTTTTTTCTTTCTTTTTTTTTTTTAGATGGAGTGTCACTCTGTCATCCAGGCTAGAGTACAATGGTGCGATCTCGGCTCACTGCAACCTCC
>NW_012120709.1:29430258-29447030 GCF_000951035.1 Colobus angolensis palliatus | reverse complement strand
CTCGGCTCACTGCAACCTCCACCTCCCAGTTTCAAGCAATTCTCCTGCCTCAGCCTCCCAAGTAGTTGGGATTACAGGTGCCCACCACCACGTCTGGCTAATTTTTGTATTTTTCGTAGAGACAGGGTTTCACCATGTTGGCCAGGCTGGTCTTGAACTCCTGACCTCAGGTGATCCGCCAGCCTGGGCCTCCCAAAGTACTGGGATTACAGGGGTGAGCCACCACGCCCAGCCCAAATTCTTATTTTTTTCTAAGCGTTTTAGTACTACAGTACCTTTTTCTGTCAGTATATATATTTTTTAATGTGAGTTTTATGCATAACATTCTATCATCTAGTTTTGTGGGACTGTTTATTCCTCTAAATGTTGAACATTTAAGCTGTCCTAGGTTAAGCATTATTTTTCTGGGCTACTTGATTATTTCTTTGAGATAAGTTAATAGCAGAATTATTGAAATAAAATGAATATGTTTAAGGCCATCAATTAATTAGCAATGGAGCCATAAGATCGCTTTTTTTGTCCAAACCTTGATTATGCTAGGTATTATCACATTTTAAAACCTTTACTAATTTTCAGTGGGTGAATGAACTCAGACAACTTATATTTCACAATTGAAAATTTGTTCTTTCTCTCACATATGCCATCTGTATGGCTGTTTTGCAGTCACTGAATTACTATCTATTTGCCAAAGTAAACCAATAATTAAAAGGAAGGAAAAAACGCCTGCTCATATCCAAGTCGTAAATCCAATTTGTCCAAAGGTGATGAGAAAGAAATGATCAGTGCTCACAAATCACATCCTAAGTCTGAAGCAGCTTAACTTCTAATCATTCCACTGGCTTACAAAAGACACATTGTGAAGCATGAATAATTGCCCAGTGCTCTCCAGCCACAGTTCTTAGTATCACCTACAATAAACATGTTGGCTATCACAGAAAAACAGAGCCAGGGTCTAGTACTACACCTCCATATGAAGGGATACAGTGTGGCCCAAAGGGTGATCTCCAAGTGCTGCTGATCCCTTTACAGGATGGATGAAGTCCTTATAGCAAAGGGACTTTTCTCAAGGGATGGTGATGGCTCCTAACGGAGTTTGTTCTGGGTGACTGGCAATGAAAAATCTTGGATTTACTTAAGGTTGGCGCAAGTAATCTTGATTTGTTCTCAGAGGTGCAGTTTTGTTTGATCTCTCTCCATCAAAAGTCTTTTTAGCAGCTTATAGAGATATAATTCACATACCACAAAATTTACCCACTTGAAGTTGTACAATACAATGGTTTTCAGTATATTCACCAAGTTGTGTAAACATCACCACATTCCAATGTTAGAACATTTTCATCACCCTGAAAAGAAATCCTGTCCCCATTAGCAGTCACTCCCTTTGCCCCCTCCACCTCCAGCCCTAGGCAACCACTAATCTACTTTCTGGCTCCTCAAAAGTCTTTTATAGTAAAAATAATCCCCCAGAATTCACTTTGATTTATCTCTCCATGGCTGTTACAAGACTAAAAGGTCATAGTAGCACAATATTAAAAAAAAAAAAAAAGTAAATCAACAATGATAGTCTTGTTAAGTCTCCAAACACAAGGGGAACAAATCGGAAAATGCAGGCATGCTCTCAACCAATCCCTGATGAGATTTGCTGCTGGTCTTTGCATAAGACACACACGAGCTGGCATCGACCGAGTCTGGCACCATCTGAGGATTGTTAAGGCCAGACCAGCCCCTCTGCACTGGTGTTCACACTTGATCGCTTTAGTAGATGATGGCATAGGACTTTCCTGATGCAAGGTTTGTACCAGGAATTAACCACAGTTCTTCTCAAGACAGCAGTTTTTAATTGCAAACTTGGGACACAGTGTGCCCTGATTGGAAATGACATTGACTGTTCTGTCAGGACCTGTTTCAACTCTGAAAGGTGGTACCCTGCTGGGGGGCCACTGCAGAGCTATTCTCCAGAAAATTCCTCAGATGTGTAAGTGTGAGAAAGTTACTGAAAAACATGACAAAAAACAATGCCTCAAATACTGTGGAACAGCAAGTAAAGGAAATTTGCTCTGCAGTTGCTAAACTTAATCCAAATAAACCCCTTCTTAGAAGCAGTCAAGCAGCAATGCCCAGATTGTCTGTGACACCAACACATGAGTTAATTACTTCAGCTCAGCAGAGTTAGCTGTCAGCAAACTCCTGAAGCAGTCATTTCGTGGTGGGTTGCGACAGATATTTTTATGCCGTTTGTCATCCGTTGATCCCTGACGGCCTGATGTCTAGATTTCATGGCATGGGCATGGACAATGCCTGGCATTCAGAACTCAGTTACAACAGAACTGTCAGGAGAAGAGGAAGGGTGCTTGGGCCTATTATCTTTACAAATCCTCAAAGTTTTCATGTGATTCAGGGCAATTCCCTTGGAAACCGAAAGATTTGATGTGACCAGCAAATGGCCATGACCTGGATAATGATCCCCTCTGTCTGGTGCCTTGACTACCTGCTGTCCTACACAAATAGCTCATTTCTAAGTCATTTTAGCTTCTGGAATATCTTAAAGGACAAAGAGCACTTCTGTGAATTTGTCAGATGTAAGCTGAAGGTGCTGGATTGAGAAAATGGATATATAGATTGTAACATTCCTGATAGAAAGCAGGAAGGGGGATGTTCCCAGTTGGAAAGATGGCTGGGAAGGCAGCAACTGCAAATTTTCCTTCCTCTCCCCTGACCTCCCAAGCGCTTAGATTTCTGGTGACACACACTGTCGTCGGAGTACTTTCCTCTATTTTTCTCCGTGAAACATAAATTCAATCAACTAAAAGAAGGGGAAAGGGAAAGGAAACTAACATTTAGTTGATGTCCCTTCTTTGCTAGGGACTAAGCTATGGTTTTAATACATTATTTCACTTAATATCACACCAAATCTACAAAAAGAAAGAATAATTCTGCAGATGAAGAAAAGAGGGCTCAGGTGCATTAATAACTTGTCCAAGTCATAAGAGATACTGGGAACAGAGATGAGAACCTAGGAATGAATGGGTCCATGGCTTCCTCTAAATCTTGCCGAGTGAGAATTGAGTTCAAAAGCTTGCATTTTCAGCAACAACCCATCATTGGCAAGAACCCTAACCTAGAAGATTCCCTTGTGGGCTAGTGTGTTTGAGCTAAATTTAGGCCCTGGTAATCTATATGTACTGCAGTGAACAGGCTGTCCTCACCTCGAAAATGTGTTCTGAATACATATCCCTGTAGAAATAATACGGATGATGTGCAGCTTCCTAGTCAAGTCTTCAAAACCTACTTTAGTCACAAAACTCTTGAAAACAGTACTAATAATACCTTCCAGCCTAACTACCACATAATGATGTTTCTGTGGAAAAAGAAGTTACCTGTGATTAAAAAAACACATTTGTGACTGGGCACAGTGGCTCACACCTATAATTCCAGCAATTTGGGAGGCCAAGGCAGGTGGATCATCTGAGGTCAGGAGTTCGAGACCAGCCTGGCCAACATGGTGAAACCCCATCTCTACTAAAAACACAAAAATCAGCCGGGCGTGGTGGCGCGTGCCTGTAATCCCAGCTACTCAGGAGGCTGAAGCAGGAGAATCACTTGAACTCAGGAGATGGAGGTTGCAGTGAGCCGAGATTGCTTCACTGCATTCCAGCCTGGGCGACGAAACGAGATTCTATATCAAAAAAAGAAAAGAAAAAAGAAACACCTTTCTCCTTATTTACGGCAGAACCGGGGATTCTCCCAGCTCCAAGTCACTAGTTGTGGATTCCACAGTGTGGGCACGGATGGGGACCCGTCCCCAGTAGACGGGAAGACATGA
Organism: Colobus angolensis palliatus; assembly: GCF_000951035.1. Lineage (NCBI taxonomy): Eukaryota > Metazoa > Chordata > Mammalia > Primates > Cercopithecidae > Colobus > Colobus angolensis. The sequence continues at coordinate 29,443,207 of NW_012120709.1, read as the reverse complement.
GAGGGTGAAGTTGGACTGAGGAGTTCAAAGAGCCCCCAGGAGTGGGTATGTGAAGGAGCTGGGGTAAGAACTCTAGGGATGTGAGCTGAAGACCCGCGTACACAGATGGGCTCAAGATGGGAGCTGCAGGATTGGGCTGGGGTCCTATCTCAGCCCCAAGACATCCTCCTTTTCTTCTCGTTAGTACCTCTTGCTGCCTGTTCCAGGCCAGCTTCCCCTTCTCTTTGAGGCCACCCCTTATCTTTTTCTCTAAAGGCCCCACTTGAGGATCCACAGACTTCCTAATCTCATCACTTTCTGGGATGTCTTACATCTGCCCTGCACACCATAGCCAGAGCTGCCTTTCTAAAATACAAATCCAACCATGTTTAAAAGTCCTCCATGATCCCCCCTGGCCTACAGAAAAAGTACTTCTTGGAATGGAAAACGAGATCCTCTAAGACCTGGCCCCTATCCACCACTCTGCTCCCATCTTTCAACACTCCTTGCCTCCCAGGTTTAGTCACAAGGACCTGAAATGCTCTCATCCCCAGCATGCACCATGTTACAGCTTCAGCACCTCTGTTCGTGCTGGTACTCCCGCCTGAATTGCTCTTGCAGTCTTTTTTTTTTTTTTTTTTGAGATGGAGTCCTGCTCTGTCGCCCAGGCTGGAGTGCAGTGGCGCCATCTTGGCTCACTGCAACCTCTGCCTCCTGGGTTCAAGCAATTCTCCTGCCTCAGCCTCCCAAGTAGCTGGGACTACAGGCGCCTGCCACCACACCCAGTTAATTTTTGTATTTTTAGTAGAGACGGGGTTTCACCATATTGGTGAGGCTGGTCTCGAACTCCTGACCTTGTGATCCACCTGCCTCAGCCTCCCAAAGTGCTGGGATTACAGGCATAAGCCACCACGCCCGGTCTGCTCTTGCAGTCTTCTTTGCCAATTCTTCACCACCCTCTAAGACTTAGTTCTGAATTATCTTCTGAAGCTTTGCCTGAACCCCAGGTCAGGATATCAGTTTTCCTTTATGTTCCTCTGTGCTCCCCATGCATGCCTACATTATTATTATCACTTTTATTATTAATTAATATCATTATTTGTTTTTTGCTTACAACATTATACTGCAACATAATAAGCATTTACATATCTGCCTTCCCAACATAGGCATGTAGAAATCATTATTATTATTATTATCGAGACAGAGTTTCACTCTTGTTACCCAGACTGGAGTGAAATGCTACAATCTCGGCTCACTGCAACCTCCCTCTCCCGGGTTCAAGTGATTCTCCTGCCTCAGCCTCCCCAGTAGCTGAGATTACAGGCGCCCACTACCATGCCTGGCTAATTTTTGTATTTTAGTAGAGACGGAGTTTCACCATGTTGTCCAAGCTGGTCTCGAACTCCTGACCTCAGGTGATCCACCCACCTCGGCCTCCCAAAGTGCTGGGATTACAGGCGTGAGCCACCGCGCCCAGCCTAGAAATTATTTAATAACAAACTGAATTCAACTTAGAAATCATTTGCTTAATTCCTCTCAGGTTGTCTCAGAGTGGAGGCCCTTCTGGACTGAGGCACCCATTTCCCCAGATGCCGGGAGTGTAGTCTGCTGAGGGCTCACAGCTGAGTTCCTCCCTAAACACTGCCTCAGTCACGCGGAGCTGCTGTGCCCAAAGTCACCACCCTTCCCCAGGGGCAGTCACTATCCAATGGCAGGCCGGCATGGGAGAACAAAAGCCTGGGCCCCTTGCCTTTGAAGGGCCATCCCAACTTTAGAACTCTCAGAACCGTGGCCAAGGCTACTGCTGTGTCTGCATCACAGCCCATTCCTGCCCAGCCCCGCTTCCCTCACTCCCTTAAAGGGGAGGTTCCCAAGGTTGCTCCACTATAGACCTCCTGCATGCAAATCTCCATTTCGGTCTGTTCCCTGAAAACCCAACTCACCAGAGGCTTATTGCTTTCAACCAGGCCTTTCCCTGTTGCCTGTAAAACAGAATGCATTTTCTAGCTTTTTCCTTATTATTTGACACTGGAAGCAAGTGACCTTTCCTGAGGGCTTTTTATTGCCAGTGACAGAAGAGAAATACACAGGACATAAAAAGTCTCCTTCCTACGCTCCTTCATTTCTTACTGAAAACTGTCTACTTTGGGCCTCCAATTTTACTTGTTAAATCATGTAGGCCCTAAGAGAAAAGATTTAAGTGCACCAAGATGCTAGTAACGGTGAATTTATTTGAGACAAAGAACTCAGTAAAGGTCAGCTAACGTTTGAGAGGAAAGTTCAATCACTGGCCAGCCCAGGCATTTTACTGCAGAAGTTGGGGTGAGATTAGGGCCAAGATGAGTTCTCATGGTGGCGGATGGTGGGAAAAATGCAATGGCAACAAGCGCTTTCACTCACTCAACCCCACTTTCTCTGCTTTTTAAGATATGAGAATGAGCTGGGAAGAAATGATTTAATAACCGTGAAGACTCAGGTTAGCACGGGGTTTGGGGTGGAGTATGGAAGCTTTTCGGAGGAAGGGATGTTTCAGCTGGGGATGAAAGGAGTTTTGCCACTCTGCAAATGGAGACCTCCCACCAAGATGACTTGAATAGGAGGGAGAAATGGGCATCCCTGGCAGCAACAACTTCTAGAAAGAAAGGGAGGGAAACCCCAGGGAGTAGCAGGGGCAGGAGCAAGAAACTCCTTAGGACTCTGGGCCACCCAGTGTGGCAGCAACTCAGTAATGACCATCCCTGTTCCAGGGCTATAATTAAATAAAGGTCCATCTGTATTCTCAAAATTGAAGGGTTACTTGGTAAAATGGTGCTTTTATTACCTTACTGCTGCTTCTTTTCTTATGCTTTTTTCCCTTTTCCAGTTGAAACAGATAGCCTTCAGAATTGCTACGGCTAATTTTCACTTGGTTTCTTTGGCTTCTCTCTGAACTGAGTTGGGATTCACTTTCCACCCTTGACAGTATAGGTGGAAGCGTGATGCTGGATAAGGCCCCTTCACTGGGCTGCACGTCGGTCAGCTGCACCAAGGCTTGCTGATGCTGCTCCATTATCTGGGTGAGCCATGAATCTGGAGAAGCTCTAATGGGCTGGCTGTCAGAAGAAGAATGGAATTTCCTTAATGAAAAAAAAAAAAGCACAAATCTATTAATAAAATCTGGATACATAAGACCTCTAGCATAAAAGTCTTTATGAACCAGTAACTTGATGTATTTATCACTCCCAAATCAAATTAATGGCATTTAGCTTAATCTTTTCATGAATACATTAATTTCTTATTTATCTTAAACTCCTCCTCTTTTTCCTTTAGGATGGTCTACATTTTATTTAGAACTTTTGTTTAGTGCATTCAGAATAGAAAAAACACCATTTTGAAAAATCAAAGACCTTCCCACTGCAAAATACCTAGAAATGTTGCATTACATTAAACATCCTTTAAATACATAGTTGAATTGGTAACATAAATAGAAATCGCCAAAGACCAAAATGAACAAAAGGAATAAAAACCAAAGCAGATTTTAGATTAACTGAAGTCATAGCTTTCTTTACAAGAGTTTTGGGTCTACAGGCGTGAGTTTTAATAGTTAACGCCGGTATAGGATATGCAAGATCTTGGTGCTGTGTGAGGCAGGGAATCAGAAGTAAGATCGCTGTAACAAGACTATAACTTGAGGTGCTACATCCTCATCCTCAGTTAAAAGCTACATTCATTAAAAACCCATTCACCAGCCGTGAGAAACAATAAGCAAGTCTGTCTGTCTTGGTCTCTGGGCTCTGAATAGAAAAACAGAACAACTCCCACTCCCCACAAAAACCCAACAGCAACAACAAGCTCTTGTGAGTATCTATAGGACAATATTTGGATTTCAAATTTACCTTACCCAAATAATCATGGAAATCCAACACGAAGAAACTAATAACATAAAAATGATCTTGGATGAGGGATACTTCTGTAGTATCTGGCAGAAGCAAATATAAAACTTCTCTGGAGAAATACACTCCCTCCCAAGCCTGCCTAGGTTTCCACAGGAAAGGTGGCTAAATGTGAGTTCATAATCCAAGGTCCTTGCCCATAAGAGGAAATAATCTATCAAGTATGAGAGTCAGCAGACACACATGCACACACATCCAAATAGCAATAGTAGACTTCCAAGAACTTCAGATAGAGAGATCCTAGATTACATTCATAAGGTCATTTAAGATGAGTAAAGACATGAGAAAAGAAGTTAAGAACACAAGAAACATATTTTAAAATCCTGTATTTTGGAAAAAGAACAGAGAGGTTTAATCAGAACCAAATGGAAATTCTAGACATGGAAAATATCATCATTGAAATTTAAAACTCAATGGATACATTAAAGAGCATATCTTGGACACAGGTAAAGAGAGATTTATTATGCTGGAAAACTTATTTGAATAAATTTTTCAGAAAGAAACACTGAGAGATAAAAGATGTAAAATAAAAACAGTTTAAAAGGCATGAAGTCTAGAATAGACAATCTAATATACAGCTATTTGGGGTTCCTAGAGGAGAAAATAGAGTAAATTTGAGACACATAATATTCAAAGGGGTCCGGGCGTGGTGGCTCACGCCTGTAATTCCAGCACTTTGGGAGGCCGAGGTGGGCGGATCATGAGGTCAAGAGATCGAGACCATCCTGGCCAACATGATGAAACCCAGTCTCTACTAAAAACACAAAAACTAGCTTGGCGTGGTGGTGCGTGCCTGTAGTCCCAGCTACTCGGGAGGCCAAGGCAGGAGAATCGTTTGAACCCAGTAGGCGGAGGTTGCAGTGAGCTGAGATCGCGTCACCGCACTCCAGCCTGGTGACAGAGTGAGACTCTGTCTCGGAAAAAAAAAAAAGAACCAGTCAGATCTCCAGATCACCATCTCCATTTTGTGCACCTAGGCAACTGTCCCTTCCCTCTCTCCACAGCTCACTGGAGGTTTTCATTCTGAAGAAGCCAACGAGTCTCCTGCCTGTGAAGCACCAAGCACAGATAATAAATCTGACCACCAAGATAAAAGACCTAAAACTTACAGGAGGGCTTCCTATCAGATGGCCCCCACAGATCATTCTATAGGTACTCAAAGTCAACAAGCACTGTCACTCAGAGCTTCCAGTAAGCTTTCTAGTCCCTCATACTTGATTATGAGAAGACGATCAAGCATTGCCAGACATCTGACACAAGCCATAAGGTGGAAGGCAGTAAAATATGAGAAGAGAAACAAACATCACTGACAAAGACCTAGAGGAAAGAGAAACAAAGGAGGGAATTAAAAACACTTAAAAATTCAGTCACAAGGGCCCTTACAGCCTATTTTGCCTTGTTGAAAATCTAAGAAGATGTTGAGAAAAAAGGATGTTGCATCCACGAACAAAAACATGAGGCTATAAAAAGAGGAACATTCAGAAACCAATAACAGAAACAACAACAAAAAAATCCTGTCGGAAATTAGCAAACATGATAGCAGTAGAAAGACTGGAAGCTAGGACTGAGAAACCCTCCCAGACAGTAGAACAAAATTACAAAGAAATGGAGAAGGAAAGAGAAAACAAAATCATAATAACAGTCCTGGAAAAGCACATCTGAATCATAGGAGTTTCTAGAAAGAGCAAACAGAAAATGGTTGAATGGAACTATCCATAAAATGACTCAAGAAATTTTCCCAGAACTGAAGGTCACGTGTTTTCAGGTTTAAAAGCCCCAGCTCAATCTATGAAAACAGACCTATACGAAGGCACATTATTATGAAATTTCACTTCAGTAGAGAAAAAGAAAAGATCCTAAAGCTTCCACAAAACAAGACAAGTTATATATAAAGGATCAAGAATAAGGTGACTTCAGATTTCTCAACAGCAACACTGGATGCAAGAAGGCAATTCTGAGGGACAATGATTTTCTTTCTTTCTTTCTTTTCTTTTCTTTTTTTTTTTTGAGACGGAGTCTTGCTCTGTCACCCAGGCTGGAGCGGGTGACATCACAATCTTGGCCCATCACAACCTCCACCTCCCGGGTTCATGCCATTCTCCTGCCTCAGCCTCCCGAGTAACTGGGATTACAGGTGCTTGCCACCATGGCCGGTTAATTTTTTGTATTTTTAGTAGAGACGGGGTTTCACTATTTTGGCCAGGCTGGTCTCAAACTCCTCACCTTGTGATCCACCCGCCTCGGCCTCCCAAAGTGCTGTGATTACAGGCATGAGCCACTGTACCTGGCCAATTTTCAATCAAGAATTTTACAAATCTCTGCCAAGCTACCAATCAGGGGCAAGGGCAGAAGAAAGATAATTTCAGCAAGATCTCAAAACACTTCTCAAGCAGTGGAGGATTTTCTCTACGAAAATCAGACAGGAAACTAAGAAAGAGAACGGGGATGTAAAAAAACAGGAAGGAGAAGAGTGAAGAGAGTCTCCATGAGGACATGGAGATTCTCAAGGATAATATGAGCACAACAACAGCGGAATGCAGTCAGAAAACAAGTGTGGCACAAGACACTGGCACGCTGAGAACTGACCATCACCCTGTCCCCTGTCCTTAGACCACATTTTCAATCTGAAAAAAATCACCGGAAGGGGTGCTCAAACAAACTAAGGACAATGTGAGATACTGAAAAGAGAATCCTATCAGAAGAAAGGCAAAGGGAATCCTTAGGAGGACAGCTGCGTAGCAAGTCTAGAAAGAGAAAGAAAGTAGTCTAGAAAGTCAAGCTCCGAGAAAGAGACAAGAATTGAGAAATTGCCAGATGTGGTTCTCCTTACGGAAACTTACACTAAGAGGCTACTCAAAAGTGTAGGATCAATTAACTATATGTACAGAGAAAATTAAGCAAAAGAAGCCCAGGAAGTTGAGGTTGCCAAAAAGATTAAAAAAAAAACAAAGGAAATGAAAAGAGGGACATGATTATAGATATAATAAGGGTGGAATAATATTAAAGTTATTTAAATACTACAAAAAGTTTTATGACAGTACATTTTAAAACTTAGCATAAAAGAAAAATACTTCCTAGAAAAATACAATTTATTAAACTGACTAAAGTGAAAATGAAAAGACTGCAAAGTCTTATAATGATTATAGTAAATGCATCAGGAGTTTAAAATCTGCTCACAAACAACAACAAAAAGCCAAACGAAACCCACTTATGGCCCAATAGTTTCAGAGGAAAATCCTATCAAACCTTCAAGTAACAGATAAGGCCAATTGTATATAAAGTGTCTAGAGGATGCAAAAAGAGGAAACAGTCCTCAACTCATTTTATAAGGCTGGTATTTTCTTGATAATCCACCCAGTCAAGGCCACTGGCAGATAGGAGAATTATAAGCCAGTCTCACTTCATATATATGAAAATGTTAAATCTTAAACAAAGTGTTAACACATCAAATCAAGCAACTTATTAAAAATGCAGTATGACAAATTGGGTTAACCCTAGGAATAAAAGGACAGTGCGTCATCAGAAAACCTGTTAACATATTTCATTACATTAAAGGATTAATGGAGAAATGTTTCAGTAAGTGCAGAAAAAGTATTTGATAAAATCAAATACCCACTTATGTTGAAAGTTATTTGCAAAGAGGAATAGGAGGAAATTTCCTATCTATCATCTATCAATCTACCAAAAACTAAATATTATTTTTAATGGTAAAAGTGTTAGAAACAATCTTTCTAAAATCAAGAAAAAAAGACAAAGATGTCTGCTATTTATCACGATCTCTTCTAGGAAGCTAACTTTAAGCCTTTTGAATCTACATTCCATACCACCAAGTGTAGCACTTAAATGTTCTTTGATCACCTCACAAGGGAGTAATTGTCTCCCTACTTTGAAAGTAAGTTCCTTGAAGGGGCCTCACACACCATACTTCTTTTGCACCTTGTATAGCATTTAGCACTGTAGCATTATATTCAGCATGTTAGGGATGTAGAAAGGATGTTTAATTGAAGTATACCAAGAAATGGTGCCTGAAGTAATTTTTAAAATAACTTTTATTCTCCTGTTTATAGAAGTTACACATCTACATTGTAGGGAACTTGAACTGTTCTGAAAATATAGAGAATAAATTTTTAAAATCCCAATCTCTCTTGCTAGAGATAACTAGTATTGATGTTTTGGTGAATTTTTCTTCTTCTGTGCATATTTTAACACAGTAGAGCTCATACTCTCTAGATGTAATTTTTTTTCCACCAGTGTCATTCAACCCAAGGTGTAATTTTGTACCTTACTATTTTCTTCCTATAGAAGCATTTCCTCATAACCATAATTTTTAGTGGTTCCATGATACTAAATATCATAATTTACCTAAACATTCCCTATTGTTGGATTTTTAGGTCACTTCTATAAATGATGATTTTTTTTTGTATGTGCCTATTTTTCTGTATTTTAGATTATTTTCTCAGGATAGGCCAAGATAATGTTGGAGATCATTTGTTTCCTCCAAACATTACTTGCAGCCCTCAAAAAAACACTGATGCTTTTTGACTGGGTCCCTCTGTCCTTGTCTCCCTCCAACTTCTAGTTTAACTACAGGGGAAAAATAGAGGAGACAGGGAAGAGGAAAAGAAATCCATCAAAAGTAGAGTCTTGGCTGGGCGCTGTGGCTCACACCTGTAATCTCAGCACTTTGGGAGGCCAAGGCGGGTGGATCACTTGAGGTCAGGTGTTTGAGACCAGCCTGGCCAACATGGTGAAACCCCGTCTCTACTAAAAATACAAAAATTAGCCCAGTATGGTGGTGAAGGCCTGTAATCCCAGCTACTTGGGAGGTTGAGGCAGGACAGTTGCTTGAACCCGGGAGGCGGAGGTTGTGATGAGCCAAGATTGCACCACTGTACTCCAGCCTGGGCAACAGAGCAAGATTCTGTCTTAAAAAAAAAAAAAAAAAAAAAGTGGACTCTTTGAGGCAGGAATCAGAGCTAAGGAAGTTGTCAAGTGAACTCTTCTTCTCACCTAGCCATCCTTATAAATTCCCCTTGCCCTTCTCCCTCTCCAGTCTTTCTGCAGCAGTCTCTCCTTTCTCCTCTAGAAAACCACTTGAGAAAAGGGAATTCTTACCATAACATTTCTAAGTTCTTGTATTTTGTCTCTGTGTAAGGCTGTTTGGGTTGTTTCTTGTTTCCAGTTGATCCATGAACATCTCTGTGATAAACCAACTGAGAGCCTTTCTGCCTCAGGAGCACGTGTCTCTTAGAAAGTTCATTAAGGTTATTCAAATCCATGTCAGAAAGGGTGTGTAGCTGCTGGTATGAAAATCTTTTCTCTTCTTGGTCTTTGCGTCCTCTTTCTTTATTAACATTCAGTCCAGAGTCATATGCAGTAGACTTTTTATATAAGACCTTGTCAAAAGCCTGTTTTGGTGGAGCAAATGTGTTGGAGGTTTCTTTGAGATTCTGGCTCCTAAGTGCCCTTGAAGCTTGTACATCATTGTTAGAGGCATGCATAATCACAATCGATTCAGGCTTTGGTGAAGTATCAAGAGGCTTATTTTGGTTCTGTTGCTGCCTGGGAGGGTTATTCTGGTTCTCCCGACTGGCAGTCACCTCTTCCGTTGTGAAAGACTTCAGGCCATTTTGGTGTTTATGCTGTTTTCGAATCTTGGGCTTGGCTGGTCTTCTGGAAGGTTGATGGTCATTCACTGTTTCAGAAGGCTGCCCTCTTGGTACACTGCTTGATTTTGTGCTTTCATATTGAGACCAGTGTTCCTGGTAATTCTAGAGAGATATTTTTAGTTAATGTAAAATCAGAAGACTGGCACTCTTCACAAATTTTAAATTAGTGTTTTTCAAATTGGAGACTGGGAAGCTGACTATAGAACTGAAAGCAGATACAGAAAAAGTAGAGGGGTTTTTTTTTTTTTTTTTTTCCTAATTTCAGGGCATTGGAGAGTTAATAACTGAGTGATTCCTCCTGGAAATTTAGTATTATAAGCCTAGAAAGAAATAGAAAGCTTAGAACGGGCTTTATATTAAGGACAAGTCTTTGGCTTAAAAGTTTAAGTTTTAAAAGTTAAGTCTTTGACTTAAAAGTCGCCAACTTGGGGGATGGGGTGGGGAAGCTTTACTTCGAGAGATATGGAGAGAGTACAAATGCGAATCTACGTCACAATATATAAGCTTATTTTGAGTAACATGAATATTTTTTAAAATCTTAACCAGAAAGCACTAATAATTTGCTTTATAAACCAAGTACAAATCTAATATTAAATACAATTCAGATGATCAGATCTTTTTACCCATGCTGGTCAGAAGCTAGAAATGACCTCTTCACCAGATGAAACAAATTAGATTTTATTCAGAGGATTATAAAAGCGTCTGTGCTGTGATAGGACATCTGTGAAACCACAAGGCTTGTTTTGCTTCTGTTCCTCAATATAGCCTGCGCTTAGGCAATCAAACATCTGGGGGAAATATTTCAATTTCAGAACAGTCTTTATGCTTTTCAAAGTCTCCTAACAACAAAATGTACTCCTGGTATAATAGATACACTATGTAACTATATTGTGCTCTGGCCATTTAGAAATATTTTCCAAGGAATAAAGCACTCATTACTTTGCGAAAAACTGGCTGAGTTAAGAGGCCTTTGCAAAGAATGATTAAATGCTTACTGAAAACAGTAGGATGACCATATGCATCAGTGTGTTATATAACTGCAATATATTTCTTCCTTTCTGAACACATACATTTAAAAAATCTCTTTAGCTTATATCTATAAAACATTAACTGAAAAATGCAGCAGTTGGATGAATGATTATTTTAGTTTGCTAGAAAGAATGATCAAATTACTGTGATAAGAGTTCAGCTTTGGGCCGGGCGCGGTGGCTCAAGCCTGTAATCCCAGCACTTTGGGAGGCCGAGACAGGCAGATCATGAGGTCAGGAGATCGAGACCATCCTGGCTAACACGGTGAAACCCCGTCTCTACTAAAAAAAAATACAAAAAACTAGCCGGGCAAGGTGAAGGGCGCCTGTAGTCCCAGCTACTCGGGAGACTGAGGCAGGAGAATGGTGTAAACCTGGGAGGCGGAGCTTGCAGTGAGCTGAGATCCGGCCACTGCACTCCAGCCTGGGCCACAGAGCGAGCCCCCATTCAAAAAAAAAAAAAAAAAGAGTTCAGCTTTGATTTCTCGTTTCTGATACATTCTGATACAACCACCAAGACTCATCCTATTCCTGTATAATATTAAGCAGTGTTCTATTTCTAGTGAAATCACGTTATAATGATAATGTTGATTATTTTAACATTTTAAGAAATAACGACTTCTAATTTGAAATTTAGAAGCTGTTCTTTTGAGAATTTGAGCTTTCGAGGGGATTGGCCAGGCTCTGATTAGCTCCTACATACTTTAAAGTTTTACTTGTGGTGCTCCAAAAAAAGGGAAAATTTATTTTCTGTATTCCAGGCAAATTCCAGGTATTCCTTTCATGCAGTAAATTGAGTTACTTGGGGAAATGTGGGCAGGAAGGTTCTGCAAATACATAGCGCCAAGAAAATCCTTTCTTGTAATGGATCCAGAAAATAATTGCTATTTTACAATGTTATAGGTGTGGTCATGGAACATAGCAGCTCTTTTTATGACTGGCAGCGCTGTTCATGAAGGTCAAAAATGCCCCCCTTGACTGTGACTTAAAAATATTAATTGATGCTGATAATGTCATTCTTTTCAATATTTGTTCAGCCTTTAACTCACTAGAGAAGTAACCAGGATGCTGCCATCTAAATGTACTTTCCCTAGTTTTCTCTCTTAATTTTCACCAAAAAAGAAAATACTTACTTCTCAGAAATTTCTTGGGTACTAGATCTGAAATCCTGGGTTACCACTTGATCCTAATCACGTTATTACCTTTGCTGCTGACAATCCAGATCACAATAGCACACTTCACAGGGCGCTTTGACAACAAGGCCAAGGACTCATCATTTTATGAAACTTCAATTGTCTCAAGTGTTAAATCTTCTATTCACATAAATATAAGTGCCCAGAGATGGCATTTCAGTCCCCAGAAAGGAAGCCATTTATGGGCTCAATACGATTTTTCTCACCTTCCAAGCAGCCTACTTGAGATCTGTGGTTTACTAAAGATTTATTACCCTACAATTGGGGCATCAGGTGTCACTCTTTAGGTGGCAAGACCTGAGTTCCCTGAAGTTAATACACAAAGCCATTCTCAGACGATTTAATCTCCATCAGCACTGAAATCCTCTATTCCATCCTGCTCTCACTGGGGTTCTTTTGTTACTAACACTCGCAATCAGTACATACTCCATGCACTTAGAATAACTGCTTAATGGCAGTAGGTGTTTGCGTCACACATGGAGTGTTAGCATGGGGGGATCCTGATGCCTAATGCTGGGATGATCATTTCTTAGTAGGACTCATCCTCAGTTATTACGTAATGCTCATTCATACTGTGCCACCCAAGAGAACTCTGTCCCCAACCCTGTGAAAGGCAGCACCTGGTTGTTTCTCTTTTACGACTTTTCCTTTCACACGTCATAAGCAGACGGGACAATGCCTGCTCTGATCGCAACCAAAAAGTTCATCCGCTTCAACACAAAAGCCACCCCTGCTCTTAGTTAACCTGACTCAGCCACGGAGTCCCGAGACTTGTGCCTGGGCTCCGAGATCAGCTCTAAAGTGGAGAAATCTCTATTGTGTTCCGCTTTTCTGCTGTGTTTACCAACAATAAGACATGAGTACTTTAAGCCTGAGATACAAATTCCATCTGACAATATTAAGAGAATCTCAAGCAAAAATATTAATTGGCTCTAATTTTCTCTGTGGGTAAGGAAGAACTCTGTGTTCAGATGAATAGAAGCAGCACAGATCTATTGACAGTGTTGGAGGCAAAACCAAATTAACAGCTTTTTGGAAAGGTTAATCAGGATTTGATTGCAAGGGCTTTCATATTAATTAGTAAAAGATCCTACATATCTTTAATACTATCAAATTTTCTTTTTTTTTTTTTTTTTGAGACGGAGTCT
>NW_012120709.1:29423068-29429845 GCF_000951035.1 Colobus angolensis palliatus | reverse complement strand
CCCTCCTGCATGGGATTGATGTCCTTATAAAATAGGCTCGACGAAGCTCATTCACTCCTTCCATAGTGTGAGGACACAGTGAGAAGGCGGCACCAATGAACCAGAAAGCAGATCCTCACCAGACATGGAAACTGCCAGTGTCCTGCCCTTGGACTTCCAGCTTCCAAAACTGTGAAAAAAATTAATCTCTGCTGTTTCCAAGCCACTTGATCTATGGCATTTTCTTATAGCAGCACAAGCAGACTAAGATACCTGGTTAAGATCTTAACCAGTGGGAATGTGCCCATCACATTGCCCAGCAAGAGTCCTGAGCCTTATACGTACTGCATTCAGTCTGGGCACACAACCTGAGCGGGATTCAGAAAACCCGTGAAGATTCACAGGCAAGCACGAAGCAATTCAGAACACTAACGCCTATGTGTCAAGGTTAAATGAAGAGAGATTACTTGGCTTCAAGTGAAGGCTCTAGGCATGGATAAGACTCTTTTTTTTTTTCTAATTTGTCTTTTTTTTTTTTGTATTTTTAGTAGAGACGGGGTTTCACCGTGTTAGCCAGGATGGGTCTCGATCTCCTGACCTCGTGATCCGCCCGCCTCAGCCTCCCAAAGTGCTGGGATTACAGGCGTGAGCCACCATGCCCGGCCAAGACTCTTAAATAGAATAGGATAATGACTTGGCTTCAAGTGAAGACTCTAGGCGTGGATAAGACTCTTACACAGAATATGATCATGACCATCATTCTCAGTATTTTAAAAGTAAAAATACATAGGCTGAAATGGTCTCAGGCATATCTTCTCTCTTTCCTCGCCCTCTCTCTGGTTTCTTGTTCTTTCTAGCATGTAAATGTATTTAAGTCTCTCCTATGAAAAGAAGGAAAGAAACATTCACTTGATGCCATTCTCTGGTTAAATCCTATCTCTTTCTCGGCCAGGCACAGTGTGGCTCACACCTGTAATCCCAGCACTTTGGGAGGTCAAGGTGGGTGGATCACTTGAGGTCAGGAGTTTGAGACCAGCTTGACAAACATGGTGAAACCCCATCTCTACTAAAAATACAAAAATTAGCCAGGCATGGTGGTGTGCACCTGTAATCCCAGCTACTCAGGAGACTGGGGCAGGAGACTCACTTGAACTTGGGAGGCAGAGGTTGCAGTGAGCCAAAGTCACGATACTGTACTCCAGCCTAGGTGACAGAGCAAGATCCTGTCTCAAAAAACAAAAGCAAAGAAAAATCTATCTCTTTCTCAATTCACAGCTGGGCATCTTGATGGTGTAGACTGCACTGGTCTCTGCCCCCCATCTCTCATGCTGACCTCTGTCCCCTGCCATAGACTCTCCCCATCCCACTGAAACTGCTCTGTTCAGGACATCAATAAACTTTTAGTCACCAAATCCTGTGGGCACTTTTTTCTTGAACTTTTCATTTTCAAGTTATTTCGAACTTACAAAAAAATTGCTAGTACAGACAACTCTAAAAGATTCTTATCCAGATTGAACAATTTTAAACATTTGGTCACATTTCATTGTTTTTTCTGTCACTCCACACATAAACACACAAATATACATCTATATACAGATATGCAATTATTATTGTTTGCATTTTTGGTATTTAGCTTTTCCAAGCCATGGAGCCTTCCTTATATATGAGGTACATGTGTAATACCCCTTGCACGGCACCTCACTGCTGCATACCTGCTTAGATTATGAACAATGTCTTCTTCAGTCTGAGTCCTGGGATGCATGAGGCAGACAGCAGCCCTTACCAACTCTGTCAACTTTTCCCTCCCTAGACCACAGAAACAGCAGCCAGGGCTGTCATGGTTCCTTGTTCCTCCTCCCACTTTCATACCTTTGCCCGCATTTGTCCTTCCACAGGGAGCGGAGACACTGACTCCTATGGGGGGTATTTCTCTGTCTACTTAGGGCAGAATTAGGTGCTCTTTTAGTTCCACTGCATTTTGTACCCACGTCCATATTGCTGCATTATAATGATTACATAACTGTGTTCCCACTAAAGTATTGAACTCCTAGAGGGGAGGTACTGCTTTAAAAAAAGATAACCTTGGCTGGGCACTCTGGCTCATGCCTGTAATTCCAACATTTTGGGAAGCCAAGGTGGGCAGATCACCTGAGGTCGGGAGTTCGAGACCAGCCTGACCAACATGAAGAAACCCCGTCTCTACTGAAAATACAAAATTAGCTGGGCGTGGTGGCGCATGCCTGTAATCCCAGCTACTCGGGAGGCTGAGGCAGGAGAATTGCTTGAACCTGGGAGGCGGAGGTTGTGGTGAGCTGAGATCGTGCCATTACACTCCAGCCTGGGCAAGAAGAGTGAAACTCTATCTCAAAAACAAACAAACAAAAAAACAAACTTTCTTCAAGTTTTATTTATTGTTTTAAAGAATTTTTGTTGTTGTTGTTGTTGTTGTTGTTATTTTTTTCATAGCTTTTGGGCCAGGCACCTAATCCACAGTGCCTGGAATACAGTAGATAGTCAATAAATATTTTGTTGTGTTAAATATTTTGATTTTGCATAAAGATATTTCGCATTAGTGAGGGTTATTGTTGTTAGGGTAGGCTTATGAAACTTTGAAAGTCATTTTTCAAGAAAAAAATTTCCAATGAGGCCCATTTTCCCTTGGAGATACACTAAACAATCTTTTTATCTGTATTTTGTATTTTGTATTTTTTAGAGACAGAGTCTTGCTCTATTGCCCAGGCTGGAGTACAGTGGCATCTGTAACATCGAATTCCTGGCCTCTAGCAATCCTCCTCCTTGGCCTCCGAAAAAGCAATAGGATTATAGGCATGAGCCACTGTGCCTGGCCCATGATCTTTAAATGTATCTTTAATCAGTCAGTAAATATTTACTGAGCATCAGTACTGGGCAAAGCATTGTGGTAGGGGATGTAGAGAAAAATACAATCAGTACCTTTAAAGATCTCGTAGTGTAGTGGGTACAAAAGAAACACAGGCGCGGTGGCTCAGGCCTGTAATCCCAGTACTTTGGGAGGCCCAGGTGGGTGGATCACCTGAGGTCAGGAGTTCAAGACCAGCCTGGCCAACATGGAGAAACCCCGTCTCTATTAAAAATTCAAAAAGTAGCTGGGAGTGGTGGTGGGCACCTGTAATCCCAGCTACTCAGGAGGCTGAGACAGGAGAATTGCTTGAACTTGGGAGGTGGAGGTTGCAGTGAGCCTAGATCCTACCACTGCACTCCAGCCTGGGCAACAAGAGCAAAACTCCGTCTCAAAAAAATAAAAGAAAGAAAGAAACAACGGCAGCAGCTAATGAGACATGGTCAAATATGGCAGGCCCTGAGCCAGTGGTCCAGACTACAGACACAGCAGGAGCTGAAGGCAGAGGAGCAGGGTGAGAGAGGCTGGAAATCTCCATGCAGAGGTGGCCCTTGAGGAGGCACTGAAAAGAAGGCACTGGGCTTGGGTAGTTGAAGAGGAAAAAGAAAGGCAGCCTGAAGTGTCTGTGTCCCAGAGTGCTGGGCTGGTGTGTAGCATGCAGTGGGCAGTCCACAAATCCTTTCCACCTAAAGATGGGGAACATCCCTTAGGCCATTCGTTGTTATTGTCATTTTAGGTCTAACACTTTTTAGATGTTTTGCTCCATGTCTTCATTCAGGAATGGGTTATAAGCGCATTAATTACAGTATATGCAAATAATAAAACCCATTCTTTTGGCTTTCTTCTGATTTTCTTCTGTACAAAAGTTTTACTGCCTCTGTCAAAGATCATGCCATCAATCAAGCACTGTGATTTTACCTTGATTATTATCATTTTTTTTCGGTCTCCATAGAGACTCTCCAAAATTGCCAATGCTGGCTGTATTTCAAGTCGTCACAGCGGATATTAGGAAAAGTTTTCAGTTAGCAATAATCGCACAAAAATCTCACTGGTTATGATATTACCACTGGGCAAAGCTTTCTACCTTGATCCTTTTATCATTAGCTGAGAATCCTATGGTTTTCCTTAGTGACAATTATGAAAGCTACAGGTTGCAATAATCTTACATGCTTCAAATGTATTTTCTGTAATAATTTAAATAACTAGACATACATGGTCACAGAATTCTAGCATTTTACAGCTGTGACAGACCTTGAATCCTTCATTTAATAAAGAAGAAACTTAAGGCTTTGAAAAAATTGAGATTTGCCCAGTCATGCATCAAGTAAATAGCAGGTTGAGGCCCAGAAATTCCTCTCTTGTGACCCAGCCCATTACCCATAATGCATGGCAAACCTTAAGGTATTTCCTTTGTCCCCAGTTCCTGTTGACCAAGCTCCCCTGGCTCTCTATCAGGTCTGGTAGTGGATCCTGTCCTCTACATCCCACAGTCATGAAACACTTCAGTCCCCATCATCTTAACTTCTAGGTGTGGCCTCACTGGCATCAACTTTCAGGAAGCTCTGGGTGAATGAATTTTTATTTCTTTTTTTGCAACTCTTAAGAGCGGCCTGGAGGCCACTGGGGAGGAAAAGAGATGATTCGGGCTGTCCCTTCTTTCTAACCTCTCTGAAACTGGGAAAAAACTTATTATTATTTTTTTACTATGTTTATCACCATACATAGTTTTAACTGATGTCAACAGGCTCTATAGGTTCAGTAATTTCAAAGGACTCATCTCTTCTTAGGCAGGGATAAAACCTGGTCCAAGGGTGGCTCCACATACACGGGTCAAGAAAAACCTGAGCTTCTAGTGCTTTTTCTGTTTCTTTTCCTTTTTTGTTTTTTGAGATGGAGTCTCGCTCTGTCGCCCAGACTGGAGTGCAGTGGCATGACCTCGGCTCACTGCAACCTTCGCCTCCCAGGTTCAAGCAATTCTCCTGCCTCAGCCTCCTGAGTAGCTGGAAGTAGAGGTGTGTGCCACCATGCCCAGCTAATTTTTGTATTTTTAGTAGAGTCGGGGTTTTACCACATTGGCCAGGCTGGTCTCGAACTCCTGATCTTGTGATCCACCCATCTTGGCCTCCTAAAGTGCTAGGATTATAGGCGTAAGCCACCGGGTCTGGCCTAATCTTTGTATTTTTAGTAGAGATAGGGTTTCACCATGTTGGCCAAGCTGGTCTCGAACTCCTGACTGACCTCAGGTGATCCACCAGTCTTGGCCTCCCAAAGTGCTGGGATTACAGTTGTGAGCCACTGTGCCCGGCCTTTTTCTGTTTCTTCTAGAAAAACAGTGTGGAGAATTTCAGAAAAATCTTCCTGAAATCACATTTATGATTTCAAAGTAGTACACCCATGGCCAAAAAGGATGTCATCATGCTAAATGACGAGTTGGTAAGTTTTTCTATTCTGAAAATGAGGGTTTGGTGAGGCTCTGGGAGTTCCCATCCAGTTTTCAGGAATAGTGTCCCCATTGTCTAGGAATAATAAGTAACTGACAACTACAAAAGGAATCAGACTCGGGAGCAGCACAGAATTGGACAATTCTTTGGAACCATGATTTTTCCTGCATGTCTTTCCATGCCTTCCTTCTATGTGGGATTCTAACTCAGTATGTTGAAAGTATGAAATGATTATTTTC
This sequence comes from Colobus angolensis palliatus, assembly GCF_000951035.1. NCBI lineage: Eukaryota > Metazoa > Chordata > Mammalia > Primates > Cercopithecidae > Colobus > Colobus angolensis. Next base: position 29,424,308 of record NW_012120709.1, on the reverse strand, counting down.
TTCCAGGAAACAGAACCCTTGGAAAAACAGGTAGGGTTGGCTGGCTGAGCAGGCAATGGCTCCTCTAAGCAGAAGCCGGTCTTACCCGTAGGAAAGTGGGTAATTATTCTCAAGCATAAAAATAAACCCTTAAGTGATAAGAACTCAGTCACGATCATTACTTATATTCAGCAGTATTGCTTGAAACACACTTAAAATGCAATCTAGCAGGTAACCTTTAGCTGTTGTGCTCTTTGATGCCATTTGTCTTCAGGATCGATGGCAGCATTTTCAATTTCCTTGGCCTTCTGAATAGACGTCTTGTCTGTTCCTCTGACGGGGTAGGAGATCTAGGTAGGTAAAACACATACAGCATGTTAACTGGATTCATTTTAGTCTTAGAGCCATGGGACTCAAGTCAGTGCACTCTAGAAAACGGTCCTGCTGGGCTAGGTTTTATTTTCAGTTAATTTCAAGGATTCATCAGGAACCTGACTGTTCCCAAGGAAAATGGGAATAAACAATGTTTTATCTTGCAGACACGAAGAGAAAACTGGTGCCTTAAGGTCAAACTATTACTTACTTTACATGCTCAATACATACTCAGGAGACCCAATTTTAGAACAGTTATCTGAACTGGATGCAGCAAGTAACGTTTGATCATGCCAATAGAAACACCATGAAATAACACTACACGCCGAAATGATGACAACAACAGAAATAACAATGTTTTTACACGTGGAATGCTCGTGGTGTGCCAGCATCTGTCCTAGGCCCTTAGCACACAATGTTCTCAGGTAATCCTCACAACCACCTTATTAGGTATACATATGTTATTACTCCCTTTTTGCAAATGAGGAAACAAAGGTACAGCGAGGTTAAGTAATTTGCCCAGGATCAACAGCTAGTAAGTAGAAGAGCTGGGTGGTCTTTCTCTGGAGCCTGCACATGCAACAGTGTTGCTAACTCGCTTATTAGAAATATCCTAGACCTGCACGATTAGTAGTTTTGGTACTCAGAGAATTTGAATAATGTAAAGTCGGTGGTTCTCAACTTTAGTTAGATATTAGAAAAACCGAGGAAATTAAAAAAAAAATACTAATGCCCTGATCCCACCTCAAACCCATTAAATCATAAGCTCTAGGAGTGGCCCCAGATATCAATATATTTTAAAAGTTCCCTATCTACTATTTAAAAAAATTTTAAAGTCCAGACGCAGTGGCTCACGTCTACAATCAAAGCACTTTGGGAGGCTGAGGCA
>NW_012120709.1:29323380-29423018 GCF_000951035.1 Colobus angolensis palliatus | reverse complement strand
TTAGAAAAACCGAGGAAATTAAAAAAAAAATACTAATGCCCTGATCCCACCTCAAACCCATTAAATCATAAGCTCTGGGAGTGGCCCCAGATATCAATATATTTTAAAAGTTCCCTATCTACTATTTAAAAAAATTTTAAAGTCCAGACACAGTGGCTCACATCTACAATCAAAGCACTTTGGGAGGCTGAGGCAGGTGGATCGCGAGGGCAGGAGTTCAAGACCAGCCTGGCCAAGATGGTGAAATCCCCATCTCTACTAAAAACACAAAAATTAGCCAGGCATGGGGGCCAGTGCCTGTAATCCCAGCTACTCGGGAGGCTGAGGCAGAGAATTGCTTAAACCTGGAGGTGGGGGTTGCTGTGAGCTGAGCTCATGACACTGCACTCCAGCCTGGGCGACAGAGTGAGCCTCCGTCTCTAAATAAATAAATAAATATTAAAAGTTCCCCAGGTGGGTCTAATCTGCATCCAGGTTTGGGAAACATGAATGAAGGCAGCTACACAGGATTTAGGTCCCTAAGTTATTTAAGGGCCCTTCATTGCCTCCATTAGTTACCTGTTTTAAATCAAGAAAATAGTGTCTGTGCTATGTGGCATTCTAGCCATCAGGATGTACTGCAGGAAGCAAACTTAAAGTTATGCAATCTTAATGCTGGAAAAGATTCCGGAGATAACCCAGTTCTCCAGCACATCCACACCATCCCTGGTAGATGTTTACTCACTGCCTAAATTCATGCCCCATGTCCTGGCAAGACTTACCTGTTTGTCAGTATTAGTATGTTTAAAGATCTTCTATGGGTTGAGGAGGAGAAAAGAAATCTGTTTCATGCATGATGAACATATTGCTCCCTAATTGAGCGCAACCTGAATGCCAGAAAGCTCTTCTTTATATGCGCAGATATATGTCTCTGTATTTTCTATGCCTCTGCCCTCTGGAATAACACAGACCAGACTAACCCCTTCTTCAGACAACAGTTCTGCGCAGGTAGAAGCTGACCCTGGTCTCCTGTGAGCCTGCTCTTATTTAGAAGACCGACTGTCTCATTCCCCTGTGCTGCAGTACTCAGGTCAGCCTCCTCTGCCCACTCTCTGTTCCACTGCCTAGAAATGCTGTTAAGTCTCTCCCCTCAGAACTGATGTAATTAGTTTTAAAATTTAGATTTAGGACTTTACATGCGTTTTGTTACATTTCCTCTGGCGGGCTGTGTAGTGGAGAAGCAGCAAGGTGTATGACTAGAAAGAACTTGCGTTTTGGGATCTGTCCTGTTTGTGTTCAGATCTTCTGTCTGCTGTTTACTTTGACTTCAGACTTGTATTCAATACAGAAAGAGGTAAAATATTTGTTAAATATTAAGTGATAAGTAAATATTTGACAATGAAGACACCCTCATTCCTGACCACTCAGTGTGGCTTCCCTGTACAAAACACAACATGTTGTTTCTTTTATTTCAGGTGTAACCTTACTTCTACCGGAGCTGTCTCTATTAACTTTGCTAAAGTAACTATCACAATTACTGTACTTATATATAGAGAGAGATAGGCCAGATAGACAGTGTGAACGTTTGAATACTTAAGGTTAATCTGAAAGTGGGGAAAATGTAAAAGCTTTTTAACATTTTTGTGCTTGAATTTTCATTCCTAAAACACGAAACAAAAACAGACTATTTGATCATGGAATTCTGATTACAAATGGAACTAATCACCAGGTTTTGAATGACTAACCTACATGGCAAATGGAAAACTTTACATCATGAAAAAGTTCAACTTGTGCTGAAATGAAAAGCTTAGAACTATAAATGAGCTATTTCTCTTCTTTCTCTCTCTCTCTCTTTCTTTTTTCCCCCCCCCAGATCTTGCTCTGTGGTCCAGGCTGGAGTGCAGTGGCACAATCTTGGCTTACAACCTCCGCCTCCTGGGCTCAAGTGATTCTCCTGCCTCAGCCTTCCAAGTTGCTTGGACTACAGGCATGTGCCACCACGCCCACCTAATTTTTGTAGTTTTAGTAGAGACAGGGTTTCACCATGTTGCCCAGGTTGATCTCAGACTAATGGACTCAAGTGATCGGCCTGCCTCCTAAAGTGCTGGGATTATAGGTATGAGCCACCAAAGCCGGCTATTTATCATATTTCTATCTCAGTCCCTCTCACAGTGCTAGTTCAAGATGAGACACTAGATCATTATAAAAGTATTAGATTTCACAACTTTTCTCAACGTTATGGCAAAGGTTTCAATCCCATGTGACCATGATGTTCAACAGAAACACGACTCATTTAAAAGAAAAATCGACTCTATCTTGGAGGAGAAATGAAGGTCAAGAGTAAAAAACCTAACTAAGCTGACTTAGCAGGTAAGGAAATCATCCTTTTCAAACCTCAAAGTGGGGATGACTCAGAGAAACTGTCGTCTGGAGCCTGAGAAAAAAGGAAGTTGAACTCTTTCATAGATCTGCCATGAGGATGCTGATTCCCTGACCAAGCTAAGTGACTAAGAAATAAAGGGGACTTAGTTTAGTTAATTCAGGTTATTCCTGTTGATACTGTTTGACTGACAATGATGGAATCTCTTATATAGCACTGGTGAAAAGTTTACAAATGAAAAATACAGTGTCCCACGCTTCCTCTTCCAGAAAATGTAGGATATACAATATTTCCCTCCACAGGCTGTTTTGGTAGAACACAGCGGCTGAATCACCCCAGTGAGATCCCTGGGCAAGTAAAGCATACTTTTACATTATCTCTTTCAAAGTGGAATGGGACACAACCTCTGCCAGCTATTTTTTTTTTTTTTTGTGAACCATTCTATTAATACCAATCAAATCGAGAAAATGATCAAATGAAATTGCATTTTGAGCATCATAAGCTGTGTAATGTCTATTCTGTTAAATTGGGGCCTATAATTGCTTCTCTACTGAAAAGATACAACAAAGACAGCAATCATGGCTTGTCATTATCCCAGACTAGAAAACCGGCCTTTGCAGGGAGGACTTCAAAGGCTTGTGGTTCTCGAATTGCATTTGGCTGCTATTGTTGAAGCGCAGGCAATCTTGATGAGGTGTTTACACTGAGGTAAGGCGCAGAGCAGAGCGGCTGAGTGCCTGGGTCTAGAGCCATTAAAAAATTGTACATTATGTTCCTTGCTTTGAAGTGAGGGTTTGTAGGTAGGAAAGCAACTCAGATTGAGTACAGCTGAGCTAGATTGGGCTGCTACTTCTTGCTCAAAGAAACTCATCAGGTTCTTAGAGAATCAGACAGCACTACAAAAAAAGTTGATGCTTTACCAAGAGCTGTATGTGAGTCGAATCCACGTAAAGACACACTGAAACATGTTTAAATAAGGACGTTACCATTAAGTTCTGCAATCACTGGAGGTTTTGCCTTTTTTCCTTTATATTGTTTTTACTACTGACTTTATGTTCAGATGTTGTGGGGGGGCCCACATTAATTTATTGGGTTCTTTGTTACTCTCGTTCTTTGACGGTATTGACAACTAGCACATATCCAAATTAAATAGAGTTGATTTTTTAAGTAGTGTTAGCTTACCATCATTCCAACACCTATTATTCAATTCCCTGCTTCCAGGCATAATACTGGATTCAGTAAGCATTTCTCGATTAACTTGGCTAAGGAGTGAGCTGAAGTATTTATTTCTCTACCCTATTTCTAATATACCTTGCTGTGTGTCGATTCACACCTGCTCACGGCAGCACTGCTGCCACCTGTGTTTATACACAGCCAGCAAAAGAGGCGGAGACACAATGATAGAAATTGTCTGCCAGTCTGCTATTGTGAGGCTGCAACCCTGATATTTAGCACAGCTGTTTCAATTATCCAAAGATTCGTATTATTCAGCTGTTTAGAGGCAAAGGACATGAAATATTTTGGCTCTGCTGTTGGCCATAGTCTCCATTCCTCTAGATTGCCTCATAATGTATTTAGCATGCACATGTTCAGTGAGAACTGGATGACACTGAAACCCTTTTTTTTTTTTTTTTTCGTATTTTTAGTATAGACGGGGTTTCGCCATGTTAGCCAGACTGGTCTTGAACTCCTGACCTCAGGTAATCCGCCCACCTCAGCCTCCCAAAGTGCTGGGATTACAGGAGTGAGCCACCCTGCCTGGCCATGAAACCTTTTAATATATTTTTTTCTACATTCATTTTCAGCATCAGATACTTGAACTTTAAAAGGCCCCAAGCTAATGGTCAGTCGCCTACTTAAAAACCCTTCAATAGCTTTCCATTCCCTCAGTCTTCAAAGACTTACAAGGCCCTGTGGCCTCAGGTTCCTGTCTACTTCTTCAGCCGTGGCCCCTTGCTCTCTTCCTGCTGTACTTCTCGGCTTTGCTGATGCGCCAGGGGCACTATTGTCTCTGGGTCTTTGCATAGGCCATTCTTTGCCTGGAAATTCAGTTATTTAGGGAATTTCTTTGCCCCTTCACTTCACTTACTCTTTTTTTTTTTTTTTTTTTGGAGACAGAGTCTTTCTTTGTTGCCCAGGCTGGAATGCAGTGGCATAATCTTGACTCACTACAACCTCCGCCTCCCAGGTTCAAGTGATTCTCCTGCCTCAGTCTCCCAAGTAGCTGGGATTACAGGCGTGCACCACCATGCCTGGCTAATTTTTGTAATTTTAGTAGAGATGGGGTTTCACCATGTTAGCCACGCTGGTCCTGAACTCCTGACCTCAAGTGATCCACCACCTGAGCCTCCCAAAGTACTGGGATTACAGGCGTGACCCACTGCGCCCGGCCCACTTCACTTATTCTGACCCATCCCATCCACTGTTCAGCCTTGGCTGAAATGTAACTTTTTCCAGAAAGCCTTCCCTGCCACCTCAGAGGCGGCTACAATAGTTGCATCTGAGCTCATGGCCTTAGTACTCTGTACTTTCCTTTTGTAATAAGTATCACCCTGGTAATTTTTTTTTTTTTCTCCCTCTGCACTGTAAATTCCCGTAAGGCAGGAAAAAGGAGGGACCATGTGCAGGGCTGTCTTGCTGTATGGCTCTAGGGGTACTACTCATCTGTGCTATGCTCTGAATGTGCCTGGCATCTAGATGGTCAATAAATACAACGGCATGAAAAGATCAATCTGGGTTGCTCACTAAACTTGCATTTATATCAGAATACATATAATCTACTTGTTTATCTGGTAGGATGTGTGGTTTATTTTAAAGTCAGGTAGCCGGCTGTTGACAAAATAAGGTGGAAACTAGAACTTTATCTTCCATTCCACTCTCCCTTGTTCCCAGCTTCAGTCCCTGAAATTTGCATTTGCTACTCCCTCTTCCAGAAATCCTCTTCAAATACTCGCATGGCGGGCCCTCTCACCTCCTCCATATCTTTCTCAGGGAGACTCTGCCTCATAGCCCATTTAAAGTTGTGATTTCCCACCACCTCAGCAATCCTTAGCAGTTCTGCCCAGCTTTATTTCTGTCTTGACCTCCATAAAATTATCATGCACCAATGCACTCATTTATCTGTTTTCTCTGTTGTCTATCTCCTACCTCAGGAGGCCTGGGATTTCTGTCTGCTTTTGTTCAGGGATGTATCCCAAGCACCTATGACAATGTCTGACACATAATCATCTCTTAATAAATATATGCTAGGCTGGACGCAGTGGCTCACACCTGTAATCCCAGCACTTTGGGAGGCTGAGGCAGGCGGATCACTTGAAACCAGGAGTTTGAGACCAGCCTGGCCAATATGGCAAAATCTTGTCTCTACTAAAAATACAAAAATTAGCTGGGTGTAGGTGGCTCATGCCTGTAATCCCAGCTACTTGGGAGACAGAGGCATGAGAGTCGTTTGGACCCAGGAGGCAGAGGCTGCAGTGAGCTGAGATGGCACCACTGCATTCCAACCTGGGTGACAGAGCGAGACTGTGCCTCCAAAATAAGTAAATAAGTAAAATAAAATAAATAAATACATGCTAAGTGAATAATGGCCTTTTTCAAGAATGTGAAAGAGATTTTTAGGAATATCTCATATAACTTAGAGAAAGGTTGATTATCCAGCAATCTGAACTCTCCCTAACAAACTAAGAATATGTAAGGGTGACCTCTGAATGGACACATTAGAGATTAAAAAAAAAAATTCACAAAGCTCACACATTGCACTGAAATTGCTCCATTACTAAAATTCTTCAATGAATTCATACAACTGAGAGGAAAGGCCTAACATTTTAGCACAGTGGTTTTAAAATTTCAGAATGTATTAAAATCACTTGGAAGGCTTGTTAAAACACAGATTGCTGGACCTCACCCCAGAGTTTCTGACTCAGGAGGTCAAAAACTCCTCCTGAGATTTTGGGGCCCAAAAATCTCCACTTGTATTAAGTTCCCAGGTGATGCTGATGCTTCTGGTCCGAGGAACACAATATGAGAGCTTCTGCTTTAAAATGACATACAGGGCCTGCATGAAAGACGTCTGCCAATTTCTCTAACCTAAATATCCATATTCTCATCCTCACAATCTAGCCACATACAACTACAGCACTATCCACCTTCTCCTTAACTAACTCACTGGATGAAGTGACATTTTCTATTCTTGAAGATATCCTGAGGCCATAGCTAAATGCTTACGGCTGCTAGGCTCTCTCTAGTACACCTTGGTACTTCCACTTCCACTTGTTGAGTTGTATGTTTACCAAGAGTCTTTTCCATTTGTTCCCAAACCTGTTTATTCCTACTGTACCTGTTGTTAAAATTATGAAATTTATTTAAAGATTAGATAATCTGAAGAAATCTGAGCATGAATAGAGAGGCGTTATATTCATGAAAACTTAGTTAAATGATTTAGAATGACCCAATAAAAGCAAATGGCAAAATAAAATGTTGGGGGCGGGCAGGGGGAACTGTAAAAAATTAGGGGAAACATTCACCACAAAAACCTAGCGATTATGGCCAGGTGCAGTAGCTCACGCCTGTAATCTCAGCGCTTTGGGAGGCTGAGGTGGGAGCATCACCTGAGGCCAGGAGTTTGAGAGCAGCTGGGTGAAACCCTGTCACTACTAAAAATACAAAAATTAGCTGGGCATCGTGGCAGGTGCCTGTAATCCCAGCTACTCAGTGGCTGAGGCATGAGAATTACTTGAACCCAGGAGGTGGAGGCTGCAGTGAGCCAAGATCGTGCTACTGCACTCCAGCCTGGTTGACAGAGGGAGACTACAACTCAAAAAACAAAAGACAAAAAAAACAAAAAAAAACCACACACACACCTAGAAATTATGTTCTTAAATTGTTTCTTAAGGTTTTTTAAGTTTGTACTCTGCTATCAAGAAATCAAAACTGCAAATGATAGATGCTCTCAAACTGATGGAAGAGAAACAACGACACTCCAGTTAGTAGAATCTGCACTGGTAGAAACGACCTTGGCCCCTTGGTTAAAAAAAAAACTGGTGAATCAGGGTATATTTATATAGTTTAAGTGAAACTCAAGTACTTATGGTATATAGTTATCATTTTTCATATCTGCTTTAACCAATTTAAAAACAATTTTATTAATATATAATGTTTGTACATATTTATGGAGTATATGTGATATTTTGTTACATATACAGAATGTGTAATGAACAAGATATTTGGGGTATTCATCACCTCCAGTATTTACCATTTCTTGGTGTTGGGAACATCTCAAATGCTCTCTGCTAGCTACTTTGAAATATACAACACATTTTTACTAACTACAGTCACCCTAACTTTGTTATGGAACATTCGAATTTATTTGTTCTATCTAATTGTGTGTTTGCACCAATTCATCAACCTCTCTTCATCTTCCCTACCCCTCAGACCCTTCCCAGCCTCTGGTAACTATCATTCCACCTTTTACCTCTGTGAGATCTTTGATTTAATTGACAAACTATCAGTTCCTGACCAGCAGTATGGAGGTTTCTTCTGTACTGACAGCTTTCTACTGAAACAGTGTTCTTTCACAACTTCATGCCATTGACCCTGCCCCCTTTGCCTGCAATGCCCTTACTACCAACTTCCACCTGTTAACTTCTACTTTTTAGGGCTGGGTGCTGTGGCTCATGCCTGTAATCCCAGCACTTTGGGAGGCTGAGGTGGGTGGATCACTTGAGGTCAAGAGTTCAAGACCAGCCAGGTCTACATGGTGAAACCCCGGGCTCTACTAAAACTACAAAAATTAGCCAGGCGTGGTGGCAGGAACCTGTAATCCCAGCTACTTGGGAGGCTGAGGCCGGAGAATCCCTTGAACCCGGGAGGCAGAGGTTGCCAACAGTGAGCTGAGATCGTGCCACTGCACTCCAGCCTGGGTGACATAGCGAGACCCTGTCTCAAGAAACACAAACAAAAATACAAACAAAACAATACCCTTCTTCGTTTTAAAGAATCAGTTCCATGATTGCCTTTTGTGTGAAGCCCTCTCTGACTTCCCTGGACAGTCAGGCACCTTTTCTTCCAGGTTCTTTGGGACCTTATCTGATACTAGCACAGCAATTTTCACTTGGCATTGACTGTTTACATGTCTGCTTCCAATTCGGCCATAAGCTCCTTAAGAGCAGATACAGACAGCAGCAGAAAATTACCGCAGACTCATAGCAGTCTGGGTCATTCAACAAAGAGGCAAAGAAGCGATCACATTGCCATAGCTTCTTACTTTGCTACAGAATGGTGCAATATGACCCGTGTAAGGAAGCACAGAATTATCAGGTACGCTAGGTACATTTTGAAAACTATCCTTAAAAATGATGAAAATGATAGAAATTTATGTTAAATTTCTGGTTTTCAAAGGGACATGCTTTAGTTTTGTGGATTTTTTATTTTATTTTATTTTTTCCTTTTGAGACGGAGTCTCACTCTGTCCCCCAGGCTGGAGCGCAGTGGCGCGATCTCGGCTCACTGCAAGCTCCGCCTCCCGGGTTCACGCCATTGTCCTGCCTCAGCCTCCCGAGTAGCTGGGACTACAAGCGCCCGCCACCACGCCTGGCTAATTTTTTGTATATTTAGTAGAGACGGGGTTTCACTGCGTTAGCCAGGATGGTCTCGATCTCCTGACCTCATGATCCACCCGCCTCGGCCTCCTGAAGTGCTGGGATTACAGGCGTGAGCCACTGCGCCTGGCCGGAAATTTTCTTTCTTATGGATCCCTCTTCAATAATGCCAAATTAATGAAGTGTCACTCTATAGATCATACAAATTGGTAGTTTAAGCAGCCAAGTGCTGAACAGTGCACACAAGAAAGAGGCCTTAAAAATGGCTTGTATTGAAAAAAATCATAAAGTTCAATTGAACTTATGCTGTCATAAGTAAGTGCTCTTGTAGTAATAGCAGAGGGCAAAATAAGAAAATTTATCAATCGATGAACATCTGTAGAGTTCCTATTCTGTAGAAGAATAATTTTTGTAAGTATAATAGGATAGGTGAGACTCAAAACACCACCAACCTGGAAGAATCCTATAAGAAAAGGATTCTATGTTTCTAACCAAATATAATTACAAAAAGATGACCATAACTTAAATCAAGGTAAAGCTTAATCTTATAAACAACCAAAAGTTTCACTAAATTTAAAACTATGAGAAAGAGCAAGATATCCTTTAGGTGGTAACCTTCCGCATTAGGAGACTGACTGTAAATTTAAACCAAACATTCAATAATAAATATAACTTATATTTATATAGGGCTGTAAGATTATAAAAAGCTTTCACATAGCATATCTCATTTGATTATCTCAACACTCCTGAGTCTGTGGTATAAGGCAAACATTTGTAATTTTAATGAGGAAGAATAAGAATAAGAGTTTGTGATTTGCCATGGCTCCAAATGGGACTCAAATCAGGTCTTTTGACTTCAAATTCTGGTGTTTAACTGCACAAGTTCTTGTTAATCCCCGCCTCTGCTTTTTTTTCCTTTTTTCATTTTGAAAACAATGAAATTTTGTACCAAAGAAAAACTATTTAAAACTTACATTTCTTCATCAAATTATTAGCTAGTGCTTGCTGTACGCCAGGATCTGGGAATTCAAAGATGAACAAGCCCATGATCTTAAGAAGCAGTCATCTGTACATGATGAAGACCGAGCACTGCGGAGTTATGGGTTCTGCGGGAGATGTTCAGGAATGAGGGAGGTGGTGGAAGGAGGATCTTCAAAGAGCCTTTACAAAGGCAGAGACATATGAGCTGAATCTCAAAAGGAGAATAAGGTTTTCCTAAGCAAACAAGCCAAGGCAAGAGTAGCCCATCAGCATGAACAAAGAAGGGGCTAAAGGAAATGCTGGGTCTGGGCTCCGCAAGTTCCTGGAGTATGGCCAGGCGTGAGACACAAGTAGGGAGTGATGAAAGATGAGGCTACAGGAGGAGAAAGGAGCCAGGTCAGGAAGGGCCTTTCGTACCACTCTGAGAGTTTGAATTTTATCTTGAAGGTAACACGGTGTCACATTAAGCAATGCTGAAAGAATTGCCCTATGAAATTGTCCTTCAAAACTAAAGTACCAAATATATGATCCAGGGTTATTAATAAATTCCTTATTGTAAAGTGTAAATATTTGAAACAGTATCTGAGACCACATGCAACTGTTAAATACTGTCAACTAGTTGCATACAAGATTGTAGGGTTCTGTAATCCCTAGGACCTGTTTGATTGACGGGGGACCCTCGAGAGATAGCATGGTGAGCGTGCGGTGTACCTGGATAGGCCGCCTAGGTAGGCAGTCTTTTGAGAGTCTTACCATCGAATGGCCTCCTAGGGCATGTGGACGTTATTGTTTTGCCTACACTTTGTTCTTACTCTGTCTGAAGTTATATCTCTTTCATTTTGAGGCAATGTAGCCTTAAAAGAAGAGAAAGCTGGTTAGAAGAGCCTCTTCCCTGAGTGGCATCTTCTCCTGTGGTGTGAGGAGTGTCTGGTGGTAACGACAGCTTCCCTTCACGGAGTGTCTGCCCCGAGTCAGTAGCTTTGTATACATTCTTCAAATAGCCCTCCAAAGCATATCATATATTCCTTGTTTGCTTCCGCCATATATAGATGAGGAAGGTGAGGTGAGGTTTATTTTTATTTATTCTTAATTTTGATTCTTTTCTCCTTTTTCAAGACAGGGTTTTACTCTGTTATCCAGGATGGAGTGCAGTGGTGAGATCCAGTCACTGCAGCCTTGCCCTCCCGGCTCAAGCGATCCTTCTGTCTCAGCCTCTGGAGTAGCTGGGAATACAGGCGTACCCCATTATGGCCAGCTAACTTTTGCATTTTTTTGGTGGAGATGAGGTTGAGCTGATATGGGCTATGCTGAAGAGCCAGGATTGAATCCAAGATTGACTCTTAAATCAGTATTTTGTTTTGGTTTTAGTTTTTCTCCCACAATATTTCGTTGTTCCCTAGCCAAAACGCTGCTACCAGGGATGGGGCCAATCAAAGCTCTTCCTCTAGATCTTGCATACTTTTCTCCTTCTCGTCCATTCGCACCTCCACTTGAATGATATGTCCTCAGAGAGACCTTCCCCAAGCACCTGGCTAGACATCCCAGTTTACTTTTTATTTTTGTTTTATATGGAGTCTCACTCTGTCACCCAGGCTGGAGTGCAGTCGCGAGACCTCGGCTCACTGCAACCTCCACCTCCCAGGTTCAAGCGATTCTCCTGCCTCAGCCTCCTGAGTAGGTGGGATTACAAGTGCACACCATGAGGCCCAGGTAAGTTTTGTATTTTTAGTACAGACGGGGTTTCACCATGTTGGCCAGGCTGGTCTCCAACTCCTGACCTCAGGTGATCTGCCCACCCCAGCCTCCCAAAGTGCTGGGATTACAGGCGTGAGCCACTGCACCTGATCCTCAGTTTATTTATTAAAGTTACCACTTTATTAAATAAAGGACTTTATTCCCTTTCATTACTTTTTTTTTCTTTTTTTTTTGAGATGGAGTTTTGCTCTTCTTGCCCAGGCTGGAGTGCAATGGTGAAATCTCGGCTCACCACAACCTCTGCCTCCTGGGTTCAAGTGAATCTCCGGCCTCAGCCTCCTGAGTAACTGGGATTACAGCCATGCGCTTGGCTAATTTTGTATTTTTAGTAGAGATGGGGTTTCTCCATGTTGGTCAGGCTGGTCTCGAACTCCTGACCTCAGGTGATCTGCCTGCCTCGGCCTCCCAAAGTGCTGGGATTACAGGCGTGAGCCACATTACTTTCTTAAATACAGTTTATTCAATCTCTTTTGAGGTATTATCAGTATCTGAAATTATTTTGTTACATGGTTCTAATCTTTGCTGTATGACTGGAATGTAAACTCCTTCAAGATAGGAGCTCTGCCTGTCTTGTTTTCTGTTAATATCCCAGCATTGAGAAGAGTACCTAATATTTAATACATATTTGGTGCTCAATAAATATCTGTTGGCTGACTGACCTGCTGTCTCAGCAACAGCCACAAAGATGTGTTAATCGAAGGTAGGACTGTGAATTGTTTGTGACTTTATATTATCTTGACTATAGGCCATTCAATAACCATATCACATTTGTAAATGATGTGTAATTTCTTTCCAGGGAAAGAGTTGAATAACACATATAAAGCATTTCTAACTCTTTTCTAAACCCATACTAAATTTCATCTTCATCAGTCTTTAAAGTAACATTAGAATCAAGATAGAAAGGTAGTTCATTTTTCAAAACACAGTTTTCTTTAACGGTGGATTACAAATGGACTCAAAGTGGAATGAGTTTCGGACAAATACTTTAGGCTAGTGAACAAATCATGAATAAAAGTAAGAACTGATTATTCACCAGCGAAGTTCCTGCCTGACCGTGATACTTAGGTGCCCTCTAGTGTGTGCTGGTTTTTATATCGGTTCCTCGCTTCACACATCATGTGATTAAGATTTTGTCATGTATTCAAAGGTGATTTTTCCAATGTATTTTAATGTACAATCAGCAGATCTATGCAAAATGGCAAAAGATTGCAGAACAATTGACTTTAAAAATCAACGGTTTCTACCCTAAGCATTAATTACAAGCATAACATGCAATTTAGGGGGGTGAGGAATCGGGGGTGTGAAATTATATCAGTTACTGCAAAATTTATATTATAAATGTCTCCTCCTATTTTTGTTGCTATTTTCCATTTTAATTTTTAAAAGGTAATACATAAGCATGGTTCAAAATTAATAGATTTGAAAAGGTACACAGTAAAAAGTTGTGCTCCCGCCCATTTCCCCTCCACCCCTTACAATTAACTACTTTTGCAGCCTTCCACAATTTCTTATGCATGCCATGCAAATGTAATATATATTTTTATTCCTCTGCATTGTTTTTTTTTGTTTTTGTTTTTTTTGGAGACAAGAGTCTCACTCTGTCACCCAGGCTGCAGTGCAGTGCTGCCATCTCGGCTCACGGGCAACCCTGCCTCCTGAGCTCAGGCAATTCTCATGGGCCTCCTGAGTAGCTGGGATTACAGCCACCCACCATGACACCCGGCTAATTGTTGTATGTTTTAGTAGAGACAGTGTTTCACCATGTTGGCCAGGCTGGTCTCAAACTGCTGACCTCAAGTGATCCTCCTACCTCGGCCTCCCAAAGTGCTGGGATTACAGGCATAAGCCACCACACCTGGCCCCTCTCCACTTTTCACATACTGCACCTTGAATTTCTTTCTTAATAAGAAATCCTGGTAAGTTATCCCTTATAGTTCATGGAGAGTGTCCTTATTTTTTTTTAACAGCTGCTGTGTACTCTACTGTATGGGTGTACCATAACTTATTTACTCCCCAAATGACAGATATTGGGGTGGTTTCCAATCTTTTGCTATTACAAATAAGGCTGAAATGAACAATTTTGTACAGATGTGATTTCAAAATTGCACACAAATATCTAGGATAAATTCCTGGAGCAAAATGTGTTGGGTCAAATAAAAATAATAATTTTGAACACTTTTATACTTACATGTATACCTATATATTTGCTATGGGTCAGTCACTGATCTTAGCACTCTCTATACATTTATTTATTTGTTTGTTTTATTTTATTTATTTATTTATTTATTTAAGACGGAGTCTTGCTCTGTCACCCAGTCTGGAGTGCAGTGGTGCAATCTTGGCTCACTGCAACCTCTGCCTCCCAGGTTCAAGTGATTCTCCTGCTTCGGCCTCCCAAGTAGCTGGGATTACAGGCACACATCACCATGCTCAGCTAATTTTTGTATTTTTAGTGTAGACGGGTTTCACGATGTTGGTCAGGCTGGTCACAAACTCCCGACCTCAAATGATCTGCCCGCTCTGGCCTCCCAAAGTGCTGGGTTTACAGGCATGAGTGACTGTGTGCGGCCTAACTCATTTATTTAATCTTCTTAATAAGCCTATGAGCAAAGTCCTATTATTGTCCTCATTTTAAAGATGGGGAAACTGAGGCACAGAGCGGTTTAGTAACTTGCAGAGGGTCAGACAGCTAGCAGGTGGCAGTGCCAACCAACCTGGCTCCAGAGTCCATACTCTTAGCCATTATGTTTTACTTTCTCAAGGAGTATATTTGTGTTCTAAGTAGACATTAACAAATTGTCCTCCATACTGGTTATACTAATTTATTCTCTCACCAGCTTGACTGTACTTTTTTGCCCACAGGGTCATTAAACTTACAGAATTTTGATAGTTTAATTACAGTTGAAAAATGGAATCCCATTATAGTATTAATTTGCATTTCTCTAATAGGCTGAGACTGGGTAACCTCTTATATGTGTAATAACCATATATATTAACTTTTCTTTGTTAACTTTCATTAACGAAGAAAAATACACAAAAAGTATAAATGAACAATTCACAGATTGTTCCTCTCATTGCTCTTAATTTCCAGAGCTTTCTTTATTATCCTTGCTTATTGACAGATTGTTCATTTATACTTTTTGTGTATTTTTCCTTGGAATTTGGTCTTTTTCTTACTGATTTCTAGGATTTCCTGAAATCTCTACCAAAAAACACAAAAATTAGCCAGGCGTGGTGGCGGGTGCCTGTAATCCCAGCTGCTCCGGAGGCTGAGGCAAGAGAATTGCTTGGACCTGGGAGGCGGAGCCTGCAGTGAGCTGAGATCGCGCCACTGCACTTCAGCCTGGGCAACAGAGTGAGACCCTGTCTCAAACAAAAAACAAAACAAAACAAAACAAAAGCCTCCACACTTTTCCCGCCTCCTACCCACAAATCAACTGAATAATCCTCTTAGCCATGGGAAACATGAATGCTCTGTAGATAATGACTTACACAACTTTGACTTTTAGATTTTGATAAAACCTTTGTGTTCTCTGTTCTAGCCCCTTGCTCATCAGAGGGTGGTCCATGGACCAGCAGCCTTGCATCTCCTGGGAACTTGTTAGAAATGCACACTCTGCATCTCACCCCAGACCTACTGGATCACAATCTGTATTTTAACAAGAGGCTAAAGTGGTTCATAAGTATTTTAAATTGTGAGAAGCAAAAGATCAGTGGTTCTCAAAGTGTAGGCCTGACAGCAGCAGCAGTATCACCTGGGTCCCACCCTACACCTGCTGAATCAGAAATGTGGGGGATGAGGTCTAGCAAGCTTTTAAAATAAGCCCTCCAGATGATTCTGGTGCACTCTAATGTTTGGGAACCACTGCTCTAGATCGGTGATTCTCAATCTTGGCTAAATATTGGAATCACCTGGGGAGTGTGGCTGACTCCCCATAGAGTGCAGCCCAGATGAGCTGAATTGCAATTTCAGTGGTTCATCCAGGGAATCAATATTTTTTAAATTCTCTAGGTGATTCCAGTGTGAAATCAAGGCTGAGAACTACTGCTCTAGTCTGGAACAATGCTTCTCAAACCTGGCTTCGCATTAGAAATACTCAACGAGCTTTATGAAAAACAAAAAAGAAAAACTGATGCTCAGGTTCTCAGAGATTTAAATTGGTCTGAATGAGGCAAAAAAAAATCACTTTTTTTTTTTTTTTTTTTGAGACGGAGGTTCTCTTGTTGCCCACGCTAGAGTGCAATGACGTGATCTCGGCTCACTGCAACCTCCGCTTCCCCAGGTTCAAGCGATTCTCCTGCCTCAGCCTCCCGAGTAGCTGGGATTACAGACATGCTCCACCAAGCCAGGCTAATTTTGTACTTTTAGTAGACATGGGATTTCTCCATGTTGGTCAGGCTGGTCTCGAACTCCTGACTTCAGGTGATCTGTCCACCTCAGCCTCCCAAAGTGCTGGGATTACAGGCATGAGCCACAGCACCTGGCCAAAACAAAGCACTTTTAAAAAATTCTCAGGTGATTCTGATATCCAGCCAGGTTTGCAAACTACTGCTCTAGAAATGCCATTCCCCCCATATAAACTTCAGGTTATAATAAAGAGTAGACAGTTTGGAGGTGATGGAAGAGATACATTTTTAATTTCCCTTATGTTTACTCAGCCTTTTCAGTGTATTAGGCTGGTGACTGTGAAGATTAAAAATCAACACAAACCCTAGCTCCTGCCCCTAGGGAACATATAATCTGTATCGGGAGGAGAGACACACACACGTCTACATATGAATAATGGTTCAAAAACAAAAAAAAAAAACCACATCATTTTATGCTACTGACTAGAATTCACTAAATCACACATATCATTATGTCACTGTTAGGTCAAATTCATTCCTATTCTTTTTAAAATAATAGGAAGCCAGGTCAGTGATGCACACCTATAGTCCCAGCCACTCAGGTGTCTGAGGCAGGAGGATCACTTGAGCCCAGGAGTTCAAGGCTGCAGGGTGTGATGATCGAATCTTGCATAGCAACTACACTCCAGCAATATAGCAAGACCCCGTCTCAAAAAAATAATAGGAGTAATCTCTTAAAAAAATAATAGGAGCGGCCAGGCACAGTGGCTCACACCTGTAATCCCAGCACATTGGGAGGCCGAGGCGGGCAGATCTCAAGGTCAGGAGATTGAGACCATCCTGGGTAACACGGTGAAACCCCGTCTCTACCAAAAATACAAAAAATTAGCCGGGCGTGGTGGCGGGCGCCTGTAGTCCCAGCTACTCGGGAGGCTGAGGCAGGAGAATGGTGTGAACCCGGGAGGCAGAGCTTGCAGTGAGGCAGATTGTGCCACTGCACTCCAGCCTGGGTGACAAAGCGAGACTCCATCTCAAAAATATATATATATATATATAATAGTAATAATAGGAGCAAGAAGTACATATATGTTGGAAAATGGTAAAGGGACAATTTTAAATACAATTAGCCTTTAGATATTTGAACTTGGAGAAAGTGTTGGGAAAAGTCAATGGCCCCTTCAGAGAGTAATATAAGAACTTAAAGAAACTTTCCTCCACGGCACAAAGAAAAGAAAATTAAGCTGTGGAATCACTGACAATTAATACTCCCTAATATTGTTTAGTAAATTAATTTATAACTACTAACAAAACTAGCGATTAATAAATCAACAATTAAAGAGTTCACAATAAATATTTCTCCCTTTTATTATTGGAAATAGAACTATTTCTTTTGATCTCAGACGAAAAAGGGAGTTTCTAAATGAAGAAAAACCCCAAATATTCTCCTTCCAGATCAGCTTCTTTTGAGAACACTTTTTAGTAATGAAAAATATTGTCCTAGTTTGAGATAAATTACTGGCTATAAACATTTTTCAGGCCAGGCATGGTGGCTCATGCCTGTAATCCCAACACTCTGGGAGCCAAGGTAAGAGGATCATTTGAGCCCAGGAGTTTGAGGTCAGCCTGGGCAACATGATGAGATCCCCATTTCTACAAAGACACTTAAAAACAAATTTAGCTAGATGTGGTGGTGCACGCCTGTGTTCCCAGCTACTTGCCGAGGCTGAGGCAGGAGGATTGCTTGAGCCCAGGAGGTTGAGGTTATAGTGAGCTATGATCGTGCCACTGCACTCCAGCTTGGGTGAAAGGCCGGACCCTGTCTCAATAGAAATTTTTTTTCAAAGATATTGGACTGTTGAATTTATTTACATTTTTAAATGAGCAATCATGCAAAATTCAAAATTTCATGTTTTATGGAACAAGAGTATATTAACATCTAAAATTGGGTAAAAATACTAACAACTGCTTGAATTCACCTAGTTTTTAAACTATTTCAGCTAGATATACTACACCTATTTCATTTAATTACTACTACAATGGCAAAGATGTGACATAATTTTTTTGAATTTTATTTATTTTTATTTTTTAATTAAAGTATTTTTAAGCCCAAATCTCACATCATTCTTTATTTTTATTTATTTATTTATTTTGAGACAGAGTCTCACTCTATGACCCAGGCTGGAGTGCAGTGGTGCCATCTCGGCTCACTGCAACCTCCGCCTCCCGGGTTCAAGTGATTCTTGTGCCTCAGCCTCCCGAGTAGCTGGGATTACAGGTAATCATCACTACACCCGGCTAATTTTTGTATTTTTGGTATAAATGGGTTTCACCATGTCGGCCAGGCTGATCTTGAACTCCTGGCCTTAAGTGATCCACCTCGACCTCCCAAAGTACTGGGATTACAGGCATGAGCCAACGCGCCACCAGACATAATTCTTTAAGACAAAAAAGGGAGTCTCTGAATAAAAACCACAAATGTTCATCCACCTCATCTATTTTGTTCTGTTAGAAAATGCTTAGAGGTTAGAACAGGTTAGAGTATGTTAAAAAAAAAATACCAATTGGGATTTGGAATAGGTCTAAGGGCAACCACATTTAACATAATAACCTCTCCTTTGTATTTGAAAATGACCTCATGTTAGCAGGTGATAAATATCAAGCTCTTTTTCCAGTAAGAGTGGTGGACTCTACCTTTCTAACCCCATTCTTGTCCTGTATCCCTGGACATACCCATAGGAGGTGGGCGGATAAGATCTTTATATGCACCTGTGAAATAGAACTAAGTTTACTGGCTCCAAAAGGTTTTGAATCCATCATGTGGGAGAGAATTTACTCTCAAAATGACTTGATGAGGAAGACAAGGCATTTATTACTGTCCCAATTTTATAAATAAAGCGACTAATGTTTAATTATATCATATCATTTACACAGGACAATAACAAATGATGTGATTTTCAATGGAGTTTATAGAAACATCTGAAGATTGAAAAAAAAAAAACCCACCTTATGTTGTACCCTACCCTCTCCCCGACCACCCAATATGTATACACAATTTGAGTTGAGAATCGCTTCTGTATGTGAGCCGGGGCATGTTCCACGTTAACCAGAATGTGCTGGGGCATTTAACGGGGTTGAAAACCTCTGCTGCGGTGGTAACAAAGGTAATCAACACAGGGAATCAAATGCTTAAGTTCTATGTTTCATCATTTGGAAAACGCAGTTTTAAAAAGTTCTATATTTCTTTGAATGGAGAATTTTGGATATAATAACTGACATAGTAACGCACTTATAATTACTTATAGTAATTATAGCAATTTTGGATATAATAATTGACATAGCAATAATTGACTTGTAGCAATTACACTGTAAACCATTGGTGGCTTTTGTTTTGGTCATAAGAATTTGTGGAATAAATATAAACATAAACATACAGGGTATGCTGTGGAAGCATTTGTTTTACCCAGCTAGGTGGCTGCTATTGTCATCCTAAAGGAAGTGGTATGTAGACATTTCAAACAAACGTAAATTCTAGTTTAATGTTCCAGAAGATAACTTAAAGTAGCCACTACGTACCTGTTCTGGATAAGATTCCCCTCTTTTTTTATTGTGAAGTTGAAGATAAGAGTCCATTTTAGGGGTGGGTAATCCCAGAGTGAGCTTGTTTTTTTCCACAAAATGTTGTTTGGACTTCCTTCGCCGAGGGCCACGTGATCCCGGCAGGAAAACCTCGTTATGTGAACTCGAGCTCTTCCCGTACTGAGAAAGGCTGCTCGACTTCTCCTCCAGGTCACTGTGGCTCAGCTCTGAAAATGGCTTGCTGCGACCGGCACCACGCTCATAGTTTGGGCTTAAAAATTCACTACCAAGTAAAGAAGCTGCACTCTGTGGACTCTCTTTCTGCTCGCCTTTTCCCCCGGAGAGCTCCACTGACGTCTCCTGGGAAGGGTAGAGGGGAGCCAAAGGCAGATTTTCTAAAGAGCTGTCCGGGGACTCCGGCAACGCTTCCACAGACAGCAGCTGACCTTCCTCCTTCTTACTCTTCCAGTTCGGGTCATAGCGGAGGTCTGAATATTTGTCTTCTATTGGTTGTTGCCTGCCCAAGGCAGAAGAGAAATGTCAAGTCCTTAATTAAAATAAATTCACTTCTTATAGTCAGTTGATCATTTTATTTGAAATCAACCTCAGTCTTTCTCCTATAGTTTTCCTTTTATTATCTGTATGTTAAACACAAATCACAGCAGGGTGCAGTGGCTCATACCTGTAATCCCAACACTTTGGGAAGCCAAGGCAGGAGGATCGCTTGAAGCAAGGAGTTCAAAGCCAGCCTGGGCAACACAGTAGGACTCCATCTTTGCAACAAACTTTTTAAAAAAATTAGCTGGGTATGGTGTAGTACCTGTAGTCCCAGCTACTCAGGAGGCTGAGGAGGGAGGACTGCTTGAGCTAAGGAGTTAGCGGCTACAGTGAGCTATAATCATGACACTGCACTCCAGCCTGGGAGACAGCGTGAGACCCTGTCTCTTAAAATAAATAATTAATAAACATAAAGACAGATCCCAGGCCCCAATTAGACCCACACACTACACATAAGGGCTAAAGGCCTTAATTGTCCAAGTTCATTGAAATATGGAATAAAAATGGATAATTAAGTGTCAGAAAACAACTGAAAAACAAATGTCTATAATGTTAAACCAATAATCACTGTGGTTCAATGAATGCAATTACTTATGTACAAGAACAATGACTCAGTATTTTAGCTGGTGAAGCTAAAACTGTGTTTCACACTTTGGCTGGTAATACATTTCATACACTGACTAACAATGTTCTGGTCAAGGACAAGCCACATATATGACTGAGGTCCTATGATACTGTAATAAAGCTGAAAAATTCCTGTCATCTAGTGACGCTGTAGTCCTTGGAATATCATAGTACAATGTGTTGCTCATTATGTTTGTGGTGCTGCTGGTATAAACAAACCTACAGCACTGCCAGTCCTATAAAAGTATAGCACATACAATTATATACAGCACATAATCCTTGATAATGATAATCAACAACTATGTTACTGGCTTTTGTATTTACTATATGATATGGTTTGGAGCTGTGTCTCCACCCAAATCTCATGTCAAACTGTAATCCCCAACGCTGGAGGTAGGGCCTGGTAGGAGGTGATTAGATCACGGGGACAGAGTTCTCATGAATGGCTTAGCACCATCCACCCTTGGTACTGAGTAGTGAGGGAGTTATGGTGAGATCTGGTTGGTTAAGAGTGCATAGCAGCTTCCCACCCTCTCTCGGTCCTGCTCTGCTATAAGAGGCCTGCTCCCCCTTTGCCTTTGCCATGATTCTAAGTTTCCTGAGGTTTCCTTAGAAGCCAAGCGGATGCCAGAATCATACTTCCTGTAGAGCCTATGGAAGTGTGAGTCAGTTAAACTTCGTTTTTAAAATAAATTACCCAGTCTCACTCAGGTATTTCTTTGTAGCAATGCAAGAACAGGCTAATACACTATACTATCCTTTTTTTTTTTTTTTTTTTTTTTTGAGACAAGTCTTGCTCTGTTGCTCAGGGTGGAGTGCAGTGGTGTGATCTTGGCTGGCTGCAACCTCTGCCTCCCGGGTTCAAGTGATTCTCGTGCCTCAGCCTCCAGGGTACCTGGGATTACAAGTGTGTGTTAACATGCCTGGCTAATTTTTGTATTTTTAAAATTTTTAGTAGAGACAGGGTTTTGCCATGTTGGCCAGGCTGGTCTTGACCTCCTAGCCTCCTGTGATCCACCCGCCTCAGACTCCCAAAGTTTTGGGATTACAGGCATGAGTCACTGTGCCCAGTCACTACACTATATTTTTTATCATTATTTTAGAGTGCAGTCTTACTTATTTTTTAAACAGTTAACTGTGAAACAGCCTCAGGCAGGTCCTTCAGGAGGGATTCCAGAAGAAGGCCTTGTTATCCTAGGAGATGACAGCTCCATGTGTGTTACTGTCCCTGAAGACTTTCCAGTGAGACAGGGTATAGACAGGCAAGACAGTGATATTGATGATCCTAACCCTGTGTGGGCCTAGACTAATGTGTGTGTTGGTGTCTCAGTTTTTAACAAAAAAGTTTAAAAAGTAAAAAAAAAAAAAAAAAACAGAAAAAAGCTTACAGATAAGGATATAAAGAAGTTTTATACAGCTGTACAATGTATTTGTGTTTTAAGCTGTGTTATTACAAAAGAGTGAAAAAGTCAAAAAAAATTAAAAGTGCCTAAAGTAAAAAAGTTACAGTAGCTACGGTCAATTTATTAATGAAGAAATTTTTTTTTTTTTTTTTTTTTGAGACGGGAGTCTCGCTCTGTCGCCCAGGCTGGAGTGCAGTGGCATGATCTCAGCTCACTGCAAGCTCCGCCTCCTGGGTTTAAGCCATTCTCCTGCCTCAGCCTCCTGAGTAGTTGGGACTACAGACACCTGCCACCACGCCCGGCTAATTTTTTGTATTTTTAGTAGAGACGGGGTTTCACCGTGGTCTCGATCTCCTGACCTGGTGATCTGCCCGCCTCGGCCTCCCAAAGTGCTGGGATTACAGGCATGAGCCACCGCGCCCGGCCTAATGAAGAAATATTTTTAAAAATACATTTAGAAGAGTTTAAGTGTTCAGTATTTCTGAGGTCCACAGTAGCTTACAGTGACGTCCTAGGCCTTGAAATTTGCTCCCTGCTCACGCACTGCCTCACCTAGAGAGACGTACAGTCCTACAACCTCCATTCATGGTGGGTGCCTATATAGGTGTACCATTTAAAAAACTTTTATGCTGTATATTTACTGTACCTTTTCTATGTTTAGATGCGCAAATACTTACCACTGTATTACAATTCCATACAGTGTTTAGTACAGTAACACATTGTACAAATTGTGTGTAGTAGGCTGTACTATCTAGGTTTGTATAAGTACGCTCTATGATGTTCCCACAATGCTGAAACCACCTAACCACAAATTTCTCAGACCGTACCCCTGTCATCAGGCAATGCATGACTGTATAGACATCTGGCTGTTTAGAAAGAGAACTGTGAATTGTTGCCTAGACAACATTTGCTTCGGACTGCTTCTCTTTGGGGGAAAGCAAGGTTTTATCTTGACTAAATACCTATATTAGGTTCATTCTTCTTTTCAGTGATTTTGCTTTTCACTTCATTTTGCCTTTGTAGAGTGTATCTAACGTACTACAGAAAGATCTCCGAGGCTTCAAATCAGACCAGATCACAGCTCACTGAAAGGTTCATAGCCTCTTGGCTGTCAGCTATGCACGCGTAGCTCAGTCGATAGTCAGAATGCACTGGACACCGCAGGAGGGGCCTATCTGAAGAAAAGGTTAAGCAGACGGTCCTGCCTGAGAAAAACGAACTAGCCTATAATCAGTTCATGTGACCCAAAATAAAGTCTCCCTTTTCCCCATGACAATCTCAATTTGTACAGCACCCCCAGTCTTAACAACAACAACAAAAAAATAAGCTGGTAATATGGCATATTTAATGGCCTCTTTGATCTTCAAAAAGCTAAATGGGAGAGATTTTCCATCCTTGAGTACAGTAGATGCAACCCTCTAATCAAAAAGAAAATGTAAATCACCTAGGCTTTTTATGCTATTTGATATTCCCGTTTACAGAGGACATAATTGTATGCTGGGTAAACAAACTAATGGTCCCCCCTAATGTTAATTTACTTTTCTTAATGTGGACCCGGGTTTCTTTGATTTGATGTAAAGCAAAAACTGGAGCAAAAAGCCAAAACTGTCACGCCTTGCTGAATTGTCACTTTGAATTTTTTAGGTCACATATTGTGATGAGGAACTTCTTGAAATAAGTGGTTCCTCCTTTTCCAACAAGAGAAGAGACATGCTCTTCTCCTTCAGCAAAATGGGAATGGTCCACATTTGTTAGAAAATGGGACGCCCAACCCCTCCCTGCCCTGCAGGGTCACCTGCCTCTGGGGCTTTGACGGGGAGGTTTCTCCCAAGTGATGTACTGTCCTAGGAACTCACGCTGTTTCCTGTCCCTGCCTTTCACTTGACCCTTAAGCATCATAGGGCAGGGATATGAATTGTACTGAATTAAACATAAGTTTCAACTGTGGTTGTTTAGGTGGGGAAGAAAGCGCAATTAATATCTTCAAGTAAATACAGATTTTTTTGTAAAGAAAGGTGCTATTTTCCCATATTTATGCTGTGCTGAAAGAAAAAAACTGAATTTAACTTTCTTAATTCATTTGCTCATTCATTGATTCAGCAGGTACTTATTTATTGAGCCCTTATGAAGCTACAGGAATAGTGGTAGATGGTGAAGCGGTGGGCGCACAGCCTAGTGGGGGATACAGACCGGGAAACAGCAATTGACACTTTGGAGTGATGTGTGCTCTGATGAGGAGCACCGGGCCACCAGGACACAGAGGGACATCCAGTCCTATCTTGGGAGGTCAGGGAAAGCCTTCTGGAGGAAGTGCCGGCGTAGCTCAGAGCTAAGGCTAAGAAGGGCAGGAAGCCTATGCTAGCCTGAGGGAACAGCATGTAAAAAGGAGTGGAGGCAGAGACAATGTGGTGCTTTCATAGAACAAATTCTGTGTGGACAAAATGGAGGGTGAGACGAGGGCAGGTCGAGGAGCACAGCTCAAGGGTAAGCAAAGGTCTGATCTCGAGGGATGTTGCAAACTCCTGAAGCACCTCGGGCTTAACAAAATTAACCAGAGAGTTAATTAGAAAGCAAAGATTTTAGTAAGATGTAAATACATTTGGACAGCCAAAGTGAGGAGTTTCTGGAAGGGATTATCTACAGAGGCTATGAAGTCCTTTTTGGAAAGCTTAGAACAGGTAATCCTCTACTTTGTACTGTTTAGAGCAGGGCTGGCCACCTTTCACAGGTGACAACACTGGGGATCACTGTTCTGCTACTCACTCAGGAGTGAGATGTGGAAAGAGAGCACATGTTACTGTTTGATGATCTAGGGAATGTTTGTCGTGAGTCTTCAGGTTTATTTCCTTGGAACAATGTTGAGGGAAGTACTATTATTACCCCCATTTAACAGACGAGGAAACTGAGGCTTAGAGGGCTTATGTACCTCTCCCAAGGTCACAGAGCCTGGCAGTCTGCTCTGGATCGGGCTCCTGCACATCATGTTGCATTGTATCCTGCTGCTATCCCCATAGGTGACAGTGAAGAAAGTGGGTTGCGGTGTCTGCCTTATGTGAATCAACGAATGGATCAGCCAGTCAACAGATACGCACGGAGCACCTCCCTACATACAGGCAGAATCTTAGGCACAGAAGGTACAGCAGCAAGGAAAACAGAAGCAGGCTACTGGATCTTACTCTTCAATGAGGAGGACAGGCTTTATGCACCAACTGTAATACAGAAATCAACTAATGAATTAGATTCGTAAAGAAATACAGGACGTTATGGGTATTTAAAACAGGAGGATGTGACTTATCACAAAAGTATTTTAGCCTCTTATTTCCACATTCAGTTGCTAGATGATATTGCAAAGTCCATTCCAACTCCATTGTTCTATGATCCTATGACAGACTCATGCAAAAATAAATAACTGAGTAATGCCCACTGTTTTTAAAAATTAGGTAGTCTTCAGTTCAAGGAAATAGATTTCCTGGTTTCCATCTCTGCAGTTATGCTAAGAAAACTGGTGCACTCCTACTGGTCATGGTATTTAACCAGCATCAGCTGATAAGGACATAGTTTCCACAGTCATGACTATAGACCTCCTTCCGTCATATGTAATATTGTGGTGCTTTGTTTCTCTGTATGATAATATGGATTATTTTGGTTCTGAGAAATGGTACAGCAGAGCATCTAAGAACAAGGGTCCTAGACTACCTGCATTCATTTCCTGGTGCCACACAAGATTATGTGAATGTGGGCAAGTTATTTAACTTCTGTGCCTCAGTTTCCTCATTAATAAAATGGGGATAATAGTACTGGCCAGGTGTGGTGGCTCATGTCTGTAGTCCCAGAAATTTGAGAGGTCCAGGCAAAGGGATCACTTGAGGCCAAGAGTTTGAGACCAGCCTGAGCAACAGAGACCCCCGTCTCTATAAAAAAAAAAAAAAGAAAACCAATTAGCCAAGTACTATGGCATGCGCCTGTAGTCCCAGCTACTCGGGGGGCTGGGGCAGGAGGATGGTTTAGCCCAGGAGGTTGAACCTTCAGTGAGTCATGACTGTGCCACTGCACTCCAGCTCAGGCAACACAGCGACACCCTGTCTCAATAAAAATAAATAAATTTTAAAAAAATAACAGTACCTACCTCACAGTGTTATTGAGAGGATTATGCAAATTAATACATCTAAATGCAGCCAGGCATGGGGGCTCACACCTGTAATGCCAGCACTTTGAGAGGCCGAGGTGGGTGGATCACGAGGTCAGGAGTTTGAGATCAGCCTGATCAACATGGTGAAACCCCGTCTCCACTAAAAATACAAAAATTAGCCGGGCATGGTGGCGCGTTTCTGTAATCCCAGCTACTCAGGAGGCTGAGGCAGAAGAATCACTTGAACCCGGGAGGCAGAGGGTGCAGTGTGCCAAGATTGTGTCATTGCACTCCAGCCTGGGCGACAGAATGAGACTGTCTAAAAAGAAAATAAAAATAAATAAAAAATAAAAAAATAGAAATCTAAATGCATGGAACTGTGTCCCTGGCACACAGTAAGGATTCCATGAGGACTGGCTGTAGAAGCACGTGTCAGACAGCTCCAGCACTAGCCTTGCTTGCTGTGCATCACATTCAGTCCCTGTGACGTAACACCGTTGTTGTGTATTATGCTTCTGGTGATGGATCTCAAGGGATTTTTCTCTTTAAAATTCCACTTTTAAAGATGGTTAATCACGACTTAGGCACAGTGGAGAATGGCCAAACCACAGTTTAGGGAATGGGATTAAGAAACGTCAGTACTTTCACATGATGAAACATTTGAACAATTGCTGAAAGATGATGAATAAGTAAAACTCAGAGAATTAAATTATTTTAGACCTTCTGAAAAAGCTGTAATTTCTAGCCTCAGCAAATTTCCTCTTTTCTGAGACAGAGTCTCACTCTGTTGCCCAGGTTGGAGTGCAGTGGTGCAATCTTGGCTCACTGCAACCTCAGCCACTTGGGTTCAAGCCAAATTTCCATTCTTAAATGGCTGTAGAAGCAGTATCACCCACTAAAGAAAAGACGGATGTTTTAAGTGGAACCTAGAAAGTACAAAGGATTTAGAAACACACTAGAGGAAATGAGTTGCTCTGGCTGAGAAAAGTGTTTTTGAATCAGAGAAACTCTAAGAATGTGTATATATAAGGGTAGAGCCTGAAGACGTGGCTCTTATAAGAGTTTTAATTATGTTGCATCATTTACACCTGAAAAGACTATCTTAAAACATCCCCTTTCTCCCCTTTCTGGATGGAAACCATATGTGGAGACAAATAGGTGGTTATGTTTTGCAAAATCATGAGCCTGGAAAGCTGTAATACTTCACAGGAACAAATCTAATGGTCAAAATAGAACATGATACTGAAGAACCCCATTGTACCGAGCTTGTGTGCTTGGAAGTTCCATTGTGTTTGTGGTCCAGGTCAACACACTGGGACAAAATGAGTGTGAAGTGCCCTTTCATCAGTAATCATCTGCACACAAAACATGCACCTCTTTTCCTCCCCATTTGATAGAAAGGTTACACAGAAAATGAGTACACAACTCTTTTGTTACTGTTCAGACAGCAGATGCAGGGTCTGCTCTTCAGATTCCTAGGTTAGAAATGGAGGCAGCGAGGAAGGGAGTGGGGGACGGTTTCACATGCATATGCCATGATATTTGCTGGCTTTAATGGACCATATTTGAGTACTTACTGTGATAACTTCAAACAAAATAAAATAAAATCTCCATTTAATGAAGAGCTTCATATTCAACATTGTATTCAATCAAAAAATTACTAAAATTAGAGCATGTTTCTAGTACAATTAACATCCTTTGCACTCACAATAAAATATTCAATAACTGGCCATTTTGCCTGTTGAGGAGGTGAATAAAAGCATTGCTATTAATCATTTAGCTGTTATTTATTTGTCACTTCATTTTAAGTAGGCAGTTAAATTGAAACTGCACATGTTATTATTGATTTAGATTTAATTTAATCCTTTTAAACAGAATAATTATTCCCAATTTATATGCCATTAAATCTTTTATGCATACAAACAGCAAATTCAATTTTTGTTTAAGTGTAAAGTTTTTAATGCTTCTTTAAGGAACTATAAAACTGATCATTGCTTCCAAGGATTTCTGAATTCTATGCTCGTCTTAATCTTCTTATCAACAGCTTTTAAGTAAATAAAATGAAATAAATCCGAAAGATTAAAAATTCACTTTTGTAAATATGAAATAAAACGGTTCCACAAATATACTGAAATGCTTTGTGAAGGTTATTTGCAATCCAGAAAATTTTATTCAATGCAGGCATTTATTTTGCTAAGAATTTAAGCATTTGAATAGAAAAAAGGATGATTTAATGAAATGAAGGTCAAAGACTGTCTATAGAAACACACTAAAGGGGCTGGATTGTTACTTAGTGAATTTTATTTATAAAAATACACAATTTGGATAATTCCAACCGAAGTCCTTTTTTTTCTCTTTGATAACAGATTTGTGACTGCAAAACACCAGATATTTCTCCTGGGTTCTTAATAGTACCAGTCTTGATTCAAGAACAATCTGTGAGTTAAATGAAAATTATCTAAAGAAGACATGTTTGTAATTGCAATGTAAAATTCTAGTACCTCACTTCTATTAAGATTATGTCATGTGAAACCAAGACTGCATCTTCACAAGGGAAATGCTGTATGACACAGTATTTAGAAACATAATTCCTCTCATTCAATGAGAGTTTACAGTGCTCATGCCAGACATTTTCTAAGGAAGGCTCGAGTGTTTTTTTTTCATTCTCCAAAATAATAGCTAAGAGACAGAGACCTAGATTTATAAAATGTGCAGGTTCTTACACTTTCTTTAGGTAGAGTTTCTTCTTCTTCTTCTTTTTATGTTTTTGTTTTGTTTTGTTTTGTTTTTTGTTGGCTTTTTGAGATGAAGTCTTGCTCTGTCCCCAGGCTGGAGTGCAATGGCGCCATCTTGGCTTACTGCAACTTCCGCCTCCTGGCTTCAAGCGATTCCTGTGCCTAAGCCTTCTGAATAGCTGGGATTACAGGCCCGGCTAATTCTTGTATTTTTAGTAGAGACGGGGTTTCACTATATTGGCCAGGCTGGTCTCGAACCCCTGACCTCAAATGATCCGCCCGCCTCAGCCTCCCAAAGTGCTGGGATTATAAACGTAAGCCACCATGCCCAGCCAAGTTTCTTATATTTTAAATGCCAGATTTAGCAGCATTAAAATTGCAACGCAGCTGTGATATCATAAAGCAATGGAGTGGTCTTGACACCTGGGTTCTAGTCCAAGTTTTGCCACTAACCCGTCATGTGAGCTTGGTCAAGTCTTTCCACCACTCTAGTTCTTGGGTTCCTTCTCAGTACAATAAATAAAGGGAATTGGCTCGCCTTTATGAGCCCTAACAATTCTAATAATCCATTACTTTATTAGTTGGATTGGGCCTATCAGGCAAAACCTAGCAATATATGGAAGTGTTGGGAAAATCATTTATTTTTAATTCCATATATTAAAAAATTACATTAAAGTTTTCTATATTTTCAAACTTGTCAGGGAGTAGAAATAAATAAAAAGGCAAAGGTTATGAATTAAAGCATCCCTTTAGTAATTTTGTTACAATCTTCTGGATCCTCTTGATAAACTCACAGCGTTGTACGTCATTTAAATTTGAATAAATCACACTCTGTGAGGTTCTGAACTCACTATGTATGTACTTATTTTAACACAATAATGCATCCTAGTTTTGAAATAACCTAGAAAGGAACTAGTGGTTCTCTCCGGGGCAACAAGCCTCAGGAGTCACTATGGCGTTAGCATTTCTGGCAGGGACTCAGCCTTTAATAGCCACAATTCATGCCCATGCACACCCTTTGCTTCCCTCTATGACTGCTCATCTGTTACGATGGCACCATGCCTGCTCTGAGGAGTGTGTCGGGGTTTAACTAAAGCATAGTTTGTGAGTAAATGAATGAACAGAAAACAGAAATGACTAATACTTGCAACAAAAAGTCACTTCTCTGATATAACTATTCCCATGTGATCAGAAACAAATAAGTGCTAGTAGCTACTCCCAGAGTACTGCATGGAAACTTCTAGAACATGGCAGGTAGTGTAATATATTGGAAGAGGTTGGCAAACAATGGCCTTAAATTGAAAATCTAATAAAAAGCAACAGAAAATAACGTGGATGAATGTTGCTAGAAATCAATGGGAATGAAAGTTGACTGCTGAAAGCTCCTAGAATATTCTCAATAGTCCTAGCATATTAGACCTAACTTCAGATGCTTCTTTAATCTCCTACCCAGTATGAAAAACATCTCTACACCACCTATGGAGAAACAGTAGTCTAGTCTCAGCCTAAATATTCCCGATGCATTCTACAAAACAGCCTGGGAAATTTGGAGGAAATGAAAATCCTGAGTTTTGGTCTTCCCTAAGTCTTTCTCTACCTGTGGTCTCTTTTGGTTATCCAGTGCCACTCTTCAAGCCCTAGAAGTCATCATTCAATACTTCACCTGACTTTCGTATTATTAATCAGAAACAACACACGTGAAAGCATCTGAGATTAACAATTATATACAACAATAAAAATGCAGATTATTGTCTGGGCACAGTGGCTCATGCCTGTAATCCCAGCACTTTGGGTGGCCGAGGTGGGCAGATCACGAGGTCAGGCGATCAAGACCATCCCGGCTAACACGGTGAAATCCTGTCTCTACTAAAAATACAAAAAATTAGCCAGGCATGGTGGCATGCGCCTGTAGCCCCAGTTACTTGGGAGGCTGAGGCAGAAGAATTGCTTGAACCCGGGAGGTGGAGGCTGCAGTGAGCCGAGATCACCCCACTGCACTTCAGCCTGGGCGACAGTGCAAGACTCCATCTCAAAAAAAAAAAAAAAAAAGCAGATTATTAGGAGTCCCTTTTTTTCACTTTCAGACAATTCTGAATACTCAGTTTAGTAATTCCTCATGTGCCTATCTCCCTCCTATTAATTTCTAATACAAGGTGGTTTCTTAGACAGAATATGGGCCCTTTTGTGGAGGTTATGGTCTGAGGTGATCAGAGAGGAAAGCACTGCAGACCTCACTTCATGAAAACATTTGTTTCCCAGGACAAGTGTGGAAGAATATGGCTACCATGAACTCCCAGCCCAAAGGAAAATATAATTAATGTCTATCTACTCTAAGGACACAATATCCTCTAAAAATGTTTATTACTTTCCTAAAGTTTATCATTTTACATGCATATTTACTCTGGCCTCAGTTTAATCTGTATTGAAATTGTCATAGTTTTAAGATAGTGAAATAGAATCCTTTATCAGCTCAATCTTTGATTACCTATCTAGATACGTGTAATTAGTGGCTCAGACTTTGGCGTTTGGAGAGAGGTCAATTTAATTTCCGGTTCTACTATCTAGTAACTACATATACCTATACAGCTCTCAGATCCTCAGTTCCTTATCTGCAAAATGGGGATAATAATGCCTATCCAAGAGGCTCTTGTAAGGATAAATGAGATTGTATATATAAAGCAAAGAGTTTTACAAATGGTAGCTCATTATATAAATATTCCTGTTAATAAGACCTTATTAAACACACATATAAAATACTGTATGGCTGCTCTCTGATTTTTTTTTTTAATATACAAGGTTTCAGAAGTCCCCAGGACTGAAGAGGTTGTTTCTAATGCTCTAGGAATTACACAGATCTCTTTCTTCATGAGTGCTGAGTGTCATAAGGCCAGTTCTGGAGTGGGGTTTAAGGATTATCACGTGAAGATCCCCTCTCCACTCTTCATTTATTTGCTACAGTCAATGCGGCTCCAAATTCCATTAAGTAAAAGGTTTTCTCTCATCCATATACATTGAACTATGGCTTGACTCTGGTCAGATACAAGGGAATAATTGCTTTGAGGAGGTTCTAGTAACATCAAAACACAAGTGTAGGACTCAAGTGATTTGTCAGGCAGCTTTTAAAATTATTGATTATAAAAGCAAGAAGAAAGAAATTTTCCTTGGTTTTAAGGCAAGCTTTGACTGTGGTTTTTTTTTTTTTTTTTTTGAACTACAATTCCCAGAATGCCATCTACTTTATAGAAATAAAAGCCTACTTGAATTTCATATTGAGAGTCTGAGATCAATTTCCTTGTCTCTTTCATGGCTCATAAACTACTCAGATCCAAGCAAGAGTATGCTTAGGAGAGGCTTCGAAGACTAACATGAGGCAGGGAAAGGGACCAATAATGAAACGCTCACCTGAATAATATTTTCGAGGCATTATTTGTCTAAATGCTTCCGTTCTGTTTTCCTTTTTACTGGAAAACTGGTTATCCTATAATGTTCAGTGTATGAAGCACTATATAGCCAAACAATGACTAGGGCTATAACCTATTCTAACCCGAGGGTTTATAGTTCATCATTACAAAAGTCCAAGGCAAATCAATCTGGGGAAAACAGCATTATCTGAGGATCTCCGAATCAGAACCAAGAATCTAACCATAATTTTGATTTTTATAAGCATTTTTCTTACTTGGAACTATATTAGATGGTATTTAAACTGTACTTTCATAAGAACAAGGGTTAAAGTCAGGTCCCCGAGCGCTGGACAAAAGGAAGAAAAACCCAACGACTGGGGAAATGAGGTCACTTAATGGATCCTTACCTTGGTTTCTTCATCTTAAAAACACAGACAAAAATACCTATCCATTGCAAAAGATCTTTCCTTTCCAGTGGCCCCATTTCTATAACTAAAACTACTCCCATTTATTACCTAGGAGACTATAAATCTCTTAGAGCCAGGATAAAAACAGGGTTTGGAGCTGTGGAGTCAGACTGCCTGAGTTTTCTGCTCCACCACTCACTCGATGCAACAAATGGGCATAATATAAACTTTTAAAGCCTCATTTGCAATCTTCAAAATGGGATCATGATAGCACCTACCACAGCTGCAATAAAGATTAAATGAGATAATACATGTAAAGTGTTTAGCACAAATGGGCTCATGATATGCATTCTATAAATGCTAGCTGTTGTTATAGGAACCCTTAATCTTTGGCTTCTCTTATTCCTTCAGTCCTCATATCTAATCTGTCACCCAAGCCTATCAATTATTTCATTTATATACATAAAATTTCAGTTAAAGTTTTGTTTGAAAAAAAAAACAAACAAAAAAACAAACTGGGGCCGGGAGGGGTGGCTCACGCCTGTAATGCTAGCACTTTGGGAGGCTGAAGTGCACGGATTGCCTGAGCTCAGGAGTTCGAGGCCAGCCTGGGCAACATAAGACCCATTCTCCACTAAAAGTGGAAAAAATTAGCCGGGCATTGTGGCGCACGCTACTCAGGAGGCTGAGGCATGAGAATCGTTTGAACACGGAAGGTGCAGGTTGCAGTGAGCCAAGATCGTGCCACTTCATCCTAGCCTGGGTGACAGAGCAAGACTGTCTCCAAAACAAACAAACAAACAAACTGGGAACATCCCAAAGTCCACCCTTGGGTGACTGAATAAATATATCATGGCACCTCCAGATACTAGAATACTATGTACCATGTCCATATGTACTATGAACATATAAATATAATCATTGCTCAGCTATCTGGGAGGGAGTGGTTCCAGGACTCCCTGCCGATATCAAAATCCAGAGATGGGCAAGTCCCTTTTATAAATTGGAGTAGTATTTGTATATAGCCTATGCACGTCCTCCTATATATTTTAAATTATCTCCAGATTATTTATAATACCTAATACAATGTAAATAGTTGTTATACTATATTGTTCTGGAATAAAGCCAAGAAAAAAAGTCTGTGTACATGTTTGGTACAGATTCAACCATCCATTTATTCCCCAAATATTTTTGATCTGTGGTTGGTTGGATCCACAGATGTGAAAGCCATGGATACGGAAGGCCGTAAAGAGACCCAAGATACACATAAGTATTTTGTTAAATGAAAATAACCAGTTGCCAAAGAGGATGTCTAAATCGATCTCATTTGGTTAAAACCATGTAAAAAGATTCTCAGGCTCACAAGTTATCAGAGAAAAGTAATTTAAATCTATAATAGGACAGGATTTTATAACCCATCAGAATGGCAGAAGTTAAAAAGACAGTAATTCTAAGGACTGGTAACTTGCAGGCACTTGTGGGTAAAGTTGAAGATGTCCATCTGCCCATGAACCAGAGTTCCACTCCTGGGGACTTATACCCTAAGGAAACTCTTGCATGCACACCCGAGGAGGCATACGAGGACGGGCACAGAGCATTGTCTGAAATCATGAAAACTGGAAAAAACCTAAATATGCATCAATATTCAACCAAGACCATGTCTTAGTTCAAAAGCATGATTGTAAAATCCCAAAAACATAATATTGACTGAGCAAAATGGGCATCATACATCTGTATATAGATACATATTTATCTACTAATTATAGATTACCCATGAAATAAATGAATGGAAGATTGGTGAGAAGGATGCACACTCATGTAAGAGTATATATTGATTACCTCTGAGGGGGAAGAAAGGGGAATGAGTTTGAGAAGGGGTACATGGAAACTTTATCTGTAATACAGTATGAATTTTAAAAATATGTCTGAAACAAATATGGCAGTAAGGGTTCTACTGTATTTTTCTCTGTATTTTTTTATAGGTTAGAATTTTTGCATGATTTAAAAAAAAAAACAGCACCAGTAACAAAACAAGGACATCCTCCAAGCACGATAACCTTAGACAAGTTTCTTCATCTCTGTTAGCCTCATTTTTGTTATCTGTAAAACAGGAAAAGCAACGCCTTCCCTACAGGATTGTGATGGAGAATTGAGTGAAACTAAGATAGGCTTTTAAAAAGTGATGTTATTGTTATTGTTGTCATATCCATCCAACAGTCTCTCTGTCCATTGTGTGTTTAGTCTCTAATTTAAAATGCACCAGCTTGCATAATAATCTTCCTTAAACGCTGCTGCATCTCACTGCCCTCCCCAAGAACCTGTATTCTCTCTGCCTGGCTTTCCCAGCCCAGTCCAATCAAGGGTGTCTGTCTCTCTGAAGCTGTCTGGATGCCTCTTCCGCCTCTAGCCACCTGGGTGACAGCTCTTATCACTTTTACTATGACATATCACTAAGACACTTATGAAATTGATTCAACTAGATATCCCCAGTGAAAAAAGGGGAGGGGAAGACGAAAGGAAAGAAGAAAAAGAAAGATAAGAAAGAAAGAAAAGACTCAGGACTGGGCTCTACTTCTGGCTCCCACACGAGTCCTTGCAGTGACTGTATCCTGAGGACAAGTCATGTGAGTTCTGTAAGACTCAATATCCTCATCTGTGGTAGGATGGTTACACTTCATGACCTGAAAATTTATCTTCCAATACTATAAGCACATTTTTAAGACCCCCTTATAATCAGACTCCTACTCAGTCCATTTTCCCTACACTCAAATCCTCCGCAATCCCGCTGGGCTCCCTAACGTGCCACAAACATGTCACTCCCATTCTGTTCTATCATCCAGATCTTAGCTTGTTTTCAAGACCCTGCCCAAGTTCCAGGCCTTCCAATAAATTTTCCTTAATATATTTCAGCCTGAATTAAAAAAAAAAAAAATCAGCCGGGCACAGTGGCTCACGCTTGTAATCCCAGCACTTTGGGAGGCCGAGGCAGGTGGATCACAAGGTCAAGAGATAGAAACCATCTTGGCCAACATGGTGAAACCCCGTCTCTACTAAAAATACAAAAATTAGCTAGGCGTTGTGGCACAAGCCTGTAGTCCCAGCTGCTCAGGAGGCTGAGGCAGGAGAATCACTTGAACCCGGGAGGCGGAGGTTGCAGTGAGCAGAGATTGCGCCACTGCACTCCAGCCTGATGACAGAGCGAGACTCCTCCCCTACCACAAAAAAAAAAAAAAAACTAGCACAATATAATTTATAAGGAGCCAGTCACTATTCTAAACAATTTAGATATATTTATTTTAGCCTTATGATAACTGGTTAACTATTATTATTATCCCATTTTTACTGATGAAGAAACTGAGGCACAGAAACATTAATTGGACTTGGCCAAGGTTATACAGCTAGTAAGTGGCAGAGCCACTATTTGAACCCAAATGGTCTGCCTCAGACACCATGCACTTCACCACCACACTAAAACCTCCTAATCAATAGCTTTTACCTTCTTCTGTACTCTATCATATCCTCAGTGCCTCAGTTGTAACAGAGTGGTATCACCACATTATTTTATATCCCCTTACTTTTTTTGGTAGCTCATAGCACAAGGTTAAATCCCTTAAATTCTGTTTATTAGATTAAATCTTTATATGATCATACAAGCCCTGGGAGGTAGACCTCTACTAGCTCTGAATGGGCCAAGTAAGATTCTATCCCCAATTATTTATACTTTACTGACATTCATAGCAATCCTGTGAGATAGGCAAGTCAGGTTGTTTGACAGATGAGAAAAAGTGAGCCAAAAAAAGAATTCAGTGGGTCAGGCATGGTAGCTCATGCCTATAATCCTAGCACTTTGGGAGGCTGAAGTAGAAGGACTGCTTGAGGCTAGGAGTTCAAGACCAATCTGGCCAACATAGTGAGATCCCATCTCTATTATAAATATTTAATACTATATAAAATTTTTTAAAAAATAAAAAAAGAGTTAAGTGATTTATTCCAGATTATACACTAAACAGAAATGCCTGGACCAAATCGAGTCCACCTGACTCCGCATCCTTTTCTATATCAGGCTTTCTGGAATTTCTCCCAGGTGAGGTCCTAGTGTGGAGACACTTGGAATATGGACAGGAAATAAATGGTATGAGAAATGCAAATGCCCTGATTAATACCCACTGCACTTTTTAATTTAAAAATATCTGAATATGGAAAAAAGATGGTGCCCAGCTATCCTTGGTTGCTTGGAGATCCGTCTCACACACATGGCGCTCATTAGGGCAACTTGCCCTTACTCTCATTTGGAATGACACCAGTAATTATTTAATAGTACATTTTAGAGCCCATTATTATCTTACACAAGCCAATTCCTTACCCGTTGTTGGCGCCCTGGTCCCAGGTATGCTGGTTTTGCTCGCGAGCCATCTGAGCTGCTTTTCCACTTGCTTCCTCTTCTGTCTCATGCAGGCTTCCCCGTCGAGGGCTTTCCTCGTCTAAGCTGTCGCGCTCCATATCGTTGTCCTGGATTCGATCATCAAACTCAGAATGGGACATAATCTCTTGAGTGAGGCTTTCTGAATCAGATTCCAAGGAGTCTTTTGAAATCCGATGTAAGTCTTCTTTCTTCAAAGGTGGGTGTGTGGACTGCAAATTTAAGTTGGTATGACGGACCGGAGACTGAATAGAGAGCTTGGGAATTAGTTTACTTTTACTCATCTTGAAAAATGCAAAAAAATTAACAGGGGATACTCTTGTTGATAGGAGCAGCTGGCTGATATTTAAAGTTGGGTTCACAAAGGCATTACCTGAAAAAAATTATATGTATGTTACTCTGCAACTACTGAAATCTCAGTAATGTCAATGTTAATCAAATATTTAAATGTTTAGAAAACCTTGTTCTTTTATCTGCAGGCTTTTGCATGCCCCCTTTTGTGTGTATAAGAAAGG
Source organism: Colobus angolensis palliatus (assembly GCF_000951035.1). NCBI lineage: Eukaryota > Metazoa > Chordata > Mammalia > Primates > Cercopithecidae > Colobus > Colobus angolensis. The sequence continues at coordinate 29,385,212 of NW_012120709.1, read as the reverse complement.
TCTATTAGAAAACAATTGTTTTTCTCTCTACAGAAACACATCTGATGCAGCGCTCATAAGCAGCCTAGGTAATCGAATGCAGTTTTACTGATGAAATAAATGGCTGCTTGGAAGTGGATTCTATTTCTAACTTCCAATAAAGTTAGAAAAGGCTTGTTACAGACAAACCTTGACTAAGACAAATGGTTAATTATGGACAGTACTTGGATAGCCTTATTTCAAATGTCCAGGGCAACAATATAAATATGGCCCATAGTTATTCATGGATGGAGTAAACCAAGTTCAGGGGCTATTTTTTGGAAAGTAAAGTAAGAAGAAGAGTGTGGTTTTCCATAGTTGGAACTGTAAATAGGGAAGCTGTTTTGTTCCTAGACCCATCTGGGCTGGCAACATCATTTGGAAAAGACTTTCTGATAGCCAGGTTGTGACTAGATAGGAACATATAATTTAGGTGGACATAAATGGAGATCAACCTCATCCAGTATTTTTTAAAACCCATAATAACGATTAAAATTGTTCAACAATCATGCCTGTAATACCAGCACTTTGGGAGGCTGAGGTGGGCAGATCGCTTAAGTCCAGGAGTTCAAGACCAGCTTGGGCAAGATGGTAAAGCCCCGCCTCTACAAAAAAAAAATAGTGGGCATAGTGGGATGGGCCTGTAGTCACAACTACTCAGGAGACTGCGGTGGGAGGATCACTTGAGCCAGGCAGGCAGAGGCTGCAGCGAGCCAAGACTGTACCACTGCACTCCAGCCTGGGTAACAGAGGGAGACCCTATCAGAAAAAAATAAATAAAACTGTTCAACAGAAGATTTAGTGGCCTTGTGAATTCTGCCACTGAGCAATTCAAAGTAGAGCCTGGAGGTCTACATTACGGAATGGGATGCTATCCTGGGGAAAGCTGAGTGGGTGGGAGATTGGCCTGAATTACAGCTAGGAGTTAGCTGGAGTCCCTTCCAGCTCACTTAAGAGTATGATTCAAGTGAATCTTCACTGTCTCTAAGGGACATTATAAAGACCCATGGAAAGGGTGCTTTGAGTTCATATAGGACCGAATGGACATGATGTTTTTGGATTGTGCTTCCTTTCTTCTCTACCTAGCATTTCTATTTTGGTCTATTTTCTATTGCACTGCCTTTATACTCTTTTTTTTTTTCTGTGAGTCAGGTAACAGAAACCTTTACCAATAGAAATTACTGTAAAATTCGTCTTAATGGCTTGCTCTTGTTCTTTTGGCAAATCCTAACTTCAATTAAATGACACAACCTTATTACTATTCCTAGGATTGCTTATAGTGTTGACCTTGTTGCTAATGTTTCCAAGGAACATCATCAAATCCTTGGAGGAAAGCACCTTAACAAACAACAGGCAAAAGGGAACGTTCATATGTAAATACATATGCAGTGAGTTTTCTATTGAACTTGAAGTCCGCCCTGTTGGTAGACTAACATATTATTCTCTCATTTTACAGACTGGTTTGTTGTATTATTTTGTCTCATATTTTTAAAACACATACTGCATTCTGCCTTATTATTTTAATTGTTGCTTTTTTAGGATGTGCCAAGAAAGCAGCAAATCTATCAAATACTAACACATTTTAACTAAAAGAGTTTCACATCAGTTTTACTGCAAGAGCTAAGGTCACTGAATTCGAGATCCTGACAGGCAAGCTTAGGCGTTATAGTGCAACTTAGAATTACTCTTAAAATAATTCAGTCCCTTGAACTTCGCTTCTTAAGTGAAACACGCTAAGCTTTCTTGGAATGAATAAATAATAAAACAGTAACCACAGAAGATAATTTTGTTGATGTTAGCAGATTCCTGAAGTTTGCTAAAGTATGCAAAGAGCAAAGCCAAATGCCACAAAAGCTGGGTTTTCTGTGGAGGCCTGATCTTACGCAAACATGGGGTTGAAGAAGGAACAGCTGACAGCTTGAAAAAGTTAGAAAGTGGGCGTTTCAGTTTAATGAATGTGGCTCCCTCCTCCCGTCCAGTGAAAAAAAAAAAAAAGGTTGTGCCGCTGAAATTTCTTACCAAGAGAGGTGACCAGTCTCCTGAATAAACAAGACAGGGATAGATCCCATGGCACCTAGGGACTAAGAAGCGGCCAGCTCCCCAGGGATCCCTGCAGTGGGTCTAGTCCACTAGCATGGGACAAACCAACTTTCTCCTGGAGGGGAAAAGGAACCCTGCTTGGGCTCACCGAGATGAATCGTAAAGAAAAAGGAACTAACCCTGGTTTGAAACAGGCCGGAAGCTGCCCAGTAGAGGCGTTCGGTTTGTTTTTTACCTTTGCTTGTTCCTGAGGAACAAGACCCGTCACAAGGGGCGTTTGGAGGTCCAGGAAGTGACGAGTCGGCGGGCCTGGTGCCCGGGACCGGTCCTAATTGACCCGGAACAGGGCTGCTCTGGGTGCCCGGGCGCCGAAGCCTCGGATCACGGCCCCCCAGCCCCTTGGTGCGGCCTCGCCCCCTTGTCGCTCCCCACTCCGTCCCGAAGGCTCCGGCGCCGGCTCCTGCCCAGCTTGCTCGGGTGGTTTCCTGCAGTCCCTATCCCCAGTCAGCCCTTCCCGTTTCCCTCCCCGGGCGCGCCGCCCACCCCGGATCCGGGGGGCCACCGCCCGTCACCTGCCCGGCGCTCGTCCGCGGCCAAGACCCGGGCGGCCCCGCATCCTCCCGCGCCGCCGCCGCCGCCGCCGCCGCCCGGGCTCCCGCCCTCCCCGGCGCTGCCCTGGAGACCGCAGACAACACAGCCGCCGGCCTCTACTTGGGCGGAGCAGGACCCGACCTAGGATCCCGCGTCCCGAACCGCACCCCTGGCCCTGGCACGGAGGCTGCAAACGGCCGTAATAACGACATCGGGGCAGAGCTGGAGGAGCCCTAGCGCCCCGGGAGAGGCTGCCTCGCCGCCCGGACTTCCAGCGGCGGAGGGCAGAGGCCGCCCGGGGGAGGAGATCTTTGCCACAAGTAAAACTACTAGGATACGCGAGGAACTACTACAAATCGAGAAGAAAAGGAACCCAATTAAAGAATGGTTAAATGGAAAGGTATTTCACAAACACACGAGAAATCTAAATGGCCGATACATACCTGTTTATTGAAATGGTGCTTTAATTCATTAATAATCAGAAGATGGCCAATTAAAACCACAGCGGATAATACCACACTCACCGTAAGTTGAGTCGAAAAGTCCAAAGCTGAAACGTCTGGCAGCGTCAGGTGCTAGGGAGGATGTAGTGCAAAGAAGCCTCACCTGCGGGCGAACGTGAGAACCGATGCAACCAACCATTTTGGAAAATGGTTTGGCATTAGCCAGGATATGTATACCTTGGGATCCAGCAATTTCACTTTTAGGTATTTACCCTAAGAAGTGAGTGCTCCTGTGCACGCAAACTGGAAATAACTGAACTATCCATCAACAATAGAATGGTTAATTAGATTATGGTATTCCCTATACTGGCCTACTACACAGCAGTGTAAATGAATGAAATACAACTACGTGTAACAATATGGAGGCATACTAAAAACACAATTTTGAACAACAAAAACCCAGAAAAAATACATACTGTATGATTTTTGTATATAAATTAAAGACGGTCTAAATTACACTCTACAATGATTATGGCTCCATACTTAGTGGAGGAAACTATGAAAAAAAAGCAAAAAAGCAATTGTTTGGGAATCACTACCCACTTAGTGATTTCCATAAAGTTTGGAGGATTGTGGTCGGTTCTGGCAGGTAGGGAGAAGAATGTTTTTGAGATTGTATTTCCTGACCTTAATGGTGGCTATATAGATGTTCATCTTGTAAAAATTCCTTAAGCTGTACATTTATGTATGGGTAGAATATTTCACTATCAAAAAAGGTTTCAAAAAAACATGAAGAAAGGAAGCATTAGGAATTACCTTCACATTAAAACAACAAGTAGATTTGAATAACTATCTTCAAAGATTGGTTTGAGGCCAGGTGTGGTGGCTCACCCTGTAATCCCAGCATTTTGGGAAACCGAGTCGGAGGATTGCTTGAGCCCAAGAGTTCAAGACCAGCCTGGGAACATGGCAAAACCCTGTCTCTACAAAAAATGTTAAAAATTAGTTGAGCGTGGTGGTGCGCGCCTGTAGTCGCAGCTAGTTGGAAGGCTGAGGTGAGAGGATCACCTGAGCCCGGGAGGTTGAGGGTGAAGTCAGCCAATATCGTGCCATTGCACTCCAGCCTGGGTGAGAGTGAGACCTTGTCTCAAAAAAAAAAAAAAAAAAAAAAGAGAATGCTTGGACCAGGCACAGTGGCTCATGCCTGTAATCCCAGCACTTTGGGAGGCCAAGGCGGGTGGATCACCTGAGGTCGGGAGTTCGAGATCGGCCTGGTCAACATGGCGAAACCCTGTCTCTACTAAAAATACAAAAATTAGCTGGGCATGGTGGCATGCGCCTGTAGTCCCAGCTATATGGGAGGCTGATACAGAAGAATTGCTTGAACCGGGGAGGCAGAGGTTGCAGTGAGCCAGGATGTGCCACTGCACTCCAGCCTGGGTGACAGAGTGAGACTCCGTTTCAAAAAAAAATAAAAATATAAAAAGAATGCTTCAATACCAGTTGCCTCATTAATGATAGGAAACATAGGAAATTGGAAAATGTCCTTACTACCCAGCTTTCACACTTTTTATTCTGTTTTTTATTTGAGTTTTTGTTTGTTTGTTTGTTTGTTTTTTAACTTTTTTGGCAACAGGAACCTTGTCTTATGAGTGCACAGTAGGACCTCAATGTCTGTAGAAGAAATAAAAGCAAGGTAGCTGAAACCGTTAGTGTTATTCTGCCCAGTATATTATACAAGGTATTATTATAGCAACTGCAAACATGAAAGCAAATTTCAAGCAAAGGGATTTAGTCCTAATAGTGGCTTCCAGAATATGTTATAGAATCAATGCTGAGTCATTCACACTTGTCCATTTTTGATGCTGTGGTTCTTTAGACTCTTCCAATGTTTTCTGCACTGTCCAGAAGAGATTTTAACTGGCTTTTCTGAAAATCAGTGGTCCCTACGTGATTGAGGAGTCTGTCAATCCAGCAGCTACTTGCAGAGACTAGTCACACATAGAGCGTGAGACACTCTGGGCTTGATCTTCCTCCTTCTCCCCTTGTAATGGCTGTCCTGAGTATCTGGAGTGACTAAAGGATGGAATAATCAACACAAGTAGTAGTCAGGGTCAGTAAGGAGACAGAAACCATGCCAGTTACTATAATGGAAATAATTTAATATGAAGATTTATTAACTGAAAAGTTGAAAAGGGAACACAAGTGTCATAGGGGTAGTAAGTACGGGCAGCAGCTTCCACCTCTGTGGCTGGGGGATCACAGGAAAGAATTATTTACACTTAGAAGGATTAACACTGAAATTATTAACACTCAGAGCTGGGACCCAGGCCTCTTAGGAGGGTGCAATCCCAAGCTAGTAGATGCTGGCGTCTTTGAAAAGGAATCACGAAGCTGGTTCTGAGTGCTGGGAAAACTGGAATCAACTACTGCTACTGAAACCAACTGAGCTGCTGGGGTGAAGAGATGTTGTCAAGGTGACCTTGAGAGGAAAAGGAAGGAGCAGTCCCTTTTCCAGTCTCCAGGCTTGGGGTCTCCCTCTACTGTCCCCTCCTGGCAGAGTCCCACAAGGAGCTGGCTAGCAAAGAAAAATGAGGCTTGTAGGTGTTGTCCCAGCATTATGATCACAGTATATGAGAGTGAAGCTGAGAGACAATGTTTTAACAAGCAGCACAGTAATGCTCTGCTTTTCAGAATTCTTAAGGATTATAGAGTGCATACAAACAAAATAAAACCATAAAGTGCATTGTTTTCATCTGCTGTTATGGTAATAATGTTGATAATTTACATATGAATAGCACTTCACAGGGTCTGCAAAGTGCTTTTGCATATATTAGCTTTTAGAATTCAACTGTCAAAGTGACCCCAAACTAACCAAAATACACAGAATAGGAAAAGCAAGTCAAAAAACACTTAAATACGTAGGTTAGTAATACTGAACTGAGTTTACTCCTTTTCCACCCTATGCCACCCATTCATGCAACTCCCTTCTTTCTGTTTCCCTCTCCTACACATCACTCATGCTCTGTTCGTGAAATCCTTCCTCTACTCCATTTCCCTTTTTGGTCTTACACCTCCTGAGTTTACCAGACCTATGCCTAGCTCAGCAGCATCTCCTCCAGCAGGCATTTTGGGACAGTTCCCCACACTGTCGGATGCTTCTTGGACTAGGGTGCTTCTCAACCTGGAGCAGTTTTATCCTTCAGGGACAGTTGACAATATCTGGAGACATTTTTTATTGTTATGACTTAAGGGAGTACTACTGGCGTCTAATGAACAGAGGCCAGGGATGCTACTCAACATCTAAAATGCACAGGATGGTCCCCCCACCCCCCTGCCAAAATTATGTGATCCAAAATGTCAATAATGCCGAGGTCGACAAACTCTGTGCTAGGGTAGTGGCCCTTGGTCTGTGGTCTCAAGGCACCCAACTGCATGCCTCTAGCTTTATACATATGCTTGTACAACATTGCACTGGAATTACATGTTTATATTTATGTCATCTCCTTACTAAACTATAAGCTCCCAGAGAACCAGAGAACAAGGACAAACGTAGTGAATGGCACCTAATAAATGCTCAGTAAATGTTGAAAAAAAACCACAATATCCTTAGACTTTAGCACCTGATTGGGGAGTAGATAAGTAGTCAGTCCCTTTAATAGAACTGGTAAGAGTGGCCAGTCAAACCTTGTAACAAGGATATACTCATATTTGGCATATAACAAGGATGATCAGATAATTTATTAAAATACTGGATAGCCGGGTATGCTGGCACAAGCCTGTAGGCCCAACTACTCAGAAGGCTGAGACAGGAGGATCATTTGAACCCGAGTTCAAGGCTGTAGTGAGCTATTATTGTACCACTGCACTGCGGTGTGGGCAACAGAGTGAGACTCCGCCACTAAAAAAAAAAAAAAGAAGAAGAAAAGAAAAGAAAAAAAGAAGAAAAAGCCAACTAGGATACATTCAAGATTTTTTAAAAGGATGCTATTCGTTAATTACACTGGGACAATAGGTACACACTGAAATTGTCCTGGGTAGCCAGGGAGTGTAGTCATTCTACATATAACTGTAATAAGTTTAATTGTCTGGTTTCTTCGCATGTAGAATGAATCAGGAGCAGCAAACAGGTCAAGGAAGGCACTCTTACGGCAGAAAGAAGGGACAGTACCAGCAAGAGAAGTAACAGATGTATCACAAAAACAAGAGATGTTCAAACAAACAAAGCAACCTGGGTTCATTTGGTGTAAGGAACAGCCTTATCCATGAATATCCTGTGTGAGAATCACAGTATTATGGCAAGATTAATTTTCATAATGATAAACTTTTGGAAACTTTAATAAATATTGACTAGAAAGGTAAAAGTCATGTAGCCTATTTTACAAAGACTTTCATCCAAAATATTGAAACATTTAACATCTCAAGAGATAAACCTCAGTTATCCAAAAGAAAAGAATTTACTTAGAATGAGTCAGCCCTGAGAATTTTAGAGGACTGAAGTGGTAATAAATATATGTTTAAACAGAAAATGAAACTCAATAGACAGAAATATGAGTAACTTTGACACCCTTCTAGAAGAACGAGCCACGTGCTGGCGAAGCCCAGAGGAAGAGAATTCAGCCTGGTTGGGATGAGCTTTGGGAAATACATGATCTGGAAGGATGGTTCTTAGGAATGCAAATGAACCGATTATTATTATTATTATTATTATTATTTTGAGACAGAGTCTTGCTCTGTTGCCCAGGCTGAAGTCCAGTGGCGTGATCTAGGCTCACTGCAAGCTCTGCCTCCCAGGTTCACGCCATTCTCCTGCATCAGCCTCCTGAGTAGCTGGGACTATAGGCGCCTGCCACCACACCCGGCTAAATTTTTTGTATTTTTTTTTTTTTTTAGTAGAGACAGGGTTTCACCATGTTAGCCAGGATGGTCTCCATCTCCTGTCCTCATGATCCACCCGCCTCGGCCTCCCAAAGTGCTGGGATTCCAGGCATGAGCCACTGCGCCTGGCCTGAACAGATTATTAATAACAGCCTTTTTTCTCCTTGTTTGTGTCCTTGGTTTTCTTTCTTAAAAATAATTTTAAAACATTTCATTATGAAAATTTGAAACCATATTCAACAGTAGAGAGAAAAATATAATGAATGGGCACATTGTTCTCACCCATCTTTAACAAAGATCAGTATGTGGCCAACCTTGTTTCTACACATACTGGGCTCCTCCCTGACTAAATCATTTAGAAGCAAATCTCAGCTATCACATGGTTTAATCTGTAAGTACTTATGATGTGTCCTAAGAGATCATTTTTAAATAACCATGACACCACGATCACATCTAAAACAAAATTAGTAATAACTTCTTAATATCATCTAATCCTCAGCGTTCACACTTCCCAGACTGTCTCCTACGTGTCTTTATAATTGGTTGGTTTAAATCAGGACCCAAACAAGTTCTACAAAGTTGTTTTTGAAAGCTAACAGCTCGACTGGGTGCAGTGGCTCACATCTGTAACCCCAGAACTTTGGGAGGCCAAGGTGGGTGGATCACTTGAGTCCAAGAGTTCAGGACCAGCCTGGCCAACATGGTGAAACCCCGTTTCTACTAAAAATACAAAAATTAGCTGAGCATGGTGGCGCGTGCCTGTAATCCTGCTATTCGGGAGGCTGAGACAGGAGAATCTCCTGAACCCTGGGAGGAAGAGGTTGCAGTGAGCCGAGATTGTGCCACTGCACTCCAGGCTGGGTGACAGAGTGAGTAAAACTCAGTCTCAAAAGAAAATAACAGCTTTATTGAGGTATAATTCACATACCACACAATTCACCCTCTTAAAATGCACAACTGAGTAATTTTTAGAATATTCAGAGTTTTCTCAATCATCACGACCAGCTAATTCCAGACTGTCTCCCCAAAGGAACCCCCGTATCCATTAGCAGTCACCCCTCATTCCCCACTTCCCTCAGTCCTTGGCAGCCACTTATCTCTTTTTTGTCTCTTTGGATTGGCGTATTCTGAACATTTCATATAAACAGCATCATACAATATCTGTCATTGTGAGTGTGTGTCTGGCTTTTCTCACTTAGCATAATATTTTCAAAGTTCATGTTACAGCATGTATCAGTACTCTATTTCTTTTTATTGCCAAATAATATTTCACTTTTTTTTTTTTTGAGATGGAGTTTTGCTCTTGTTGCCCAGGCTGGAGTGCAATGGCATGATCTAGGCTCACCACAACCTCCGCCTCCTGGGTTCAACCGATTCTCCTGCCTCAGCCTCCCAAGTAAATGGGATTACAGGTATATGCCACCACGCCCCGCTAATTTTGTATTTCGTATTTCTAGTAGAGACAGGGTTTCTCCATGTTGGTCTGGCTAGTCTTGAACTCCTGACCTCAGGTGATCCGCCCGCCTTGGCCTCCCAAAGTGCTGGGATTACAGGCTTGAGCCACCGCATGTCGTCTTACTTTATGAATATACCACAACTTATTTACCCATTCATCATTTGATGGCAATTTGGGTTGTTTTCACCTTTGACTATTATAAATAATATTGCTATTAATATTCCTGTACAAGGTTTTTTTTTTTTTACTTTTTTGAGACAGGGTCTCATTGTCAGCTTGAGTGCAGTGACACTATTGTGGCTCACTGCCATCTTGACCTCAAGTGATCCTCCCACCTCAGCCTCCCAAGTAACTGGGACTATAGGCGAGGGCCACCATGCCCCACTAATTCCGTCTTGTAATTTTTTGTAGAGACGAGGTTTCGCCACATTGCCCAGGCTGGTCTCAAACTCCTGAACTCAAGCGATCTGCCCACTTTGGCCTCCCAAAGTGCTGGGATTACAGGCATGAGCCACCGCACCTGGCCAATATTACTGTACAAGTTTTGTGTGTACAAGAGCATGGTGGCGCGTGCCTGTAATCCTGCTATTCGAGAGGCTGAGACAGGAGAATCTCCTGAACCCTGGGAGGAGGAGGTTGCAGTGAGCCGAGATTGTGCCACTTTTTAGATTACTAAAAAGTAGAGATGGAGTTTCACTATGAGCCACCGCACCCCGCCTGTGTGGACATATTTTTCAATTCTCTTGGGTATAGTCTCTCTAGGAGTAGAACTGCTGAAGCATATGGTAGCCCTATGTGTAACTTTTTGAGTAAACAGCAAGGCTGTTTTCCAATGTGGCTGAGCTATTTTACATTCTCACCAGTCATGTCTGAGGGCTCTCATTTCTCTATAACCTTTCCAAAATTTGTTCTTTTCTGTCTTTTTTATGACAGCCATTTTTATGGGTGTGAAGTGGCATCATATTCCAGTTGTGATTTGTGGTTTCCCATCTTTTCTTGTGCTCGTGGCCGTTTTTAGTACATAGTTATTTTAATAATATATTCCCAATTTCAGTTTAAAAACTAGTGTCTGAGCAATCTCTAAAGCTGATTGGTACATTTTTAAAGTGTTGTAAAAACTCATGAGTTTTAATGTATTTAACATGTTTCAATCACTACTCTTTATTATTTATTTACTTATTTTTATTTTTTAAAATTTATTTATTTATTTTGAGACAGAGTCTCGAGCTGTCACCAGGCTGAAGAGCAGTGGGGCGATCTCAGCTCACAGCAACTTCCGCCTCTTGGGTTCAAGCAATTCTCCAGCCTCCTGAGTAGCTGGGACTACAGGTGCACGCCACCACACCCAGCAAATTTTTGTATTTTTAGTAGAGACGAGGTTTCACCACGTTGACCAGGATGGTCTTGGTCTCTTGACCTCGTGATCCACCCACCTCGGCCTCCCAAAGTGCTGGAATCCACCCGCCTCGGCCTCCCAAAGTGCTGGCTCCCAAAGGCGTGAGCCACCGCACCAGGCCCAATCACTACTCTTTTTTAATGCTCAGATTATCCCATCTTTGGCTACTGAAAGTCCCTGGAGGGTGTACACAATTTGGTTTCTGGGCCTTTTAACACAGCCCCAGAAGAGTCTTTGATAGCTTCTTTGCTTTCTAGTATAAAATGTTCTAGCCTCGTAGATGTGGTTTGAATATTTGTTCCCTCCAAATCTCATGTCGAAATGTAATCTCCAGTGTCAGAGGTGGGGCCTGGTGGAAGGTATTTTGATCACGGGGTAGAGCCCTCATGACTATCTTGGCACCAACCCGTTGCTAATGGGTGAGTTCTCACTCTGAGTTCACCGAGATCTGGTTGTTTAAAAGGGTGTGGGCCAGGTTGGCAGCTCATGCCTGTAATCTCAGCACTTTGGGAGGCCGAGGTGGGCAGATCACTTGAGCCCAGGAGTTTGAGATCAACCTAGGCAAGACGGCATTTGGGGAGAATAATGACATGTTTGTGGCCTTAGTTTTGGTTTCCTTCTAACAGAAAACAAGACATAGAGCAGAAAATGTGGGAAAAAATTAACATTTGGGTTTTTAAAAAATTTTTTTTCAGACGGAGTCTTGCTCTGTTGCCCAGACTGGAGTGCAGTAGTGTGATCTTGGCTCACTGCAACCTCTGCCTCCTGGGTTCAAGCGATTCTCCTGCCTCAGCCTCCCAACTAGCTGGGATTAAGGCACCTGCCACCACATCCGGCTAATTTTTGTATTTTTGGTAGAGATGGGGTTTCACCATCTTGGCCCAGCTGGTCTTGAACTCCTGACCTCGTGGTCCACCCCCCCCCCCCCCTCGGCCTCCCAAAGTGCTGGGATTACAGGTGTGAGCCACCTGTGCCTGGTCTAAAAATTAACATATTTCAACAGGTCTAGAGTAATTATCAATTATAACAAATTTGCTCTTGAACAAATTTGTTCAAAGCAATCATAGGAAGGAAGAGGGCTTCTCTCTTGGAAGGTACAACTTTGAAAAATAGAACCACATTTCATCTAGATCAAAGCCCCATTATGTGCCGGGCATGGTGGCTCATGCCTGTAATCCCAGCACTCTGGGATTGTATTTTTTGGTAGAAGTGATTCTCCTGACTCAGCCTCCTGAGTAGCTGGGATTACAGGCATGTACCACCACACCCAGCTAATTTTCATATTTTTAGTAGAGATGGGGTTTCACCATGTTGGCTAGGCTGGTCTCAACTCCTGACCTCAGGCGATGCACCTGCCTCGGCTTCCTAAAGTGCTGGGATTACAAGCGTGAGCCATCGCACCTGGTCCAATGAAATAGACTTAACATCACTTCTGTGACAGTCCTATGAGAGTTGTGTAACTTGAATCTAACCACAAGAAAACAGACAAAGCCAAATTGAGGGATGATCTACAAAATAATCAGCCTGTAATCTTCAAAAATATCCAGGTCATGAAAGTCAAGCCAAGACTGAAGAACTGTTCCAAACTGAACGAGACTAAAATGAACTGGATCCTTTGGGACAATTGGAGAAACCTGAATGGAGTCTGAGGCCTGTTCGTGGAAGCAGAACAGTGCTAATTTCCCACTTTTGATGGTTGCATTGTGTTTTTAAAGGAGAGTGTTCTTATTTGTAGGAAGCACACACTTAAGGATTTGGGGGGTGATGGGTATCGTGTCAACTTACTCTCAAATGATTCCAGGGGGAAAAGTGCTTTGTTCTATCTTTACACTTTTCTGTAACGTTGTGATTGTCCACAACATTTTTGTCAAGAGAACAAAAAATCAGCATGGTTGGATCTGGCTCCTGTCACAAATTACAGACTTAGAATGTGCACGTGTATTATTTTGTAATCGGTTTATTCAGATTCCAACAATGAGAAATGCTCCACATAAATGCCAGAGTTTGCTGTATAGCTTAAATAAACTGATTGAAAAAGAAAGGCATGTCCCAGTTACTTTCACATATGAAAACAGGAAGTATAACTTGGTATAGCCACTAGAAAAACATATAGTCTGCTTTTTATTAAAAAATTTTAAAAAGCCATCCATTAGGTCAATAATCAGTCAATTAAACCCATCATTTTCTTTTGCACATGTATTTGTCATGGAATCTCCAGGTAAAAATCTTGTCTGACAGACAAGGTCAGCTCAAGTGGTTTAGTAATCTAAGAAATTCGAATCTTTGGGCCTACCTTGAGCTCTTCTTTGTGCCTTGGGGCATGGGTTCTGGGGCCTTCATGCCCATCTGACTCATTTATTGTCATGCATCGCTCCTCCCTGACATTGGTTTGTGCTGGTTACATCTTAAAAGTCTGTCTTAGAAGTAACTTCTTTTTTTTTTTTTTTTTTTTTTTGAGACAGAATCTCCCTCAGCCGCCCAGGCTGGAGTGTGGTGGTGCAATCTCGACCTACTGCAATCTCCACCTCCCAGGTTCAAGTGATTTCCCAGCCTCAGCCTCCTGAGTATCTGAGACTACGGGTGCACATCACTACGCCTGGCTAATTTTTGCATTTTTAGTAGAGACGGGGTTTCACCATGTTGGCCAGTCTGATCTCGAACTCCTGACCTCAAGTGATCCGCCTACCTCAGCCTCCCAAAGTGCTGGGATTACAGGCATGAGCCACCACGCCCGGCCAGAAGTAACTTCTTAGGATCGGAGATCTTTAGGTACTTTGCATCCCAAATTTCTTTATTTTGTGACCAGAAGAAAATATTAAACAACAAAAAAAATTTTTTTTTAACCAGTTCCATTAGAGCAAAGCATCTGAAAAATCCTGTTCCATTTGAGGTAAGATGTTAGCTGGTCACATTGACCCCGATCCCCAAGGCTTCGTAGAATCCTCCTGCTCTGAAGTAGTGTCAGACATAATTATTTTTTTTCTTTTCTTTTTTAAACTACAAGCTTTATGTGCATGGTTTGGTCCTCACGTTGCTGCCCTAGCTCTGGGGCAGATCATTATCCAAGGACACCGTCTTGCATTGCACTGTGAGGTCATTGTTAATGTCTCAGCAATTAAGCTCCTTCCCCCAGGCTGGTCCACTGAGGTGACACTGCGGCAACCCTGAAATCACATGTTCTGTTGCAGAGAGCACTACACGATACTCTCTGGTACTTGGGTGTGCTTTTCGTTTAATTTTGAATGCTGTACATTTTCCTTCCTCTTTGTTTTTGCTTCTGAGTATAACTTTGTGATGTAGTTCATGCAACGCACAGGGTGGGAAGCTGAAAGAAAAACATGTTGAAGGTGAATATTTATTTTGAATAACATTGCACGCATTTACTTGAAACACTTTGATTGGATATCATATTTTTAGGTTCATGAAGTGCTTTATAAAAACCTAAAACTTACTGATGCATAGAAGTGGGTCTGAAGGCATTATTATACTCTTTTTTGTTTTTTGGCTTTTTTTTGGAGACAGGATCTCACTTTGTTGCCCAGGCTAGTGCAGTGGTGTGATCATGGCGCACTGCAGCCTCAGCCTCCAGGGCTTAAGTCATCCTCTAACCTCAGCCTCTTGAGTAGCTGGAACTACAGGCACACGCCACCATGCCCAGTTAAGTTGTAAATTGTTTGTAGAGACAGGGTTTCACTATTTTGCCTAGGCTGGTCTCAAACACCTGGGCTCAAGTGATCCACCCGCCTCAGCCTCCCAAAATCCCGGAAGTATAGGCATGAGCCACGGCACCCACCTATACTATAATTTTTAAAGAAGTCTTACTATATACACAATATACTGGTAAAACTGAAAGAAAATATACAGATATTTCTGCCGTAAAATAATCTGTTGCTGAACACAACACCTTGCCTTAGCAAAACTGTACACTAAAAATAACAGGGTTTACTGCAAAAACAGGATCGGGGCAGATCACTCAAAGCCTAGGCAACTCTGTACAAACAGACTAGAGATAGCCCCAGATAATATTTTTAACATGTGCAAAACAACACAATTAAAATGCTGGATTTCAGGGTGCTAAGGCAAGGAGGATGAAAGTGAAGGCTTGTGCTCAGGAGAAAGTGAAACCCCCGAGATGTACTTTTCTGGGGAGGAAGCCCCTGAGTAGTGCAGGTACTCATTTTAAATTTTCTTAAAGTTGGCTGGGCGTGGTGGCTCATGCCTGTAATCCCAGCACTTTGGGAGGCCAAGGTGGGTGGATGACTTGAGTCCAGGAGTTCAAGACTAGCCTGGGCAACATGATGAAACCCCGTCTCTACTAAAATTGCAAAAATTAACTGGGCGTGGTGGTGCATGCCTGTAGTCCCAGCTACTAGGGAGGCTGAGGTAGGAGGACTGATTGAGCCCGAAAGGTCAAGGCTGCAGTGACCTATGATGGCACCACGGTGCTCCAGCCTGGGCAACAGAGTGAGTACTTTGGGAGGCTGAGATGGGCGGATCACGGGGGAGATCGAGACCATCCTGGCGAACACGGTGAAACCCCGTCTCTACTAAAAAATACGAAAAAAAACTAGCCTGGCGAAGTGGCGGGCGCCTGTTGTCCCAGCTACTCCGGAGGCTGAGGCAGGAGAATGGCATGAACCCGGGAGGCGGAGCTTGCAGTGAGCTGAGATCCGGCCACTGCACTCCAGCCTGGGCGACAGAGCGAGACTCCGTCTCAAAAAAAACCAAAAAAACAAAAACAAACAAAAAAACTGTTTTAAAAGTTGAACTGGAAGGGCTTCCATTTTTCCAGCTAATAGACATAATTCTACTCCCACTGTTTTGGTTCCTCTTGCCTAGGAAAAACAGCACAGGGAGCAAGCCAACTCACACGTGATATTAACATCATTTTTCTGTCCGCCAGGTGAGTATGTGATGACTGGTATTTAAAAACAGGTGTTGCAACACAATTGACTTGGATGTTGTTTACACACATTTTCCCCTCCCACCCCCAGTGTTCACACAGTCAATTCGCTTGTGTTCCTCCCCCAGCTAGTACATCTATTATTCGGTCTTTGCAGTTCATACTCTAGTAGGTCAATACCTGAAGAGGCAGAGGTGTTATAAAAGACAAGCCTCCTACAAAAACCTCAGTAAAACCAGTAGAATAGAGCGGCAAAGCTCGCTGTATTTCTTGCAGCTCCTGGCAGGTAGAATAAGTTAGTTTGCATGGGGGAAATAAAATGGTTGGAAGGTGGAATATTCTTGCTTTTCTATTGTCTTAGCTTCTGCCTTCCAGATCTTTATCAAGAATACAACCCCCAGCCTCCACTTCCCATACACAATCTCCTTCCCATCCCGATTCTCTTCATTTTCTTTACATATTTTGTCTGGGGAATTGCAATGAAGTCATCCAAAGGACGTGAAACATGCCTTCTTGAATTAATTAAGCCTATAGTCACTCATTTAAAACAAATGTATCAACTACCCTGTGCTAGAATCTGAGGATACAGAGTAATTCTGATTACTTACCACCTAAAGGAGTATTGTAGCTATATAAAAACACCAAAAATTACAATATGGTGGAAGAAGTGCTTCTATGACAAAGGTGTCATAGGATCCTCTGGCGGTCTTGGGGTATCCCTGTGTGTGACGTTAGAGTCAAGGACGGCTTCCCAAAAGGAAGTCACCTTCTGCTACATGAACTTGACTGCTACTATTTATTTTTTGCAGATGAGTTTCCTTAAGTTCTATAAGGTGATTTAGGAGACTTTCTGGGGCTAAAAATGTCAAATTTTATTTTTCTCCTTTTTAATGGTGACTAATTAATTGTGATGGTTAATTTTAAGTGTTAAGTTGGGTAGGTTAAGAAGTACCTCAAATCTGGTAAAGCATTATTTTTGGGTTTGTCTGTGAGGTTGTTTCTAGAGGAGATTAGTGTGTGAGTCTGTTGGAGTAGGTGGGCATCAAGATTTGCCCTCGATGTGGGTGGGCACCATCCAATCCACTGGGAGCCCGGAAAGAACAAAATCAGAAAGAAGGCAAATGTGTTGATCTGTCTGCTGGAGCTGGAATACACTCCCTCCTCTCCTGGCAGCAGAACTCTAGACTCCCTGGCCTTTGGATTTTAGGACTTACCAGTGGTCCCCTGAGTTCTCGGGCCTTTGAACTTGGACTGAGCCAGGCTACCAGCATCCCAGGATCTCCAGTTTGCAGACCTCCTGTCCAGGGACTTGTCAGACTCCATAATCTCATGAGCCAATTCCCCCAATAAATCCCCTCCTCATATATATATATATATATTCTGTGGTCTCTGTCTCTCTGGAGAACTCTGACTAATACATTAATGAACCTCATTGTTCAGATCTCAGGTCATACAGTTGACTTACATCGGCCATTTTTCTCTTGAGATGATGTTTCTTCATTATTTGACCTTGATCTGTAACTTTCTAGTGTGTGTTCTGAAACTTCGTTTTCTACAAGAAAAGAAAATCAAGTGACTAATTTCTGATGCCACGGACATGTAGAAATGTGTGTTTGAATAAGATAATACCTCTGTTACTGTGCAATAGTAGACTTACCATGCCCCTCCCATAACTCATACCCTCATTAATTCAACACATAGTTTTTTGATTCCTGTAGGCACTGTGCTAGGCAGTCCTTGGATTTGTATCCTTCTGTGAATAGAAGTGTCTATCATTGAATGCCAGTTTCTGGAGCTATGCTAGTTTCTATTGGTTATGCACTCTTAGACTATAGTCCCTGGAGATTCGCACCCGAGTTTACTAGAAAACAAACAATTGCTTATCTGAGTGACAGCACTTATCAAATAGATTATGTAGTGTCTGACAGAAACTTTAATAGACAGAATTTCCCTTTTTTTAGCCATTTGTTCTGGCGTCTTACAGCCTCCGTCAGGTTGCCTGCCCACTGACCTTTTTTCCATATGACATGTGCCTTCCGCAGCTTCATGATGAAGAGCTGGACTATGATGAAGAGTATGAAGATGAGGAAGGACACCAGCGTGAGCAGCAGGATGCCACTTTTCTTCCTTGCCAATCCTAAATACTGAGGATTTGCGTCTATAAGGAAAATAAAAAAGGAGTTTATATACTTTGGGTTTTTTTTTTTGTCACTGGAGAATACATAACAATACTTTTATAATGTGATATAAGCTAATAAACAGCTCAGATGAAGAGATGAGAAAGAGCTTACCCGTGAAGGTAAACAGACTTACACTGTTCATTCTCTGAGAACAAGCAAACAGGCATACAATAAACAAGGCAATTATGTGTGATGATTTGAAAAGATTTTTTAAGTTACATAGCTATTGGGCTAGTTATTTTTTGTTTCTAGAGAAAGCATATGAGAAAATCAACTTAAATTATACTCAGGGGATTCAAATTAGTTGTAGGAATGATTTTTAGCAAAATATAGTTAAGTAGCAAGAGGGATTGTTAAGGAGTTTAAAAAACTATCCAAATAAAATGAACATTTATTTATTTTCATTAGGTTAAATGTGGCCCTACAGGAAGGTATTTGGGCTAAATCAGATGAGCTCTTAAAAATATTTCTAGCCAGGTGCAGTGGCTTATGCCTGTAATCCCAGCACTTTGGGAGGCTGACATGGGAGGGTTGCTTGAGGCCAGGAGTTTGAGACCAGCCTGGGCAACATAGCAAGACTTAGTCTCTACAAAAATAATAATAATAATAAAAATTTGCCAGGAGCCGTAGTGCACACCTGTAGTCCTAGCCACTTGGGAGACTGAGGCAGAGGATCACTTGAGTCCAGAAGTTTAAGGTTACAGTGAACTAAGACTGTGAAACTGCACTCCAACCTGGGAGACAGAGTGAGACTTGTCTCTTAAAAAAAAGCTTTCTAAACCTAGAATTCTGATTCTATAGGATATAGCTTTGCTAAATGTCCTGGTCACCTTATCTCAACCAACAAATAATTAAGGAGTGCCAGCTGCCTGTAGAACATTGTGCTTGGACCTGCAGGAAGCACAGTTCATATGCTTTGGGTATTACTTCTCTATACATAAACAAATTAGTAAAAACAAACAAAATTAAGATATGTCAAATTCTGGATCCATATGTATTTATATCATAGTGTGTTCAGGGGTTCAGAGGCAAGAATGGTCTCTGAGGAGTGAGTTGGTCAAAAAAGTTTCAGTGATATTGGCCTTGAAGGGGGAGTAAGGAGAGGTGACAGGAGGTCTCCTCTTCCACCAGGGGCAGGGAGGATAAACAAGAGCAGGGCAATTGAAAAGGGATGATGTTTTCAGAGAAAAATATATATCTCGTAGGGACTCTGTAGATATGAGACTGCAGAAGTAGGTACTAGGTGACACCTAATGAGGTGTTTGAGCCTCATGCTCTGTGTTGTAGACTTCAGGAAGCCGTAAAGGGTTTTAGAACACAGGTATGCAGAGTGTAAAGAGATATTTTGATGGTAGAACACAGGTATGCAGAGTGTAAAGAGATATTTTGATGGTAGGGTGCTAAAAGTGAACCAGAGGAGGAGAAACTGAAGTTATAATACTCCACACAGGAGATGATGAGAGCCTGGATTGGGACGTTAACAGTGACAATGGACAGAATACCTGAAAGAGAAGACTCAAAAGTTCTTGGAAATTGACCGATTTTATACACGTGTGTGCATATGCATATACATATACACATATATATATTTGTACACATGCACAGGAGTGATAGATGACACTAAGGTTTGGGGCCTGTGTGATGCTTTGGACAAGCTGATTTTGTGGGAGAAGGTGTTGTTTGGTATTTAGCAATGTTGAGTTTGAGGAAATCGCAGAAAATTCAGCTACAGATATATAGAATATGGAAAGAAATTGGGACTAACGCTGAGGAGGATGTTCTGAAAATATAGGTATAGAAATATTTTGCTGGCCGGGCACAGTGGCTCACACCTGTCATCCCAGCTACTTGGGAGGTGAAGGTAGGAGATCTCTTGAGCCCAGGAGTTCAAGTCTGCAGGGGGCATGATCGTGCCCCCGCACCCTGGCCTGGGCGACAGAGAGAGACCCTGTCTCTAAAAACAAAACAAAACCAGAAAAGAAAAAGAGAGAAATCTTTTGCCTGGTGGCAACAGGAACCATCTTGGGAATGAGTAAACTCTTTAAGAAATAAGGGAAGAACGACCGGGCATGGTGGCTCACGCCTGTAATCCCAGCACTTTGGGAGGCCGAGGCAGGGGGATCACCTGAGGTCAGGAGTTCAAGACCAGCCTGTCCAACATGGAGAAATCCCATCTCTACTAAAAATACAAAATTAGCCGGGGTGGTGGCGCAGCCTGTAATCCCAGCTATTCAGGAGGCTAAGGCAGGAGAATCACTTGAACCCAGGAGGTGGAGGTTGCCATGAGCCAAGATCATGCCACTGCACTCCAGCTTGGGCAACAAGAGCGAAACTCAGTCTCAAAAAAAAAAAAGAAAGAAAAAAGAAAAAAAACAGGAAGAACAAAAGATGGAGAAGTAAAATCAGAAGTATATACACATTTAAGAAGTCAGAAGAGGTTTTTTTTCTCTTCTCAATTTAAGAAGTTAATTGATGGATACAGGGAAGCAGTGGTTAGCAACAGATAACAGAACCAGGAAAAGTATTTCAAGAAGCCAAGAGGTAACTAAATCAAAGAGGGACAAGGGCGTGATTAACCAATCATGTCCTAAAGGGCAGAAAGGTCAAGAAAAAGGAGGATTGACAAAGGCCATTGAATTTATCGATTAAAGAGGTTAAAATGTCGAGTGTTTATTCTAAATGTAGTGGGTGATACTTACCGGTGGTCAAGTCAGGATCTTGAGTGGTTTGTTCTTTCTCTTCTTTGTCAATTTCCAATGTACTAGAATCTTCCATTACTGACACTAAAGTGAAAAAAATAAAACATGAGCTATGCATACATTATATGCATGTGACTATATGCAACTGTAGTTACATAAGTCTTCGCAGAGCAGCTTGGGAAGTCAAATTAAAAAACAGCACTGAGATCATTTTTGAACTATGGATTTCTTGTAAACATATTTGCAAATGACTGGGCTCACTTTGCCTTGTTTTTTTAAGGTAAATGTTTTGAACACTTACTCTGTGCCCAGCCTTGAACTGAGCACTTGGT
Source organism: Colobus angolensis palliatus (assembly GCF_000951035.1). NCBI lineage: Eukaryota > Metazoa > Chordata > Mammalia > Primates > Cercopithecidae > Colobus > Colobus angolensis. Next base: position 29,364,276 of record NW_012120709.1, on the reverse strand, counting down.
ATATATTATTTCTCACCACAGGTCTGAGAAAACGGAGATTTAGAGCAGTTATGTAAAGTACCTAAAGTCTTGTAGCAAGTACGTGGCAAAGCCAATACATAAATCCTGTTTTACCTAACTCTAGAACCCAGCATTTAAACCATTATTTCATGCTTCCATCCTGAATCAGGCCTATTAGGGAGAAGGTCTTTAGGATGCTTCAAGATAACAACTCAACACCGAGGAATGGCATTCCAAGCTTTAATTATAAAAAACCTACTGCCTGAAATGCAGAAAGCAATGATTTTTATGTTGAAATATAGCTTCAGTTATCATTCAAACCTCTGCTTGCCTCCCCATTAGAAGTGAGATGTAATATGATTTTTTTTCTAGGTAAGATAAATTATAAAAAATAAGACACTGTGGGTTTTTTTGTTTTTGTTTTTGTTTTTTTGCAGATCGTACTGCTTATGTTTCCAATTTCCTTTTTTCCCTCTGCAGTTTCTTGCCTTTTAGTCCATTGCACAGCGCCACTATGTGGACCCTGAGGGAAATGAAGCCTCCCATTCTATTGAAAATGGGTATTAAAGGTAATAAAATTGTAGAAATAGAAAGCCGGAAGGAATTTTAGAAACCATATTTTTAAAGTTTTATATATCAAAAAGAGAGCAGAAAATTGAGTTGTTCAGTAATGATGCAAGCCATTAAAAGTAACTAGATTCTAAACACGTTTACAAATATTGGATTATTAAAGCAAGTGATGTGGCTGTTCCACTTCATAATATTTTCAATTTCCATTGTCCTTCAAAAAATTGTATGGTACATGTTGTATTTATCAGTGTTTAGAAATCCCAAACATTTACTTTTAAATATTATTTAGGATACACATTTTTAAAAATGTGATCTGATACTCAGAACTATGAACATGATAATGATCTGAAAGCCCTTATTCCACCAAATGAAATTCTTATTGATATACTACATGAAATGGAAAGAGAATATGTAGGAATTTATGCCTTTCTGGATGAGGCTAATAGTCTTGCTCAAAGCACCATAACCTCCCTCTTTCTTTTCTTTCTTTCTTTCTTTCTTTCTTTCTTTCTTTCTTTCTTTCTTTCTTTCTTTCTTTCTTTCTTTCTTTTCATTTGTAATTCATTTTCTGAGCAGCTGCTATTGCTGCATACTATGCTAGGTAAACTACAAAGTTAAATCAGATATATGATCATTGCTCTGAGTCAACTTCTAGTGAGTTCACTGTCTAAAAAACTGGAATTATAATCCAGGCATTCTAAAGTATTCTGCATTTGTAGTTCAATCCCATAATCAAAAATGACCTGAGTTATTGACAATCAAGTAATTGATGTGCCTTCAAAGGTGATTTTGTTATTCAATGGCAACACCAAGTCTCCAGCTTCTGTTTCTTTTCTCTTTGTTGATACCAAGTCTGTGTTTTGTGGTTGGTGTGCTTTAGATGGGAAAACAAAGAAACGAGTCTCCGTATAAATGAATTCAACCTTGTCCTTTACTGCAGAGGAAATTCAAATGTCACAGTCGTGAATGTGTGTGTGTATATGTGTACATCTCTGTCTCAAGCAAACTAGAACTGAACTTGCAAGGCTTTATGTCACCTTGAAGCCCATCCCACTAAGTATTCCAATGCTTGATGTGGTTCTACTCTAGGATGCTACAATGCTGGAGCCAGCTGGAGGGGGCCTGTATGGTCTTAGTAAAAATTAAAACAAAAAGTATTCTCAAAACTTAGAATGAGAAAAATGACCTTCCCAAGGAGGCACGATTTTTTAAAACAAGTTTTTATGATTTTGACACTTACCAGTACTGGCGGGCTGCTGTGGGTCTTGAGAGGATACCGAGTTTCTCTCCAGAGCATCTGAAGCTGTCTCTTCATCAGTAACTAAGAAAGGGGAAAAACAAAATTCTGCTACTATGGAGAGCAGTTTTACCCACATTATGCTCAGTAAAAGAGATTGGAGAATATATTTGGCGGCTACCTGCTTGTAGAGGTTGTGCAGAAACCCCAGAACTGTGTGTTCTGCGGCTCCTGCTCTGGTTTTTGAATCTGTATCCCACTGAGTGTCCATCTGCTCACCTGCCTGGTTTAAAGCACAGCATGCTGGACCTCTGTGTGGTGGCAGTGCTAGGCAAAGGGTATTCACTATTTTTATCTGTGTCCTTCTATTCCATCGATCAATCCCTCTGTCTGTTTATCTACCCATCCACCTATCTATCTATCTATTAGTTAGATGGCTTTGGAATCAGCCTCAGACTGGGCTGAATTCCAGTGCTGCTATTTACTTGCTCCTGAATGAGCTGGACAAGATACCAGATCTCTCTAACACTTTTATTTTTTTCTTATCTGTAAAATGGAGATACTGACAGCATTTACCTCTTCGAGTGTTTCGTGAGAGTTAGTAAGTTCATTTATATAACATGTTTAGTACAATGCCTAGCTATTTATTAAGCACAATGCTACATGTTATTGTATAATATTAATCAATGCTTAGGAATGTTTCCAGAGGGTCAGCTTAGTATAGGTTTTACCAGTCATTGAACAGACCCACATCCGGGAAGCATGTAACAACTATGCCTGTCATTTTACAAATACTAATACTGATATGTCCGGCCAGGCGCAGTGGCTCACATCTGTAATCTCAGCACTTTGGTAGGCTGAGGCGGGTGGATCGCCTGAAATCAGGAGTTCAAGACCAGCCTGGTCAACATGCTGAAACCCCATCTCTACTAAAAATACAAAAAACTAGCCGGGCATGGTGGTATGTGTGTGTTTGTAATCCCAGCTACTTGGGAGGCTGAGACAAGAGAATTGCTTGAACCTGGGAGGCAAAGGTTGCAGAGCCGAGATCGCACCACTGCACTCCAGCCTGGGTGACAGAGCAAGGAGACTCCTTCTCAAAAAAAAAAAAAAATAATAATATATATATATACACTCACACGTCACAGGTGGTTCATTTTTTTATAAAATTTGTGAGTGCTTCCTGGTGTTTATTTAATCAAATAATTTTCCATGGTTTTGAAAATGTATCTGGTTGATCAAACATTTAAAATGTATGAAAAATATAAAAATACCTGAATTGTGTGTAACGGCTCTGAGGAAAGAAAGAATTACTAAGGAAACGTTATAGAGTTAGTAGTATAGACTATAAGACTAAAATGAACTCTGACCACACAGGTGCCAGAGAAAATTGAAGAAAGAGGAGAGCTGCTGGCAATGAAAAGAGGGAAAAGCTGGAATACTAGTCAAATAGAAGTACTGGGAACAAGAAGAATATGGGGCCGGGCACAGTGGCTCATGCCTGTAATCCCAGTACTGTGGGAGACTGAGACAGTCAGATTGCTTAAGACCGGGAGTTTGAGACCAACCTGGGCAACATGGCAAGACTCCATCTCTACAAAAAATTAGCTGGGCATGGTGGTGCACCCCTGTAGTTCCAGCTACTCAGGAGGATCATCTGAGCCCAGAGAGGTCAAGGCTGCAATGAGACGTGATCACACCATTGCACTCCAGCCTGGGTGACAGAGTGAGACCGTGTCTCAAAATTTTAAAAAAGAAGAACATCACTGGGGACATATAGAATAAAATTTATCAATAGTGATTAAAATCTTCTAACATAGTATATACTATGTGAATTCAGAAAATTATGTTTATGTACAAAACAAGTTTTATCTACACGTATTTAAAACTAGGTTCTTCACTTACTTTGATTTATCCTGTTAATTAACGAGCTAGCAAACTATTGCGTTTAGACTGAACGTTGTTTTGATTAGGTGGATACTGGCACATAATGATCTACCTTGCTAGTTGGTCAGAATATTGTAGACCTCTGCTATCCAATACGGTATGCACTAGCTCCAATGATTATTTAAATTAAAATTAATTAAAATGAAAATACATTCAAAATTTAGGCCAGGCACAGTGGCTCACACCTGTAATCCTAGCACTCTGGGAGGCGAAGGCAGGCAGATCACCTGAGGCCAGGAGTTTGAGACCAGCGTGGCCAATATGGTGAAACCTGACTCTACTAAAACACAAAATTAGCTGGGCACGGTGGTGGGCGCCTATAATCCCAGCTACTCGGGAGACTGAGGTGGGAGTATTGCTTGAACCTGGGAGGTGGAGGATGCAGTGAGCTGAGATGGGAAGCGAAGATTGCAGTGAGCTGAGATAGCACCTTTGCACTCCAGTCTGAGCGACAAGAGCAAGACTCCATCTCAAAAAAAAAAAAAAAATTACTTTCTCAGTTGCAATAGTCACACTTAAAGTTCGAATTTTGGGCAACTTGTATCCACCAGTGTGAGCCTGACAACCTCCAAATGCTTAAAGACTTCTGATGAGATCAATGGTGATATTAATGAATGTAATTCTGATGCTGAAATATGTCAACATTTGAAAGTTCTGTAGATCTTAGTGAATCAGTATTTTCCAAATGACTAACACATAATGTTAGAAAAATCATGCCTGGGTAAAAGTTCTATTCAAAGTGCAAGACAGTTCAGTGGATTTTAATACAACAGTATGAAAAGTTCATTGACATGGGCCCAGTGACTAATCTTTAAGAAACTACTACTTGTTGAGTTTTGGTGTAACATCAAAGAGGAACATCCACAATTATGTGAACCAGCTATTAAAATACTCTACCCTTTTCCAATTATAAATTTACGTGAGATTAAATTTTTCTGTCTTTATTTAAAGCAAAATAACATTTTGGAAGAGATTGAATGCAAAAGTTACAAGAACCTAATTGTTTTCCATTAAGCCAGACATTAAAGAGATTTTCAAAGTGTAAAAAAAATGACATTTTTCACACTAATCTTTTCAGTTTACAAAATATGCCTTTTTTTTTTTCATTAAAATATGTCATTTCTAGGCCAGGTGCAGTGGCTCACGCCTGTAATCCCAGCACTTTGGGAGGCCAAGGCAGGTGGATCACCTGAGGTGAGGAGTACAAGATCAGCCTGGTCAATATGGCAAACCCCATCTCTACTAAAAATACAAAAAAATTAGCCAGGTGTGGTAGCAGGTGCCTGCAATGCCAGCTACTCAGGAGGCTGAGGCAGGAGAATCACTGGAACCCAGGAGACAGGGTTGCAGTGAGCTGAGATCCGGCCACTGCACTTATCTCAAAAAATAAGTTCACTCCATCTCAAAAAATAAAATAAAACAAATATGCCATTTCTGTTAACATGCAGTGGATTTATTATTTTAAAATAAATTTACAGATACATATCTTTTAAATTTCTCAGCTTGAATTTCTAATAGGTAAATATTGACAGACATCACCTACATAAGTAAAAGTTCTTTGGGGTTCTCAATTATTTTTAAGAGTGTAGAGATGTCCTGAAATCCAAAAGTTTGAGAACTGTTTTTCAAATATTTAAAAAATCCTATCCCCAGTTAAGTAATAGAAAACCAAGATTCCTCATTTTAAATACTAACAAGATGAAATAAATCAGGTGCAGTAGCTCATGCCTCTAATCCCAGTGCTTTGGCTGGCCGAGGAGGGAGGATAGCTTAAGCCCAGGAGCTCAGACCAGCCTAGGCACCATAATGAGATTCTGTCTCTATAAAAAACTTTAAAATTAACCAGGTGTGGTGTGTGCACCTGTAGTCCCAGCTACTCAGGAGACTGAGGTGGGAGGATCACTTAAATCACTTAAGCTCGGGAGGTAGAGGCTGCAGTGAGCTGTGATTGCACCACTGCACTACAGCCTGGGCTACAGAAGGAGACATTGTCTCAAAAAAAAAAAAAAGAAAGAAAGAAAGAAAGATAGAAAAAGAAAAGAAAAGAAAAAAGAGCCAGGTGTGGTGGTTCATGCTTGTAATCCCAACACTTTGGGAAGGAGGCAGAGGTTGGGGGATCGCTTGAGCTCAGGAATTCAAGAGCAGCCTGAGTAACATGGCGAAACCCCATATACAAAAAATATGCAAATTAGCAGGGCATGGGCGTGGTGGCTCATGCCTGTGCTCCCAGCCACTCTGGAGGCTGAGGCAGGAAGATCAACTTGAGCCTGGGAGGCAGAGGTTACAACAAGCCAAGATTGTGTCACTGCCTTCCAGCCTGGGCAACAGAGTGAGACTGTCTCAAAAAAGAAATAAATAAATGATAATTCTGAAATCTGGGTGAGGTGGCTCATGCCTGTAGTTCCAGCACTTTGGGAGGCCAAGGAGGGAGAATTGCTTGAGACCAGGACTTTTGAGACCAACCTGAGCAACATAGGGAGACCCTGTCTCAACAAAAAATTAAAAATTAGCCAGATGTAGTGGTGCATGCCTGTAGTCCTAGCAACTTGGGGGGCTGAGGTGGGAGGGCTGATTGTGAACCAGGAAGGTTGAGGCTGCAGTGAGCCATCATCACACCACTGCACTGCAGTTTAAGTGATAGAGTGAGACCCTGTCTCAAAAAACAAAACAAAACAAAAAACCAAAGATAGCCTATTCAAAAATCTATTCCTGTTGCTCTGCTGTCTTTCTCCAAGCGTCACACTGTGGCTTTTTCAGAGGAAGGCACTTCTTTCCTCAGGACCACTCTAGTCCTGGTGCTGGCATGACCCTCACTTTCCCCAGGTCCTTCCGTGCAGAGCATAGGAATGAAAGGGGTCAGAACTCTTATGTGTAAATGTGTTTTAAAGAATCCTCAGCTAGTAATATTTTTTTCCTAATTGGGTGAACAAAATGTAGCATCTGTATGTCAATATAGTAGCAGCTAGCCAAATGGAAAAAACAGTGAACTAATGGAAGCCATCAATAGCTGATGCTGGCGTTTCTCTTCGAGTACTATTTGGAGATCTGGCAGTGAGTACAGCAAATAGATCACAAATAAAAATTAAGTCTTAGCCTATTATTATTATTATGAGACAGAGTCTCGCTCTGTTGCCCAGGCTGGAGTGCAATGGTATGATCTTAGCTCACTGTAAACTCCGCCTTCTGGGTTCAAGCGATTCTTGTGCCTCAGCCTCCCAAGTAGCTGGGATTACAGGCGCCCACAACCATGCCCGGCTAATTATTTTATTTTTAGTAGAGATGGGGCTTCGCCATGTTGGCCAGGCTGGTCTCGAACTCCTGCCCTCAGGTGATCCACCCGATTCAGCCTCCCAAAGTGCTGGGATTACAGGCGTGAGCCATCATGCCTGGCCTTAGCCTATTATTAAAAACATCTTTAGCTATAATTTTGAGTCATGTAGCGCTATAGCCATAAGGGAGGAGAACTGCCATTTCCCCCTTCATAGTAATTTTTGTAGATGGCTTGAACAATTGCTGAAAATTAAGAATGCATTTTTTTCCAACATTGTTGGTTCTCCTATTGAAGAATCTGAATGTCTTTAGGAAGCTTTTAGATATAGCCTCATCCCCCACAGGCCCCGTGCTTCAGTTCTGCTGCTGGAGGTGGGGGCGTGGGGTGGGGATGACTCACAGCGGGGCGGGGGTGGTTGTGTAAGGTTACTGTGCAGCTCAGTCTGTGAGTCCATGGGTCTTACAGTGCAGCTTCTGCAATGACTACTTTTGGTTTGGTGAGAAAGTGACCCGTGGAAAGTATGTGGTAGTCAGAGGGGGCCTGTTAACCGCAGCCACAGCCCCCATAGGGCAGTATGGCAGCTTTCCCACAGCGAGGTTCTCCTAAGCAAGCTTGACTTTCAGCATCAGCTTGATAAAAGAGTTTTTCAATAAATGCATTGTCATGCAACAGTTTCCTCTTTCACTAATGTGAGTAAATCCTTATACTTCAGGAATTGATTACACGAAGTACCTTGTAAAACAATGAAACTCAGAGTCCTACTAATTGCAAACTTCTTACAGGACTTATGCATCTTTTTTGGTTTTTTTTTTTTTTTTTTTTTTTTGAGATGGAGTCTCGCTCTGTTGCCCAGGCTGGAGTGCAGTGGCCGGATCTCAGCTCACTGTAAGCTCCGCCTCCGGGGTTTACGCCATTCTCCTGCCTCAGTTTCCCAAGTAGCTGGGACTACAGGCGCCCGCCACCTCGCCCGGCTAGTTTTTTTTGTATTTTTTAGTAGAGATGGGGTTTCACCGTGTTCGCCAGGATGGTCTCGATCTCCTAGACCTCGTGATCCGCCCGTCTCGGCCTCCCAAAGTGCTGGGATTACAGGCTTGAGCCACCGCGCCCGGCCAGGACTCATGCATCTTAAAGGATACCTCTTGGCTCAAAGAGTTGTGGACAGTTTTAAAATTATTTCTTGGACTTTTGGGGAAAGAATCATAGAATAGAGGTTCTGAGAATGGAGGCAACTCCTCTTCACATTTAATATTGGATATTTAAAATGGTGTTCAACTCAGAATATTAACATGGTTAAACTAAAATCTTCAAAGCAATTATAAGAATAAAATAAATAACAGGAATTATGTCTTCATGTAACTGTGTGTTTCGTATTGACATAAAATGGTATTGACAATTTCGGTTTATTTCAGCTAATATTATCTCCTTCTGGGTCAAGTACAAAGATGTAGTATGATTCATATGATTGCTCCAAAACACAATGGCAATAGAACTATTTAAAGTCATTATCAAAAAGCCAGCATAACACTATTTGCATATGGCGCTCTGCTAGGCTTTCTGCTTAACTGAGGTTCTTTTGAACATTGGAATAGTTGAAATTCCGTCACTCACCTGGAGAAATTTCAATCAGTACAGGAATTTGCTATTAGGAAGAGTTTTGTTGGCAGTAATCTCACTCTGAAGGCCTTTGCCCACTGCATTTAATTTTGTTTGATAGCATAATATCAAAGTAAATCAAAAATTATTAAAGAGAATCATTAGTTCTTCTTACCCAAATCTTCAAACCGGAAGGGTGCTACTAGTTTTCTCCCTTGCAGGCCTCTGTGCCGGATAATGCAGTCCACTGTTGAATTTTTGCCGTAAGTGTGGATTATGAGAGTGCTGGTAGTATTACATTTCTTCCCATCAGTTTCAAATTCATGGTGGGTTCCACCTGCATAGCGATTTAAAGAGGTTACGGCTATTTAATGCTATTGGATGAGGTTGGTTCTACTAGAGGCCAAGGACCTTGACTTCATGGCAAACATTAGATTTCTAACCTCATTCTAACCTCAGCCAGTTCCCTTGTATAGGCTTGGCTCTGGTCACAAAGGCAAACAGATGAATGAGAGTAGATGACGGTTTTCTACAAAGTTTTCACTACTGGAAATAAAAAAAATTCAAAGCTTAAGAAGGATAGCTTGATGTTGTTATGAAACACAAAGATCCAAGACCTTATTCCGGTTATACGAATAAAGCGAATTAAAGGGGAAGTCTTATAACGAAGCAGAATTGGCACTGCACTGGGAATCAGATCTAGGTTTAGGTCTTTTCTCTCTAGAACTCCATTTGACCCTCAGTATTCTCAACTGTAAAGGGTCCTTTGCAACTCTAAGAATGTTGATTACAGGCCGGGCGTAGTGGCTCACACCTGTAATCCCAGCACTCTTGGAGGCCGTGGAACACCTGAGATCAGGGATTCAAGACCAGCCTGGCCAATATGGTGAAACCCCGCCTCTACTAAAACTACAAAAATTAGCTGGGTTTTGTGGCAGGCACCTGTAATCCCAGCTACTCCAGAAGCTGAGGTAGGAGAATCGTTTCAACCTAGGAGGCAGAGGTTACAGTGAGCCGAGATCGCGCCACGGCACTCCAGCCTGGGAGACAGAGTGAGACTCCATCTCAAGAAAAAAAAAAAAAAATTGTTCATTACATAGATATCAAAGGTAATGTCTGTTGAAATGTAAGCAAACTATAAACAGTACCCAGGCATCATGATTAATTAGTTATTCTGTTTCAAAGGCTCAACCTTTAGATGCTTTATTACAAGAATATTTTTAATCTGTCCTTGTGGGTATGACACAATATAGTACTATACAATATAGGGAAGATCATATCTGTTTCAATTATACATATTATGTTAAATGTATTTTCAATTTTATATCTGGGAAAAAGTTCATGCTCAGAGCTATTATAATTCTTCTTCTTCTTCTTTTTTTTTTTTTTTTGATGGAATTTTGCTCTTGTTGCCCAGGCTGGAGTGCAATGGTGTGATTTTTTTGCTCACCCCTCAACCTCCGCCTCCTTGGTTCAAGCAATTCTCTTGCCTCAGCCTCCTGAGTACAGGCATGCGCCACCACACCCAGCTAATTATGTATTTTTAGTAGAGATGAGGTTTCTCCATGTTGGTCAGGCTGGTCTCGAACTCCTGACCTCAGGTGATCCGCCCACCTCGGCCTCCCAAAGTGCTGGGATTACAGGTGTGAGCCACTGCACCCAGCCTGAGATACTATACTTCTGTATTTACTTATTTTAGAAATTTTTGTGAAATTTGAAGAAGTCATTATAGTTCACTTTAGATTTTTACCTGTCTTAAACAAAAATATTTGCATTATCTGTGATTAGCCTTTCAAGATTAAGGCACAATATTGATTGGTTGTAAGAATAATTTGTCTGGAAAAGAACTAATAGAATATTAAATGGAGTCTTCTGGCATCTTCTGCCACTAGAGGGTGCCAAAACATTTAAAAATCCCCTGGAAATTTGAGCAGGAAGGAAGACAAAGAAGAGAACCATTTCTCCACTTACCGGAGACCTCCAGGCCATTCCCAAGTAGCCAGGTTATCTGTGGAGGGGGCTTGCTTCTCATGGCGGAGCACATGAGTACAACATGTTCTTCTCCGTTTTGCTTTCTGGTAACTGAAGCTTCCAGGATTGGCTTGAAAGGAGTTGCTAGAAGAAAATGGATTTTTCTGTGTTTAATTAGATATGAGTCTGCATATCTCAACATAGCACAGAGCCTAATAATCTGTAGGTGATTGTTGTAGGGTATACTCTAATTAATGGGCCTTTTTTTTTTTTTTTTTTTTGACAGAGTCTCCCTCTGTTGCCCACGCTGGAGTGCGTCCCCACGCACGTCCCCACGCACGATCTCAGCTCACTGCAACCCCCCCACCTCCCAGGTTCACGCAATTCTCCTGCCTCAGCCTCCTGAGTAGCTGAGATTACAGGCGCCTACCACCACACCCAGCTAATTTTTGTATTTTTCGTAGAGACGGGATTTCTCCATGTTGGCCGAGCTGGTCTCGAGCTCCGGACCTCAAGTGATCTGCCCACCTCCACCTCCCAAAGTGCTGGGATTACAAGCATAAGCCACTGTGCCGGCCCATGTTTTTAACTTAATCTGTTACAGAGTACAGTCATGTTCCAGGGCTTTTGTGTGCTTGCAAAGCAACTTTGGCTGAAGCCAGAATGTGTATTACTCAGTGTGTTGTTAGTCTCTGAAAATTCCCAAACAAGCAATGTAGCAACAATTCTTAAAATGTGATATATGAGGCCGGGCGAGTTGACTCACGCCTGTAATCCCAGCACTTTGAGAGGCCGAGGCAGGCGGATCACGAGGTCAGGAGATCGAGACCATCCTGGCCAATCAACATGGTGAAACCCCATCTCTACTAAAAATACAAAAATTAGCTGGGCATAGTGGCGCACACCTATAGTCCCAGCTACTCGGGAGGCTGAGGCAGGAGAATCGCTTGAACCTGGGAAGGGGAGGTTGCAGTGAGCCGAGATCGCGCCACTGTACTCTAGCCCGGGCAACAGAGAGAGGCTCCATCTCAAAAAAAAAAAAAGGTGCGTTTATCTTATAAAGGGCACATTCGTCCTTTTTCTTTATACCTCTGTCTTGGAAACACTTTTTAGTTAGGCTTGCTTCTTCCTCTTTCCCATTCTACTTCCACTTCGGTCCAGAACTGAACTCTTCCCCGTTTACTTAACTCACCCCCCCATCTGCCATCAAGACCTTGTAAAGGCCCTTCTTAGCTCCAAATATACATTAGATGTGTTACTTGTTGGCAATAGGAAGATGAAAAAGATATGATTCAAGGAGCTAATAGTCTGGTGGTAGCTTCAGCCCCTAAACTGTTAATGAAAAGGTTATGTGTTGAGGGCAATGACAGAGTATGCATGGGGTGTTATGAGAGCCCAGAAGGGCACACAGGCAGCCGAGCCAGGATGTGTGCTCCCTTACAAAAAAACAACATTGAGCTGAGTCACAGTGGTTCTCAAAACCCCCTCGACAGCCACTCCTTCCCAGCTACTCTCCCATCATGCTTTTACCGTATGGCAGGCACCACACTGCAGTCATTCCACAAGAGAAGTCTAAGACATTCATTTGTGTGATATGTGGGATGATGTTACTCAGAGATCAATAAAAAGCAATGTTTTTAATCAGTCTGTTCTGCCACAAAAGACAAAATGAGTAAGGATAGTAAGACACATACTGGACACAGTTGATCATCTGTAGAACTGAGTAAGTCCTAGGCAATTAGGAGGCTGTCACTTCTTATCTGCACCTCCTAATCCCACCCTCCTACAGAAAAGAGGAATTGTTTGGCAGAGAGGATTTGAGCAGATCAAGCAGTGCAGCTACATCTGAATTCATTCTATCTTAGGATTTGCTGTCACGAGGTTCCACTTCATTTGCATACATGTTTTGCTTCCCGAGCTGGCACGCAAACTCCTTATGGGCAGAGATCATGCCTAATTCATCTTTGGTTCCCTAGAGCCTCACATGGTGCCTGGCACATAGTTGCAGCTCATCAGATATTAATGTTCTTTTCTTTTAGTTCCCCAGAGAGAAAATTTAGTTGCTGTCAAAGACAAATTTCACAAGTTCACAGTTCAATCTAGGGCTTGCTTCTCAAAATGCTCTCTTCTGTTTCCTTTCAATACAAGATGGCAGAGGTGTCCCAGGCAATGCCTTGCTCTAGGCAACATTTTGAAACTAAAAGGTTCAGTTTAAAAATGATGTATCGTGTTCCTATCCATATTGCTCCCCTACTGGGTTTACTTGCAGGTACCTACCCAGCACTATCACTTTCACTTCCTTTGTGCTCACAGAGTCGCTGTAATGTAAGCACTTGTACACGCCTTCATCTCGCAGGGTTATGTTAGACACGCTGATGGAGAGCTGATTGGCCGAGTGATGGAGAAGCTGGTATCTGGAATTTTTAAAAGCTGTACAAGAGGGAAATAGAGCTGTTATGAGGAAGGTATCTGATGGATCCTTGGTCTCTACCCACTAGATACCAGAAGCACCACCCACTTTCTACATTTGGCACAATCAAAACTATCTCCAGACATTGTCCAATGTCCACTGGAAGGCAAGATCATTCCAGGTGAGGAATCACTGAGCTAGATCAAGCTGCAGAAATCGGATTTCTGCTGCAGAAATCCGAGAGTGTCCCTCCTCTCCTAGTTTACTGAAACCAGAAACAAAACAGCAAAAAGCATTATGTTACAGAATTATCTCTATTTAAAATGTTTTTCTCTCAGAACTTTTAACAATTAGTATTTACTTCTACTGGAATCTAGTATTACTAGTTGATTTAGCTTGAAATAACATATTTCTTTATGTTAACATATCAGTATCTAATAATGCTTTTAAAGCATCACAATTTTTTTTTTTTTTTTTTTAGAGACAGAGTCCTACTCTGTTGCCCAGGCTGGAGTGCAGTGGCACTATCTTGGCTCACTGCAACTGTCATCTCCTGGGTTCAAGTGATTCTCCTGCCTCAGCCTCCCTCAGTAGCTGGGATTACAGGAGTGCTCCACCACGCCCAGCTAAGTTTTTTGTATTTTTGGTAGAGACAGGGTTTCACCTTGTTGGCCAGGCTGGTCTTGAACTCCTGACCTCAAAATGATCTGCCCGCCTCGGTCTCCCAAAGTGCTGGGATTACAGGCATGAGCCACCACGCCCAGCCAGCATGACATGTTTTAAGAGGCTCTGCTTTGTAAATAAGATTGAAATGTGTTTTAGACTTTTCCAAGTGTTTGGGAGTTAGCAATATTAAATGAAGATGTAAAATGATCTAGGGTTTAGTAAAACCCTGCCTAATGTCAAAGAGATGAACCCAAGAGATTTTTAAGAGTCTTTTTCCATCTCAAGACATCTTGTACTTTCTTCATGTGTGTTTGTGAAGAGAGAAAAGACTGTCCTCATTTCCACATTAATACATCCTGTCTGTTTCTATTGCTTAAAAATCTTGATTTTGTGTTAAGACCAACAGGAGAAGAAGAGCTATCTGGAAGGGAGCTTTGTAATGTGCCTTTGGATTGCTCAGATGGAAAACGAAGCAGCTGGCTTCCTATGTGGGGGGGTGGTGGTGGCTGCATGAGGACCAAGCTCCCAGTCAGTTGGCTGCCTGTCTGTCATTGTGCTGTGGTTGTGGGATGGTTACTGAGAGTGAAAAAGTGATGTGAGTGTGGAGTGGGGACATGGAAACGTGCTTTGTAATTTGAACCCCCTTTAACAACCATTCTGGTGGGGTTTCCATTTCACAGTTCCTGCCCCCAGCAAGCCACCGCATCTATAATAACAGGCTTTGGAGGCGTGATTCACGTGTAACAGTAGGTGGGCTGAGCTCACCCCTTGGGTGACTCATGCAGGCTTTCTGTCCCACCAACCTGTCCGGCTGGAAAATCCCTCAGGTTGAGGTCTGGTGGCATTTTTCTTTCTTTCTTTCACTTACCAGGATACTTATTTAAAAAAATGGTGAACCCTGAGGGGGTCAGCCACTGGAGGGAGGAGGTCTTCCTCAGAGAAGTGACACACTTTAGAGTGAGCGTCTGTCCTTCCTCCACGGTGATGGTTTCTGTGTGGTTAGTCAGAGAGGCCTCTGCGGAGGAAGAGAAATGGGGACGGTCAGGCCCGGGGTGGCCACACTGTCTCAGGGATTTTGTCTCGTTCATTCGTTCAATCATGTATTATCTATTTCTTCTAGAAACCAAAAAAATAAGCAAATACAAACAAAATGGGAGGGGAGAGGGAAGAACTGAGAGCAGGAGCAGTAATGACATCTCTTGAAGAAAGGGACCCTGGAACCAGGTCTGAAGGAAGGGGTAGGATTTTGACGAAAGAAGGGGAAGGTCGAACTCCAGTTCAACCGGTGTTGGGCACTTGCTCTGCCATATGCCAGGAACTGTGCCACGCCATTTACCTGTATTGAATTTAATTTTTTTTTGAGACAGAGTCTTGCTCTGTTGCCCAGGCTAGAGTACAGTGGTGTGATCTTGGCTCACTACCTCCTCCGCCTCCTGGGTTCAAGCGATTCTTGTGCCTCAGCCTCCTGAGTAGCTGGGATTACAGACACGCACCACCACACCTGGCTAGTTTTTGTGTTTTTAGTAGAGACACGGTTTTACCATGTTGGCCAGGCTGGTCTCAAACCCCTGACCTCAAGTGATCTGCCCACCTCGGCCTCCCAAAGTGCTGGGATTACAGGTGTGAGCCACTGCGCCCGGCTGGAATTTAATTTTCAAACTAACCCCAGAAAGGAAGAATTGTGCTCACTTTTACAGACCAGGGAATAGAGGCTCAAGGTCACAGAGGTCATGGAGCTGGGATCTGTACCCAGGGCTGTGGATGGCAAAGGCCATGCTTATGTAACTACGTCAGCCTATCTAAGCCACAAGACCCCAGAAAATGCAACCTTTCTGGCCTCAGCTTATAAAACAGCATCTAGTACCTTCAAGTTGTGTGTCTAGGATTCGAAGAAAGAATGTTGTAATCATGGTGCTCTTGTGAACTGCGGAGTTCAGGGCAAGTAGCTAAGCCCCACCTGTCCCAGAGCTTCTACACCAGAGGGAGGATGTTCTAAGATTTCATTCGTTTCAGTATTCCACAGCTGAGCTTTCTGCAGACAAACATGAGTCTAATTTCTCCGAATCACAACCCCCAGAGAATGATGAACAATTGGTTCTAAGTAGCTCACATTTATCTCCCCAAAAAAGAAATTGATGGAAAAATAAACTGGCCTTCCTGCTGATTTGGCATGCTTATTGCCATTCATTATTCCTTCATATTATAAATGAAATTATTTTTCCCGAGGAAAAGGCAACTCTTATCAATGAAGGTATAAAACACTTTTATAAACAGAAGAATACCATGGGGCTATAAATTATGAATAGCAAATGCAACAAGTTTTACTGCATCATCTTAAACCTTAACAACAACAACAAAAAAGAAACCAGGAGAGTTTATTTTCTTGTGATAAATTTCAAGTGTTAGGAAAAGTGCTTTGGAGAGCTCTGGGAATTAATTGGTGTCTACTTTTTTGTTTGTTCCATTCCTAGGTCATTAATTTGAATCTAGCCTCTAGCAGAACTAACCCAGAATTATTGTATTGTACTCCTGTAAGCTTTCATGGGAAACTGTTTGCTGAAGTTCTAATGGAAAAACACCCATATCATCCACCAATACCAAAATGAACAACAAGGAGGCAATAAAAAGAGATCTGTGCTTTCCAAAAAAAAGCATTGGGGCATAAGGCCAGAATTCTGCTTAGGTTTGGCCATTTGGAAATACTCTTCTCTGTGACATCAATCCATAATTGAGTAATAAGGATATTAATAGAGAAAGACAATAGAATTTCTTCTAAGGGATTTTTGCTGATAATAAAGGTTTAAAAAGCCATTAAGTTCCTGTTTTGTGTCCTCATCACATCCATATTAAGAAGGTGGGAAAGCCAGTGGTCCTCCACCTTGGCAGTACGTTAGACTCACTGGGGGAGTTTGTGTCCTGGCCTCATTCACTACTAATTAACTCGGAATTCTTGTTGGGGCCCACACATCGGTTCTCCTGACCCCAGGCCTAAGTGTTCAGAGCATCCTGTTCCCAGAGCCCACATTTGCAGTGTAATGAATAAAATTCCAGAGCTCTGTGGCTGCTCCTCAGATACTTAGGACCAACTCTCTGCTGCTGAAAAACCACATGGAACAGGAAGATGAGTATCAATCTCACTTTTAAAGACTTCCAGAAGACATTCTACCATACCACTGTGTCCAAGCCCTTATGCCCTTAGTCGGACTGGGTCTTCTGAAGATAAATGTCTTTTCCATAGCATGGTCAAATAATGAAAGAAACTATGCCTTTAGTTTCATTAGCATTTCTTCACCACTTCCCAACAGCCACATGTGAATATACTGTAGTTTGTCAATGTCCCTCCAAAAATATATCTCTTTGCACTGGACAGGGGACTCACATGTCATCAGAGCTGGTGAGAGCATAGGGGGACATTCACTTGCATCACCACCCACCCTCTGGACTTCCTTGTTCTATTAAGCCCAGAGTTTCACCCTTGAGCTGTAACATCTCACTAGGCTCCTGTTGAGGCAGTCACCCAAAACACCCAGAACTTCTTCAGAGAATTTGTGTCACATCACGTCTCCCTATCCTGTGTTGAAGATGCATTTCATTTTGGAACCAAAGTTCAGATTTCATATTCTCCCTCATCAGTCTTATTTGGTAAGTTTGGAGTGAGGGTTCAAGTTTTCTGAGAACATTCTTGCTCTTGATTGTCTTATCTGTCAATAGACCCTTAGGCTTTGTACCATCTGAACCTGTTGCAGACAGGAGCTGTTTATAATCATCTCTGCGTCCCTAACCTGGGTGGCATGGGATGCAATGGTAATACACACACATGAGCCAAATTGACTGGGTTGGAATCCTGGCTCCTCCACTACTGACAGCACAAACTTGGGCAATTTATGTGTGTGAGTTTTCTGATCATAAAAAAAGGAAAAACAATAGTATTCATCTCATAGAGTCATTGAGAAAATTAAAAAAAAAATGTAAAGAATCTAGTATAGTACTTAGTCCAAGGTAAGCATGACACGCTGCTTTTACTCGGTATGGAGTGCCTAATAATTATTTGAAGAGCTGAGCTGACTCTTGCTTTATAAAGAAAAGTGGAAAGAGTCAGTGTCAAAAGACAAAGCCTTGTAGCTCTGCAGCTCTTCGCTAGGGATCTCCTTCCCCAGTGTTATGGGACTATTTATTATTAAACATTCTAAGGTCCTAGTAGACATTAAGGAAGAAGCAGTTCCAGTCACAGTAAACCTAAATGGGAACAGTTCAGGAGGATTGAATATTTTGAGGAGCAAACGGTGATAATGAGGTCTTTTTATTTTGGACCTTAGATTCCAACCAAGGGTGTAGTTAATCATACCACTCAGTTTGTGGTACACAATCATTATTTGATGAAAAGACAGAGACAGACAGACAGACAGGCAGAGGCGTTAGAACTCTGTGAAATAATAAAATTATGGCTAGGTGCCGTGGCTCAGGCCTGTAATCCCAGTACTTTGGGAGGCCGAAGTGAGCAGATCACCTGAGGTCAGAAGTTGGAGACCAGTCTGACCAACATGGTGAAACCTGTCTCTACTAAGAATACAAAAGTAGCCTGGCGTGGTGGCAGGCACCTGTAATCCCAGCTACTCAGGAGGCT
This sequence comes from Colobus angolensis palliatus, assembly GCF_000951035.1. Classification (NCBI taxonomy): domain Eukaryota; kingdom Metazoa; phylum Chordata; class Mammalia; order Primates; family Cercopithecidae; genus Colobus; species Colobus angolensis. Next base: position 29,345,987 of record NW_012120709.1, on the reverse strand, counting down.
GGGGCAAGAGAATCACTTGAATCTGGGAGGCGGAGGTTGCAGTGAGCCGAGTTCGTGCCATTGCACTCCAGCCCGTTGCACTCCATCTCAAAATTAAATTAAACTAAATTAAATAATAACATGTTTTCTCACTTCTCTCCTCTCTTCATCACATAAATTGTTTGCTATTGAAACACTAACTTATTTGCATATGTGTTTGTCAATGTCATCCCCAAGTCACATCTACTTGCTTTTAGATCCTGCATACTTGGCCTGCCCTCCATCACTGTGAATGGAGTGGGTACCTGGTATCTCCACTTGGGCACCAGGTTCCATCCCATTTATTTACTCTAGGAATTCCCTTCGGTGTTGCTCCATCTTTCAAAAGATGATTTGGTACAAAAATAATTCTACCATCATTGTTTTTTTCTCTAATTGTTTTTTTCTCTGGCTGGATGTGGTGGCTCATGCCTATAATCCCAGCACTTTGGGAGGCCAACGTGGGAGGATCACTTGAGGCCAGGAGTTTGAGACCAGCCTGGGAAACATAACAAGACTTTGTCTCTACAAAACATTAAGAAAAAAAAAAAGGCCGGGCGCGGTGGCTCACGCCTGTAATCCCAGCACTTTGGGAGGCCGAGACGGGCGGATCACGAGGTCAGGAGATCGAGACCATCCTGGCTAACACAGTGAAACCCCGTCTCTACTAAAAAATACAACAAAACTAGCCGGGCGAGGTGGCGGGCGCCTGTAGTCCCAGCTACTCGGGAGGCTGAGGCAGGAGAATGGCAGGAACCCGGGAGGTGGAGCTTGCAGTGAGCCGAGATCGCGCCACCGCACTCCAGCCTGGGTGACGAACGAGACTCCGTCTCAAAAAAAAAAGAAAAAAAAACCCTGTCATTCTCATCAGCACACAAATCAAATATATACTATTTCTCCCATGTTAAAATGCATAAATAAAATGATGTCACAGTTCCTTCTAGCTACTACCCTATACTCTCCTATGCCCCTCTTTTGTTTTTTTTTTTGAGACAGATTCTCGTTCTGTCACCCAGGCTGCAGTGCAGTAACATGATCTCAGCTCACTGCAACCTCCACCTCCTGGGTTCAAGCAATTCCCCTACCTCAGCCTCCCGAGTACCTGGGACTATAGGCATCTGCCAGCAAGTCTGGCTAATTTTTGTATTTTTAGTATAGAGACGGAATTTTACCATGTTGTCCTGGTCTTGAACTCCTGTCCTAAAGTGATCCACCCGCCTCTGCCTCCCAAAGTGTTGGCCCTACAGGCACGAGCCACATGCCCCGCCTTCCCTCTCTTTTACATTTTTCTAAAGAACTATCTATACTTGTTTATCCCGCTCTTTGTTTTCTGACCAGGTTTTCAACTCCACTACTTCGTTGAAATAGCTTTTTGTCAAGGTTGCCAAAGACCTTCATATTGCTCAAACCAATGCTCCATTCTCAGACCGTATCTTATTCAATCTATGGTGTGCCTTCGCCATAAATGATCACTCTCTGCTCCTTAAATCAGTGTCTTTACTTGGTTCCCTAGATTCCCTTGGTTCCTCTTTGACTCCCCTCCTAACTCACTGGCTGCTGCTGCTCCTCAGCTCCATTTCTGGGTTCTTCTCATCAATCTGCCCTCCACACAATGGAGGTCAGATCCTGGATAGACTCTCTCTATACTTACTCTGTAGGTCATCTCATCTGGCCTCATCACTTTTCTGATGATCAGTTACAAGTCTGAAAGCCTAACAAGTACAACACAAACTCTTGATTCTCTTCCCCCTAAATGTGTTATTTTAGACTTCACCACCAGCAAATAGCCCAGTTACTCAGGCCCAAAACCAATAACTCTGTAAAGAAGGTGTTGTTATTCCCATTTCACAGACGAGGATATCAAAGCTCAGAGGTTAAGCAGCTTTTGAGCCAAGATTTGAATCTAGAACTGTCTAACTTCCATAGCATTGTGATGCTTCCTGATTCACTCACTAGTTCTTGTGCACTGTCTTGATTCCTATAAATAGACTGAAGTTTCTAGAGGACAATGACTTTGTTTTATATTTCTCTAAAATTCATTTTTTACAGCAACTATTACAATGAGAGCTTGAAAAGTTCTGGCTTAATGCTAGTTTTCATGATGGCACTATAATGTAGGTGATTGACAGATATCTTTGTTCTCCTGTTGTTAATAAAAATTCTGAGAAACAGGAAGGAAGTTACTGGAAGAAAGTTACACATTGAATCAATGATAGAATAAAGACTAGTGTTAAGAAACATGCCCTAATTTCATCCTTGGGGACTAGACATTGACTGAAGTTTTGCCAATGTTCTTACCTTTGGTGAAATGACGGTCTAAACAGAAAGCCTGTGTTGGGTAAGATGGGAGTGGTGAGATTTATCTGCAGCCTGTTTAGGAATAAATGTCTCCCATTTTAAGGTTGTATGTATCATTTTTCTCTTCCATAGGATGCATGCTTATGAATTAAATAGTATAATTGAATTCTTACAACATTTTAAAAATTGTGATGAAATATAGTTTGGCTTTTTATTACATGCTAAAAAAAGTACTGTATGTCTTAAGATTAGTGTTTGCACTTCTTGAGAATTCCGTATCAGCCTGCTAACCAGATTGACCACACCATGGATGCCTGAGTTTCGTATGGAAAGGGCTGTGTTTGAGGCATAGAATATTAGTTGTTTCCTTTACTCTTTGCACCAAGCCTCACTTTTGGCTTTACAGGTCTGCTTATCTTGCAGTATTATCATGTAGACCCCATGTTTGATTTAGAAACAGGAAATCACTGTAGAAGAGAAGAATAGCCCCAGTGAGAAGCCACAGACCCACCCAGCTTTGCTTAGGCTGTATTGCTTAAAACTATGTTTCAGTGTTTGTAGTTTTGTTAAAGGAGGATGAACAGGATGCTGTGCCTAAGTTTTGGTGGCACATTTTCCAAGGACAAGTTCCCCATGGTCTCCTCATTGCCATTGGAAACTAAATTGGAACTTTTTTTGACTTTTCTTTCACCTAAGTTTGGAGTCAGACTTTCACCTTTGTTGTCAGAGGGATAGGGTGTGAGATATCTTCCTTGCTTACCACTTCCTCCTCTGTAGGCTCTAGAGACATGTACATCCCCATACACCTTTAAACTTTCTTATTAGACCCCGAGTGTTGTACACCTACTTCCTAGTCCTATCTGAGCTTCAGAGTTCTTATCTGCAAATTAGCCCTGCATGGCTCCCCACAGGCTGAGCATACAGAGCTTGACAATGAGTAACTGTGGTGTTTCTCCTGCGAGGTCACCACTTCCTACTGGTAGGTCATGTTTACGGAATGGATTATTGACTTCTGGGCTTTGTCATTATCTCCGTGACTGAATTCATCCATCCATGCACGGCCATGTGTTATGAGATTGCTGGCCAATCCTGGGGCTATAGATTGTGACTGGTTCATACATGGAAATGGAACCTGTGACCTTCACCATCATCACCACCCCAAATCCCATGAACTAATTGTCCCATCAGTGGATGACTTTACACCCAAGCACATGTGATCTATTCGCAAACAAAAGGACAAGCAGCAGTAACAGCCACCTACCAAAGTACACATAGATAAAACCAGTGCAGTTCTTAAGATTCTTCGGTCTCTCCCAAGATTTTTGGAAGTTCACATGTGTAATCTTTACCTCTACTATAGGTTATCATGTAGACTGAGAAAAGAATAAAATATTCTTTCCTTTTCTTGCCTTAATAACCTAGTTTTTACATGCCATAAATTTAAAACCAGAGCAGAGCAAGTTTGTCCTGCAAAGACCCCAAACTCTACATGTCCCTATGCTCCACCCATATCTAACACAGATATATTATCTCTACTGTCCCCATGCTCCACCCATGTCTAACACAGATATACCACCTGCCCCATTCTAGAGTTCGCTTATATAAATTAATGTCATCACCAACCACTGCACACCAGATATTTGAGACCAAACTCTTATTTCTCCAAAACATCTCTTTAATCATTTTATTCCTCTTTTGTCACTATTATTGTTGCCTTACTTAAGGACTCCATAATTTCTTTCCTGGACCATTGTAATAACTTAGTTCTAGTCTCTCTTCTCTGTAATTCATCATCATCATCTGGTTCTAGGATTACATTTTAAAAACATGAATTTGAGGTCAGGCACAGTGGCTCACGCCTGTAATCCCAGAACTTTGGGAGGTTGAGGCTGGTGGATCACCTGAGGTCAGGAGTTTGAGACCAGCCTGGCCAACATAATGAAACCCCGTCTCTACTAAAAATAAAAAAAATTAGCCAGGCAGGGTGGCAGGCACCTGTAATCCCAGCTACTTGGGAGGCTGACGCAGGTGAATTGCTTAAACCTGGGAGGTGGAGATTGTGGGAGCCGAGATTGCACCATTGCACTCCAGCCAGGGCAACAAGAATGAAACTCCATCTCAACAAACAAACAAACATATAACCCGTGAATTTGAGTATGTCTCGTCCTTCATTCAAATATTTGCTATGGCTTCCATTGCCTATAGGAATCAGGCCCGAATTCCAGCCGACTTGACTCCTGTGTTCTCCTCCTTTGTCATGTCCTGATACTCCTTTTCAGATAGTCCTTGTATATGGATGGCCACTTGCTGTTTCCAGAAAGTTCCAGGCTCCAGAAGATAGTTTGTCTTTGTCTATGATATTCTCTTGGCCTGGAATGCCTTTCTCATCTCCTTCAAGACTCAACATTAAGACCCAACTCAAGACCCAACTTAAAGACTCAACTCGAATTACACAACTTTTGTCAAAACTTCCAAAACAGGCCTTAGCCTCCCTTTTCCCCATAATGTCTTTCCCCTAGTTTCCCAAAGGCTTGAGATATACTTCAATTATAGCACTTAGCACATTACTTTATAATTATTTGGTTACAGGTATTTCTCTGTAGATAGATTACAAACTCCCCATGGAAAAGATGTTTACCATTCATTCATTTTAGCATAATGTAAAATTTTAGATATTGGTTGAATTAGTGGATAAAAATGAGTAAATAGGCCGGGCTCGGTGGCTCACACCTGTAATCCCAGCACTTTGGGAAGCTGAGGCAGGCAGATCATGAGATCAGGAGATCGAGACTATCCTGGCTAACATGGTTAAACCCTGTCTTTATTAAAAATACAAAAAATTAGCCAAGAGTGGTGGCGGGTGACTGTAGTCCCAGCTACTCGGGAGGCTGAGGCAGGAGAATGGTGTGAACCCAGGAGGCGGAGCTTGCAGTGAGCCCAAATTGCACCACTGCACTCCAGCCTGGGTGACAGAGCAAGACTCAGACTCCGTCTCAAAAAAAAAAAAAAAAAAAAGAGTAAATGTATGTATTAGGAATAAATATTTTAATAGGATGCTAACTTTGCTCTTTAACTGTTAATATCAAATAATAAAGACTAGGGCTAAGTTAAAGCTAGAGACATGCAATGCATTCATTCTCACATCAGAGTCCTAGTTACATGACTGCCATGAGGTGTTAAGCAAAAATGTGTTTTAATTCAGATCATCACAAAAAAAGATTTTTATTATTTTTAGATTGAATCAATAGAGAAAATTGCAGGTATAAAAATAAATCAGACTTGTCAGAATCAAATTATTTTTAGTACGTTTTAAAGAAGCTGTCTCAACACGTCATCTAACATGTGACTTTTTCCTGGGCAAAGAAAATATGAAAAGAACTACTCAGTTTGCAATTTGCCTTTGTTTTCTGCATCCTACCCTCCGCAAAACAATGAAAATAGAGGGTTCAAAATTCTTTGGATTTGACATTTTCATTGTCTACAATGTAAGTTAATGGGATGAGTTTTGAAAAATGCTTCATTTTGGTGGTGTTTTACCCATCCTAAGACTGTGTATTCTGGGAGTAGCCTTGAAAAGAGGGCAGGCTCTGAAACTAGGTGACTTTTCTTTCCACACATTTTTGGCAGCCATAGAAGTCACACTGTAGAAGCAGTCACAGTGATCTTCCCATAATTTAATTCGCTAAAATCAGCTGACGGTTTATGGGTTTGCCAAAACTGAGGATTTGCTGCCTTTTTTGCTGACAAGAAAGCAACATGGTCAACTCCTCTCCTAATTATCTTTGGGATGGGCTTGAGCAAGGTTGAATGAGAGTGGCAGCCACTGCTCAAACGCCACTGAGCTTAGATACCCTCGGGTGGCCCGTTGAACGAGTTTTCAAATGAGGACTTTTTAATATTGAATCCTCCAGATTGTGAAAGTCAGTGGTTTTCCAACTTTTGATCCACATTAATAAACACATTTTCTGTGACAACCTAGTACACACACACACACACACACACACACACAAATTAAAAGTTTCATGCAATAAATACTTTTACTGTGTGCTTTATAGGCTGATATTTATATTGTCATATTCTAGCTTGAAAACTTGGGCAGGTTACTTTAACTTCTTTTCTCATCTTTAAATTAGGGGTATTAGTACCTACTTCAGTACTTCCGCTATGATTAAGTGTAATTAACATAGAGTACTCAACACTGTGTGTGAAACAATAAATATTTTTCCTCTCTATATAAATAATATTTAAGTATTTAAGGTTTACCTCGAAACGTAATTTTTGCTATTTTTTTAAAAATGTATTTTTATGAGTTTTTTTTTTTTTTTTATGAGGCAATAACTCAAAGCCTAAAAAAGTTAAGGTCAGTTAAAGGCTTTAAACTCTGGAAAAATTGAAATCATCCTAATTTTAGCTGTCTAAATATACTCTTTCTGAATGTATTAGCTATTCTTTAAGCCACTTATTGAAGAAACTAATAAGTGCCTCAGGGTACAGGGACCAAAAAAAGAAGGCATTAATTGAAGTATATGAAATAGGGAATTGAAGTACCATGTAAAATAGGAAATCGAGTTTTTTAAAGTAGCGTCCTTCAGATGCCATTTCTAGATTAAATGTTGATTTGGAAGGTAGGTGCATATCATGAAACAGAGCTACAGATTCAGTATTTGGAAACAAACACACAAAAAGCAAAATTTTTGAGTGGATTTATGAGTGATGTCCTTTGTATGAATCTGATACAACTGCAGTCAGAGACTGAAGGACAACAGGAGTCCCTTCCTACACCCCTGCCCCCACTCTTTGGGGGTAGAAAATAATTTGACCTGCTCCAAAAGGCAACTGTTTCTATCCTTAATTTTCATAATGCTACATTAGGATTAAGCACTAAAACCCAAATTTGAAAATTATAGTAAAATGTAAAGTACAACTTACTCTTTAAAAATAAACATGAAGTTTTCATTGCTCTCATTATTATCTCTGAGCTAAATAAGTGTTGTACAGTGCTGTATCATTTTCAAAGTGCTTTCACGTTTGAAATTTGATCCTTCTAACAATCCAGGGAGTTTGGTGGATCGAACGTTTTTATCATTTTTATTTTAAGATGCAGAAACTGAATTTCAAAGAGATTAAATCATTTGGTTAAGATTTATACAGCAAGGAAATTTTAAAATTCAATATGGATGCTCTCTCAACTGGTATACCCTTAAAAGACAGAGACTAATAAGCTTGTTACATCTTACCATAACATAGGACCCACAGAGACACACACTATAGTGATCCTTTCTATACTCTTTAGCCATTGAATCAGAGATCAAATAAATGCAGTAACATCCCTCAGATGCATGATTTGAGCATGGCTTGGAAAGTATGAGCAGTTACCTGGGTTGTCTTCTACAGCAGCTCCTCTGTAAATGCAGTTGACTGGCTGATAGGTAGATTGGCAAAACATCAGGTCAGCTGAGCAACAACAAAAATAATGACTCTAAGTCCTTACCTTGTAAGGGGAACCAAGCCAGCAAGCTGAAAACTCCCCACCACATATTGTACTGTGCTGTGCTGCTGTGGCACCTTTGTCAACTTCCTCTAGATTCAGAGACAAATGGAGCCGAGTAGTTTCTTTTGAAGGGGGAGAGGGAGTAGATCTGTGACCTCATGTATATCAACTCCTCCGTCTGTCTGGAAGCCCCCTCTTAGTTAACTGCCCCCAAAACACCTCCTGGTGGAACATTTTGGGGACCACATGTATTATCTTGATGGTAGAGAAGTGTGAGTGTGTTGGTGACAAAAATGGTTTTACCACAAGTGGGTAGTACTGGTAAATCAACTAGTTGCAAAGGTTTTTAGAGGGAGGATGGGTGAGAGAAATACTGTAAAATGTCCCTGTGTAGTGATGTCATCCTTATTTTTACTTTTCTAGTTTATTAGATAAATACAATTAGACAATTTTTGCTCAACCTTTGGGAATATTTTATTTCTAATGCTGACATCAATTTATAATTGTTGTCAGGGAATGAATTCACTCATTCATATATATACTCATTTTTGAAATATATATATATCTGTCCACCCACCCATCCACCCATCTTTTCATCCACCCACTCACAAATACAAATCTATTCATCCACCCATCCATCCACCAATCCATTTATCCATCCATCCACCCACTCACTCATGTATGATCTGCCCACTCATTCCCCATCCATCCATCCAGCTCTCCATCCATCCATCCAGCCAGCCAGCCATCCATTTATCCATCCATCCATCCATCCATCCATCCATCCATCCATCCATCCATCCATCCATCCATTTATCCACCCATCCATCCATTCATCCACCCATCCATCCATTCACCCATCCATCTATCCATCCATCTATCCATCCATCCATCCATCCATCCATCCATCCATCCATCCGTCCATCACCTATTCTTTCAGCCAACCATCTATCTATACATGCATATACTCATCCATCCACCCAACCACCCATCCATCTCTCCACCCACCCATTCATCCATTCACCCACCCATCTATCTGTACGTATGTCCATCCATCCATCCATCCATCCATCCATCCAAACTTCTTTCTATCCACCCATTCATCTTGTCACCTATACAACATCTAGTATGCACTACTTTGAGACATGCTCAAATAAAAAACGTAAATTCCTTGTTTTTTAGGAGAATATAATCTAGTGGGGGAGACAATGTACATATGAACAATTTTGGTAGTTAATTTTCATTAATTGGACAAATTGAGATAGATGTAATTTAGTTTTTCCAGGGGCACACAGCAAAATATTAGTAGGTTTATGTTTAGAAAACAGAGATCAGTCTGAAATGCTTGGAAAATTTAAAGGAAACACTACTTACTGGTTCTAATTGAAATTAGTGTTAATATTCTGATAAATTTGATGATAGTTTGGGTAGGAAAAGTCTTACTCATCAAAAATGTCTTTCAAATATTTTGTTGGCTGGGCACAGTGGCTCATGCCTGTAATCCTAGCATTTTGGAAGGCTGAGGTGTGAGGATCATCTGAGGCCAGGAGTTCAAGACCAACCTGGGCCACATAGTGAGACCCCCATCTCTACAAAAAATACAAAAATTAGCTGAGCGTGGTGGTGCATGCCTGTAGCCCCAGATACTTGGGAGGCTGAGGTGGAAGGGCTGCTTGAACCCAGGAGGTTGAGGCTGCAGTGAGACATGATCGTACCACCATACCACAATCCAGGTGACAAAGTGAGACCCTGTCTTAAAAAAGAAAAAGGAAAAAAACCTCCAAACAAAATATTTTGTCTTTCAAATTCTTCATTTTTAAATTTTTCCCCCTTTGCTCATAACATTCCACCCAGGAACTTCTAATTTTTATACTTGTCCTCAGTAGAAGAGAACGGTTTACCCAGGGTCACACTTCCTCCATAGGGCATCCATGAGGCGGTCTCAAGGTCCTTTTCCCTTGCCTTGAGGTGGAGCAACTCTGAAGCTCCCCAAGGGATCTGGATCTGCTGAGATCTTTGTTGTAACTGCACCTCAGTCCAGCCTCTGTTGATTCCCCATCTTGCTTCCTTCTTGTCACCGAGAGTACTCGTCTATAAACTTCGGCACACAGATCTCTGTCTCAGCATTTGTTTCCCCAAAACTTGACCCAAAACAACACTTGACATAGGTTGTCAACGAGTGAGTGAATGAAAGACTAAATGGACTCTTTATTTGAGATGTAAATGCTACTCTTTTTTGCTCTGAAGTCTAAAAAGATGTTTGACTTACAATTTCCCCAGAGCATTAAAGAAGAGCTTACTTTAAATTGCACTTTGGACAATGGTAGGTGTATCCTTTTCATCCACGGGTGCCTTATTCAACTGGTTGAAAACCTTGACAAATGTCACAGTAGTCCACTGGACTCGGACATTCAGAATGGTTGGTGGGGGAAATGCTACATGGTGAACTGGTGGACGACATACATGTGTGCTTTCCAGGGTCCCTGTTCTCATTATCCCCAGTTTAGCCTGCAGCTCATGGAGTATTCAACAGGAGAGGGCAGCAGATTATAGCCGCTCAGTGAATTGGGAGAAAAAGATGAGGTTGGAGGGTAATAAGTGGTCTACCTCTTTTCTAATGGAAGTCTACTGACCACCTTGTATGTGGGAGACCTCACAACTGATAGCTAGTTTGTCATTTTGATCTCTGTTTTATGAAATCTTCATATTTGGTTTCAATACTAATAGGAAGTAACATTTGGTGGGGTGGCAGAGGGGGACATGTTTTGGAGAAATAAACAAACATCCTCTCTCTTTTTCATCATCACCCTTGTCAACATGAGTTTTGGGGGGTGAGGGGGGTGCAAACATGAAAAAGAAGACATTTATTAAATAGGCTAAAGATGAACTGTTTTAAGGGGGGGGGGGTCAGAAAACAGGGGATTTCCCTATGTCTAGAAGCCACTGGGTTTTTTTTGTTGCATTTACAAAAGAGGCCTACACTTGCTTCTTGACATTTCACAGCTCCTGTGAAGAGTCGTGGCCTTTCCCAAGTCAGAGTAAGAGGTGGACTTGCCTGTGTCTCCCAGAAGATGCCTCAGATAATTCACACCCAGTGTTGAGGTTTTCTGAGCACTGTTGTAAAACTTGCACAAAGTGACTGTGGGGTTCCTAAGCCAGAGCAGCAGCCTTTGAAATTAATTATTGATTCAGAGAAAAGTTTCCTAGGAGTAGTAGGAGCTTAGTGGAATGAGCATGGGAGTGAGTAGCAGACAGGCCCGGGCTTGGCCCCTAGGCCCTGTCACTAGCAGCTGTGTAGCCTTAAGCACATTACCTGCCTGTTGGAATCAGTTTCCTCACCTGTAAAATGGGAAGAATAATTATAGCCTGAGGTGACTATCCAGAAATCATAAGGCAGGAACTGAGAAAGTTGGATTGTATCATTTTTAAAAATGAAGAATTGGCCAGGCATGGTGGCTCATGCCTGTAATCTCAGCACTTTGGGAGGCCGAGATGGGTGGATTGCCTGAGCTCAGGAGTTCGCGACCAGCCTGGGCAACACGGTGAAACCCCATCTCTACTAAAATACGAAAAATTAGCCAGAATACAGTAGCTGTAGTTCCAGCTACTTGGGAGGCCGAGGCAGGAGAATTGCTTGAACTTGGAGGGGGGATGGTGCAGTTAGCGGAGATTGCACCACTGCACTCCAGCCTGAGCAACAGAGCGAGATTCTGTCTCAAAAAAAAAAAAAAACAAAAAGAAGAATTAAGAAGTTTGCCTGAAGTGACACAGTGAATCAGTGATACACACAGACACACACACACACACATATATCTTTTTCTTTGTCTATGAGATTCCTTTGAGGGACTTCAAATTTTTATACTTGCTCTCAGTGGAAGAGAACCAGCTTACCCAGGGTCACACGTTCTTTGTGTGGCACTCATGGAGGGTTACATTAAATATATAATAATGCCCAGAGTACCTAGCACCTTGGCACAAAAAACATCCTCCATAAATCTGCAGACCTCAGCTGGCTGGAGCAGCATCTCATCCCCACAGGAACCGTGGTAGGTTAGGTGTGCTGGGAGGAGGAAAGGGATCATTCAGCTTTTGTTCTGAAGGCTTCTGCCTGAAAAACCTGCCATTGTGAACCTGGGCTTTCTTGAGGGTAGAAACTTTATTTAGTCTAGTGAAATAGATCATTCTGCAAACAACCCAAACATGAGGTGATTTCAGAAAGCAACTGTGGTTTTGGAGAATATACCACAGCCAGCTTCAGGCCCCAACTCATGGAGCTCTGCCCAGATGAGTGACCAGCCCTGGTGTCTTCATCTGTAAATGAGATTAGATGAAAGTTGTGGTTTCCAAACTGTATTCTGAAGAACCCGAGCATCCCCAAGGTGCCTCAGGCTTCTGCAATATTTTCATTGAAATTTCTTTCAAAAAACATTTTCCATGATTAGTCCAGGCTCTGGAACCAGGCTGACATGGTCCTGGTCTCAGCTCTAACACTCATGAGACATGTGACTGTGTGTGAATTATTGAATCTTTCTAAGACTCAACCTCCTCTTTCATAAATTGGGAATCATAGTTTCTACTGAACAGAGTTGGTGAGAAGATTTAAAAAGCTTACACATGTGAAGTACTTAGAAAAATGCCTAAAAAACACAAGTACTCAAATGCTGGCTGTTACTTTGCCAGCCACTGGATGCCACCAATCTGTGAATTGTTATGTCAGGTAAAATAGTTTTTGTGCTGGATTCTGCAGATTTAGAATAAAATCCAAATGTTTCACCATGGTCTATGATGAGATCAATACACTTTTTCTGCAAGGGGCCAAGTATAAACATTTAAAATAGTTTTACTTCTCAACTCTGCCCTTGTATCCTGGAATAGCCACAGGCAATATATAAATAAATGAATGAGGCTGTGTTCCAATAAAACTTTATTTATATATACTGGAACTCTAATTTCATATATCATTCTTTTTTTTTTTTTTTTTGCTTTTTTTCCCCCAAAGATTTGAAAAGCTAAAAATCCTTCTTAGCCTGCAGCTGTACAGATAGGTGGTGGGCCAGATTCTGCTCATGAGTGAGATTCTGCACAATAAGCAATACTTTGCTGACCCCCGGTCTATAAGACCCCATGTCTTTGGGTGTGCCCCCCACTTTCTATCATGCTTACTACACTTTAGCTCCGCAGCCTCTTCTGTTCTAACCCAGCTAGTTTCTTCCCATGTGAGGGCTTCTGTATGTATAGCTTCCTGATACCCTCCTCATTTAGGTCTTCAGCACAACCAGCTCCTGCTCAGTTTTAACTGTTGGTTTCATCATCACCTGTTCAGGGACACCATACCCTATCTAAGAGTGTAACCCCTGCCTCACATCCCTTCAAAGTTACTTTCTATCATATTACCAAATTTATTTCCTAAAGAGCATTTATCAAAATCTGTAATTATCTTGTTTATCTATGTATTCTTCTCTCTCTCCCACTTCATGAGAGCAGGGGCCTTGCACTCTTATTTGCCACTATAGCTCCAGCCTGCTGCTGTGCTGGAAACATAGTGTTCAATAAGTAGTACAGAATGATGAACGAATCCACAAGCTCAGTATCTTAGTTTCATTCAATGAGTTGATAATACCTGATCTCCTTACTTTGTAAAATTGTCATGAGGATCAAATGAGAAAGTGTTTTTGTTTTGTTTTTTTTTAATTATAAAGAGTTATACAAAGGAAAGTGGTAAATCATTAAGGCAACATCTTAAACAAGCTACAGAATTCAACCAACACATCAATTTTTACCATTCTTATTGTGATTCAGAGAATAATACTCCAAAATATGGTGCTGAACACTTTTGAATTAAAGAAACTGGGAAAGTCTGAGAAGCTGCCTCAGCACCAAGGGTTTTCTAACCTTCTCTTGCTTTTCTCCCCCAAGTCCAGAGAGGGGCTCTCTCTGGAAGTTGCCTTCAAAAAAAATGCAATTTGTCTTAAGACTCCTTTGGGCTGGGCGCAGTGGCTCATGTCTTTGAGACCAGCCTGGCCAATATGGTGAAACCACATCTCTACTAAAAATACAAAAATTAGCTGGGCGTGGTGGCAGGTGCCTGTAATCCTAGCTACTCAGGAGGCTGAGGCAGGAGAATTGCTTGAACCTGGGAGGCAGAGGTTGTAGTGAGCTGAGATCGTGCCATTGTACTCCAGCCTGGGCATTGCAGTGAGACTCCATTTCAAAATAATAATAATAATAAAAGACCTCCTCTGTAAGTATCTCATCAGATAACAAGGCAAGATTAACCACCAGAGAAGAGGCTAAAAATTGTTACCACACCCAGACAGACTTTTCATCTATTATTCTAAGGACAGCTCTGAGAGATCATCTAGGAGACTTTACCTGCATAATAAGACAGCCTTTGTTTGCAGTGCAATTCTGTCCTTCACCTTTCCGTAACTTATGTTCCCATTTGGTTTCAAATGAGAATCACTTACAAACTATTGTTGGCTCTTTGTGGTCATTTAATTCTCCTGAAAATCACTTACCACCCCCCAAAATTGCCTACACTGATTTCTCTGTTTCCTATAAAGGGAGTATTTAAGCCTCAATAATCTGGCCCTTCTTAGAGTTGTGTATTTGTGGAACTCCTATGTCTGAGGTTAGTTAATTTGTATGCCTTTCCTCCTGTTAATCTGTGTATTGTCCATTTGTTTAGCAGACTTGCACTTTCAGAGGAGGTGGGAATTTCTCTTTGCTTTACAGATTTGGCATAACTGGCAGGATACTAAAACTGCTCTGCTCCTCTGGAAGCTACAACTGAGAGAACCTAGGACTTGATGAAGCTGGGAAAAGGTTAAGAAATGCTTATCAGGCAGTCCTGTGAATCTTTACTTACGGGATCCAGTTGAGCAGACAGTAAGAGTCACCTCTTGCCTCTTTTTCTTTTCCAAATTTAAAATAATAGGAGATTTTTTTAAAAACTAGTGCTTTGAATCTGTGACTCTTGTAGACTTATTTTAGGCTTATTGATTATTGATCTGCAAACTCCTATAAATGGTCTTTGTTATTCTTGTTTTTGTATTTGGTGTGGTTTGTTATAAGGAGGAAAACCATAATAAGATTATCTTTTTGTCCTGTTTTTATATCTTGAGAAACTTGGCTTTGTAATCAGTGAATTTGTTTTCAGGTGCTACCTCGAAGGGAATAAATTATCAGCTTTATGCCAGGCAGGCAGCCAGTTGGCTGAGAGTCCAAAATGTCTGTTTATCTGAATGTACCAGCTCTCAAGAAAATTTGTGCTAATTGTCTCAAACTTTGTTGTTTTATTAGTAATGAGAATCTTTGCTGTCTTAGGCTATCTTTGAAAGAGACTTTAGATCTTGAACGGGACTGCGTATATCCTCTATAAAACTCAATTCTTACATTTACTGGTTTTAAGTCATAAAAATTCTTACTGATTTTGAGTCACAATTGAAGAAGGAATACGTTTAGAGGTTTGGAAGCTATTTGTATGACTCTGGACGTTCCTTAATGATCCTCCCCCTGCTGTAACTGCCTGATGGGTTCTTCTTCCTGCTCCACAAACAAAGACCACGGCATTGCAATAAAGAAAGGGTTAAATTGATGTCAGGCTGGGCCAGCCATGCCAGCATGGGAGATGGAGTTACTACTCAAATCAATCTCCTCCAAAATTTGGAGATTGGGGTTTTAAAGAATGATTTGGTGAGTAGGGAGTCAGAAGGTAGGCAGTGCTGATTGGTTGGGTTGGAGATGAAATCATAGGGAGTTGAAACTGTTTTCTTGTGCTGAGTCAGCTCCTGGGTGGAGGCCACAAGATCAGATGAGCCAGTTTATCAATCTTGGTGGCATCAGCTGGTGCACTGGAATACAGGGAGTGCAAACAAACAAACAAACAAACATAAAAAAAAAAAAAAACAGAAAAAAACCTCAACTACTGATTTCAAGTTTTACAACAGTGACTCCCAAACCATAATTTCTAATCCTGTGGCTAATTTGTTAGTCATGCAAAGGCAATCTAGTTTCCAGACAAAAAGGGAGTTTGTTTTGGGAAAGGCTGTCATCATCTTAGCTTCAAAGTCAAACCGTAAACTAAGTTCCTCCCAAAGTTAGTTCAGCCTACATCCAGGGATGAACAAGGGAAGTCTGGAGATTAGAAGCCAGATGGATTCAGCTAGGTCAGGTCTCTTTCACTGTAATAATTTTCTCAGTAATAATTTTTGCAAAGGCAGTTTCAATCTCTCTCTTTGGGTTTTATAACACCTTATTCTTAAGATGTGGGCTATGAAGATGGAAAAAGGGCAATGATCACTCTAGCGTTTTCTTGCTGACAGGTGGCATGGTGGGAGTAGGAGTTGACTCCAAGGTAAGAGGAGTGGAACTGCCTTGCAGCTGTCTGCACACACTCAGGGTGCCTAACTGGGGTTTCAAGGCTTGCATGACAAAAGCATTAGTATTCTCCTCTATCATTTTAGCACAGCATTTAAATGAGCTATAAAGTAAATAATGAGTTCTAGGGTAAGGAGTGAGAGACCTAGCTTCAGAAGCCTTTGTAGAACGATCTGAATCTCTGAGGGATCCAAGTGAATAGCTTGGAGAACCAATCAGACATGGGGTCTCTAGTAGAGAGATATTTGGGTCAGAGGTTATTAGAAAGACTGATTATTAGGATAGACAGGAAAGAACAAATTTAAATATACCAACCCATATATTTTTAGTTGGGTTCCTAGTCCTGAGACTAGATCAGTTCAGTTGAATAGCTGTTTACCATATCAAGAAGTGGCAGTGCAGATGGGCTAGGCCTTTATATATGATGACAGCAAACAAGTTTTTTTTTTTTTTTTCTTTTTTGAGACGGAGTCTCGCTCTGTCGCCCAGGCTGGAGTGCAGTGGCCAGTTCTCAGCTCACTGCAAGCTCCGCCCCCCGGGTTTACGCCATTGTCCTGCCTCAGCCTCCCAAGTAGCTGGGACTACAGGCGCCCGCCACCTCGCCCAGCTAGTTTTTTGTACTTTTTAGTAGAGACGGGGTTTCACCGTATTAGCCAGGATGGTCTCGATCTCCTGACCTCGTGATCCGCCCGTCTCGGCCTCCCAAAGTGCTGGGATTACAGGCTTGAGCCACCGCGCCCGGCCGCAAACAAGTTTTTAATAAGAGGCATTTCTGTGGAAACAGAAGAAAAACAAAGGTTAATGTTGGGCATAATTTATTGAAACTTTAGACTCAAAGCATCTTTAGTTATAGAGGAGGAAGGCAGTGATAATCTGACATATTTTTCTTGCTTGTACCATAAGGAATAAGCTTCAGCTTTCAGGGCCTCAGAGAAGATGTAGTAGCAATTTCATTGAGTTCAAGTCAGAATAATGAAAGAAAGATTTGAAAGCATTCATTTTGAGACTTGTAACCCAGAAAGAATTCAGGAATCAGTCTAAACTGCAGAAAATAATAAAAACTCAAAAACATTGGACAAGACTAGAATCTAACAACAGAGGTACTATAGCTTTCTCTGAAATACAGTTTGTCTCTCTCCAGTACCTGTTTTTACTAAGAACAAATTTGCTTGCAAAATAAGTGTTAGTCTTATCATACTTGGCATGAATATTTGCATAAAGTCAGCAAGAATAATTATTTGCCATATAGGCCTTTTTGAAAATTGGCTTTAATGGAACTTATTCCATAAGGAATCTCAGCTTAGATTTTTCAAAGCCTTGAGCCCAGCCATGGATTTATCTGTGCCTGCAAATATCAGTATGAATTGGGTGAATTCCTCTCCTTGAGGTTCCAAGATAACCAGGGGCTCCTGGGCTTGTCAGAAAGTGACATTCTTTACTTACCACAGATTGAGAACCCTGGACAGGGGCTGCATAGAAAAGGTTTGAGGCCAGTTTTTACCAGGGGCTTTTATTGGCCCTATAAGTCAACTTTGATTCCTTAAAGCAGTCTGTTTGTATATGAAAGTATGCCATTGCAGTCAAAGCCTTGGTAAAATAATCAGTGTCTCCAGCGATGTCCTGTTACAAAACCAAACATTGTTATTACATGTAGTCAAATAACTATACTGCCATAAGTTAAGAATACTCACAAATAGTTTCCAAATTCTGGAGAAATTAGGTAGACAGAAAGAAATATGTTCCAAGGTTTTCTCACAGAGTATACTTTACTCAATAGATAAAAGCTGTAAATAGCTCAAAAGAAAAAAAAAGTTTTCTTGACTCTAGAAGAAAACATAAAGAATCAGTAAATGTTTTAAACAAAAAGTCATAAGATATAATTTCAGTCTTCTATTAGTTCAGTCCATGCATTAACTCCTGTTCTGCTTCATACTGAATTAGCAAACCTCAGGAATATATTAGCTCTCTATGAGAATACTGAATATTTGTTTTTTCCCCCTCTATTCCAATGACCGTGGGAGCCAAGAAGCATCACAAGGGAAAATCACCTCTTTTTGTTTCATAAAACCACAGGCAAAAGCCTTTCAATTTTGCAAGATGCTGCCCAACAGATTGCATGTGGAACAAATGAACATTTTCCATCCCAGCCAAAGCAAACTACATATAACAAAATAGACACTAGTCACCTTACTCAGCACCTGATATTGACCTGGCAAGTCTCAAATTTGCCCCTGTTCATCCCTGTCATCTTTGATCCACTCAAAGTGGGGAGAGATGACCTTCAACTCAGAATTCAGTGGGTGAACTATGGGCAAGATGAAGAGCAGATGGTCACCCTGTGTCAGACCTGTGGAGCTTCTGCTAACAATTGCTTCAGGGGTTACCTAATATGACCAGAAAAATAAGGAGGGTTCTCCAACTTAGGCCTGCTTAACTTCCATTAACAATTCCTTCAGAGATCACCTCCACATATATAAACAAACACACAACAAAGATAAGACAGACAGAAGACCTTCTAAACCAAGATCCCTAACCAAAACTCCTAAGTATTCTTCCCAAACTAACCACCTACCCTTTTCCTGAGAAATCTCCCCAAAATCTTCCTGATTAAGGAAAAATCTCCTGAACCAAGACTCTTCCTACTATTTAGGGAGAGCCAGCCAAACCCCTTAAAGGAGCTGAACCAAGACCCCAGAAGAAGCCAAACCAATCAGGAGGAGAAAGGAGGTGCTGGAAGCACCTAGAATATGCACCAAATCAGACACTCCATGATAGGACCACAGACAGACACCTAATGATGGTGTTATAGTTATAGGACTTTTTCTCCATTGCAATGAAATCCATGCACCATGGATTGGCAATGCCCTGCCAGTAGAAACTATGCCAGAGACAGCCTCCAGTTCAAGAGAATTAGGCAGCCTCTTGGGCTGGCCTCTAGATCCATCGCCAGAGAGGGGGCTACCAAGCCACAAGCAGGAGTCACAAGGGTGATCCTGGACGAGCCCTCAAATTTGGAACTTCCCGATGTGTTCTTCCTGCCCACTGCACAAATAAAGACCATGGCATTGCAGTAAAGAAAAAGTTTAATTGATGTGAGGCCAGCCATGCCACATAGGAGACAAAGTTATTACTAAAATCAATCTCCCCCAAAATTTTGGTATGGGAGTTTTAAAGGATAATTTGGTGTGTAGAGAGTCAGAAAGTAGGGAGTATTGACTGGTCAGGTCGAAGATGAAATCACAGGGGTTTGAAGCTGTCCTCTTTTGCTGTCAGTTCCTGGGTGGATGACACAAAATCAGATGAGCCAGTTTATCAGTTTGGGTGGCGTCAGCTGGTGTATCAATCAATGTAGGGTCTTCAAAATATCTCAAACACTGATCTCAGATTTTATAGCAATGACTCCTAAACCATAATTTCTAATCCTGTGGCTAATTTGTTAGTCCTACAAAGGCAGTATAGTCCCCTGACAAGAATGGGGTTTGTTTCTGGAGAAGGCTGTTATTGTCTTTGTTTCAAAGTTAAACTAAACTAAGTTCCCCCAAGTTAGTTTGGCCTATACCTAGAAATGAACAAGGACAGCTTGGAGGTTAGAAGCCAGACAAAATTGGTTAGGTCAGATCTCTTTCACTGTAATAATTTTCTCAGTCATAATATTTGCAAAAGTGGTTTCACTGCCACAGACAACTTTTGTTTTCCTGTTTTGTCTTACTGACTGTTCTCTCTTTTTGATTCTCCATTTATCAGGGGCATGTAGGTTATCTCACCTTTCTTTGCTGCAGGCAGCCAAACAAAAAGTTGAGAGCCTCAAGAACATGGCCAAACTAAAATGTGGGTTTACATCCATTTGTGGCTTGCTAAGCTTTCCTTTCTTTGGCTGTCCTGTGAGAATGGTCTGGATCTTGGAAGGGCCACCTTGGTTAAAGCCGTAAAGGGGCTTATTAGTTGAGTCTTCAGTCACTTGTTGAATATACCTTTGGATTAAAATTTTGGTTTATATTCAGAGCATGTTAAAAACATTTTTGTTTTGTTGGTTTGTTTTCTGCCTTCTCATTTGAGCTAAAAAGGTACTTTATACTCAAAAGGAAAAATTTGATTATTAATTACCCTGAACCTCTAAAAACTTCCAGTATTTCTCTGTACCTGTCAATTCTTTCCCCCGTCTTATCTAAGAAACCATCCCTCTTAAAATGCAAACTTCAGGGAAAGAAAAGCCAGGAAATGAGAATGTTTGCTGTTTGCCCAAAACTGGTAATAATATACTTAAAAGATGTTTTAAAAGAGTATTATTCTCAGAAGTCAGCTTAATTAAAAGGTGATATTCAGACTATATATATATTTAAGGCTTCTCTCTTCTTGTTGGGATGTTTTTCCCATGAGAACTTCTTAGTCCGCTGAATTATCCCACACCCCCACTTTTTTTTTTTTTTGGCAGAGTCTTGGTCTGTCACCCAGGCTGGAGCACAGTGGTTCCATCTCAGCTCACTGTAACCTCTGCCTCCTCAGTTCAAATGATTCTCCTGCCTAAGCCTCCCAAGTAGCTGGGATTACAGGCATGCACCACCACACCTGGCTAATTTTTGTATTTTTAGTAGAGATAGGGTTTGCCATATTGGCCGGACTGGTCTTGAACACTTGACCTCAACTGATCCACCTGTCTTGGCCTCCCAAAGTGTTGGGATTGCAGTCAGGAACCACTGTGTCTGGCATTTTCTTTTTTCTTTTTCCTTTTTGCTAACTAGAACTTCATTGGCCTTTTTGGAAAACTTCCAAACTGGCTCGTCTAAAATTTATTTTACCAGTTACCATTTCTGTCTTTCCTTCCTTTTACCACCTTTGATCTTCCACCCAGTTCCCTTGGTACATTCCCCTTCATGCCTCTACCTCTTTACATAGCCAGAACCAAGCCATCTAAGCTTTACATACTTATTTCTGGCACAGTGAAGTATTTTCTTTCTTCAGGAAGAAGATTGTTTTTGGTCCTCAAACAACTTTCCAATAAACCCCCCAAAACAAAAAACCAAAAACAGACACTTTGCTGATTTAACTTAAACAAATTCCAAGTACATTATTCGTTTTCTCTGGATGTGCAAGCAGCCTTTACATACATCATAAAAGAGCAGAATGAGTTTGGGAATCTGTCAAGCAGAGAACGGCTGAGAACCAGCCAGAAGGCTAAATATAGCCTGGTCTTTTGTCAGATATGAACATTAGTTGTTATGTTTCCTCAGGAAGTAAACCCTGCCAAGGTAGTAGATAGTTGTGTTAATGAAAATCTGTATTCATGTCCTTGGTACAAATTTGCATTCAAGGCTTATTTTAAGATCTTATTAGCCTAACACATAATTACTTCAAAAAATATGGTCGCCCGGGTATGGTGGCTCATGCCTGTAATCCCAGCAGTTTGGGAGGCCAAAGTGGGTGGATTGTCTGAGATCAGGAGTTCAAGACCAGACTGGCCAACATAGTGAAACTCTGTCTCTACTAAAAATACAAAAAAAATTAGCTGGGAGTGGTGGCGGGCACCTGTAATCCCAACTACTTGGGAGGCTGAGGCAGGAGAATCACTTGAACCTGGGAGGCAGAGGTTGCAGTGAGCCGAGATCGCGCCATTGTACTCCAGCCTGGGCAACAAGAGTGAAATTCCATCTCAAACAAACACACAAACAAAAACAAAACAAAACAAAACAAAAATGGTGTATGACTTTTAGAAGTGCAGATCCTAGTTTGAGCTGAATGTGCCCTCTCTCTTACCAAATTCTCACTCTATGGATCATTCTTGGTGCAGCTCCTTGAGGTGGATGGTGGGTAGTAGTAAGCCACGAAGGTGACATGGAGTTCAGGGAACAATACCCGAAAATATTGCATCTCAGCATTTTGAATAGTTTAAGATGAAGGAATGTGAGAAAACAACAGGAGCAGGAAGGTCACTTTGACCATTCCTCCCTTCCCACCCTTCTCCCCTGAATCAGGTGATAAAACCTAGGAAGGACTCTAACCTTTCCTAAGCAGGTTATGTTTCCCAGCTGTTATGCTAGGAAAGGTGTCTTCCCTAGACCCAAAGAAAATGAGCACCTTCATCTCTGAAGACAGAGGGACACCCAGGGGAATCTGAACACACAGGCCTCAAGTCCTCCCAGTTTATTACCATTAGATCACACTCTTAGCTCTATCATGTTTCTTTTTTTTTTTTTTTTTTTTGAGACAGAGTCTCGCTCTGTCGCCCAGGCTGGAGTGCAGTGGCGCGATCTCCACTCACTGTAAGCTCCACCTCCTGGGTTCACGCCATTCTCCTGCCTCAGCCTCCCGTGTAGCCGGGACTACAGGTGCCCGCCACCACGCCCGGCTAATTTTTTGTATTTTTAGTAGAGATGGGGTTTCACAGTGTTAGCCAGGATGGTCTCGATCTCCTGACCTCGTGATC
>NW_012120709.1:29204356-29323330 GCF_000951035.1 Colobus angolensis palliatus | reverse complement strand
AGCCAGGATGGTCTCGATCTCCTGACCTCGTGATCCACCCGTCTCGGCTTCCCAAAGTGCTGGAATTACAGGCATGAGCCACCGCGCCCGGCCGAGCTCTATCATGTTTCTCCATGACTGTCTACTCTTCATCAAATTTTGCATTGAAATATTCAGGTTTAGCTGGTTTTCTTCAAATCTTCATTTCCTTATGAAGGCTTTTGTGTTATGTAAAGGAACACAGGGAACTTCCCCCCCAAATATGGCTCCCTGGTATAATGAGTATTTTGGGTTTTTGTCTGTTTGTTTGAGTCTTGCTTTGTTGCCCAGGCTGGAGTACAGTGGCATGATCATGGCTGTCACCTACACATTCTGGGCTCAAGCGATCCTCCCACCTCAGCCTCCTGATTAGCTGGGACCACAAGTGCACATCACCACACCTGGCTAATTTTTGTGTTTTTTTGTAGTGACGGGGTCTTGCTATGTTGCTTAGGGTGGTCTTGAACTCCTGGGCTCAAGCAGTTCTCCGGCTCTAGTCTCCAAGAGTACTCGGATCACAGGTGTGAGCCACAACACCCAGCTGAGTATTTTGAATGAAAGGCCCTTAGAGATCAACAGATGCTAGAAGAAACCTTTCCCCTATTGACATAAAGACTGGACAGACCCACCAAGGAGAAGAATTGCTTTTCCTTCCTCTGTCCCGTCTTTCAGTCCTCTACCCGTCCCAAAGCACAAGATGAGGTTATTCTCATATCTACCAAAGAAGGAAACAATTACTTCTGGTCCCTTCTCGGAGTTTTCATTGACTGAACTCACATCACGGGAAGGAAGACTAAAGTCTGACAACAAACCTGAACAGACTTTTGTCCCAAATGACTGTCCACTCTGTGGGTCCAACCGACTTTGTCCCGGACCATCGTATGTTCTTCAAGTCCACTGAATTTCTTTAAAAATCATTTACTATCTGCCTAAAATCATCCACACTTCCCCATTCTCTTTCCCCTAAGATGTGGGGTATATAAGCCTCTGTACCCCGTTGGGAGATTGGGCACTCACTCTGTGATACATGCTCACATAGTGATACATGCTCACATAGTTAATACATTTATATGCTTTTTCCATTAATCTGCCTCCTGTCAATTATTTTCAGTGAACCTTTAGAGGGTAGAGGCGAAGCTTTCCCTTGGCCCCAAGACATGAAAAACTTACATGCTTTTTCTTTTGTCAATCTATCTTTTGTTATAGGGGCCTCAGCCATGAACCTAGGATAGGTAGAAGGAAAGGTATTTTTTGTTCCCTAGTTTGCACATAGGGCAGGGGAAGCATTTTGAATCTTGCTTTTTTGACACACAGTGGGTGTCCAGCTCCCCAGTCTGAATGGCATGGAGGCTTGATGCTGGTCAGAAGGGTTCAGAGACACACAGTGCTGCTGGAGCATGCTCCCCTTCCATCAGCAGCAAGTGTCCTCTGATCTTCTGAAAACAGAATCACACTCTGAATGCACGTTTAATGAATAATAATGAACAAAGTAACATCTGAAAACATGATAGGAAGAGACAACTCAGATTTAAAATGACATTGCTCTGGATCAACTAAGAAGTTTCTTTTTATTAAATCGTCTATGAACCACTTAATGGAGATGCACCTGAAAGGTGCACCTGTAATTACAATGGTGCCATAGCTGTATCAACAGGGGAGAACTCTCAGCCAGGAAAGCACAAATGCCACGGAGAGTTTACAAAGAATTTGGCAATACAGGTAGGTGTGGTTTTCCAATAATTACAAATATTCTTCAAATAAATACACCTGAATCACATAGAAAAAAAAAATACAATAGCCTTATAAATGAGAAAGAAACCAATATGCCTCTCCAAAATAACAGGTTTAGAATGATCTGTGTATAACCCAAATGCCTTGGCATGGTGTTTCCATCTTGAGTGGCAATCAAAGAAAGAAGCAGTACATATTTCCCATTATACACGCTTATCCTGTACAGAGTCCATGATAGTTGAACAGCTGCAAAATTCCAATTTGTTGTGTAATGGCAGCTAAGTGTAAAATATTTGTAAGAACTGATTGTATATTGTTTGACTACTCATCACTATAATTTTAAACCTACATACACCAAACCTACTATTATTTGTATTTTAAAATGAAGTTATTTCATCTGCATTTACAGACAATTTTTTCCCCTTTCCCTTGAATTTTCATTATAGCTAGTCACTTTCCTAGGAAAATTCAATATGTTGAAGTATTAAAGAGAAGCAAATCCAATTTTAATCCTATGTTTAAAAATGAAAAGCATCTGCTATCACGTAACAAAATATCCCCATCACCTTTGTAAAGTGAACATTAACCTAAATAGATGTTAAATCGCTACTTACCCCACCCTCCTCCGCCTGTCTCATCTCTCCCCGCAAGGCAGCCTTTTAGACTAGTGCCTCTTCTTTCTCACACGTGTGCTGGATTACAATTTAAATGCAAATAACCCTGCACCTCATTATCTAAGTTCGTGCAGACTCAGTAACAGTTGTCTGTGCTGAAGCCTGTGAAATCAAACGGAGGTTCATCTGTATTCTAACACATGGATTACTTAGAGTAATTTCAAAAGAGCAATTCATCACTGCTTTGAAATTAAACACTGGACTTGCAGAGTGCCTAGGTTACAGAGGAATGCCTTCCTTTTACCACATAGGGAAGCCTTTCCACAAAGGCAATGAGATAGGAACTTCTTTTACTGTAGCTGTTCAATTAGTTCCCAAGGACACTAGGTAACTGAAATAACAGACTTCATTTTAATACGAATACAGCTAGTTGAGTGGAAAAGATACATTTATGGTAACGCTAAACACAATGACAGGACAATCTATATGCATTCCAAATACCACTAACAAGGAAATTATCAACAATGATTTACCAAACAGACATCACTCCAGGAGACATTATTTTTTATTTTTTATTTTTTGCAAAATCATCTTTCAAATATAAGGTTACTTTAAAATAATTCTTTGGTTAAAGTATAATTAAAATAAAAAGTAGAAACTCCTCCAAGCCTTTCACTACAGAGTGAAAAATACCCACCTCTTTCAGCCATCAGATGGCCATTTAATCAGCCATTCAGATTCTATGAATCTAAATGTAATGGAAAACACAGTAATCTGAACTCCATACTGGGGTGAAGCAATAAGCTCCTAGCTACCAATGCAGTGATGGTGAAGAGAGCCTGGGAAAATGAAACCCCCAGCTTATGCATTAAAATATGCCAATTACTCTAGTCCATGGAGGAACAGATGCGGTATTTTAAAATCACAGGAAACAAAGTTCTATCTGTGACTACCACTGGGGCATTACCGGATTGATGTGGCACACTTGTAGAAGCAGGAAACGGTTTCAGGCTTTCAATCCCCGATTAAAACCTTCAGTTAATTTCATTTCACCTAGTTCATTTCAAATAACTTTCTACATTAAAACAAAATTCTTCTGTACAAGAAACCATTTGCTTCTTATCTGTCAATTCCTTCCTTGCCCTTCCTTGCTTCTCCTCTCCCCATACATCATTTGTCCTAATAAGCATCAGTGTCAGATCAAAAAGAACCAGCTGCAACTTCAGGTTATGTATAATATTAGCCTATACTTTTTGGATGTATATGAAATTGAGTAATATAGTTGTCTGTTTCTTTGATTATACATAGGTTCCACATGATTTCCAAATAATTTCTCAGTTGCAGTGCAAGTTTAGTTTTTTAGGTAGGTAAGTGTGCAAGGAGAACTTAATGTGAATCCAGATCTTTTGGGCCATTTTGATAAGCAATTTGAAATAATGAAATTGAAAGCAGAGAAATACACTCTTTCTTGTTTTCCACCGAAATTATTCAGAAAATTATTTCAGATCTCTATCTCCTTTTGTTTATATAGACCATTGCCTAAGGCAGTGTCCATATTGGACTAAGAACAATGGATTGTAGCCCAGTCAGACAGATGTATCAGGTCGTCATATGACCAAGGTAACCTAGAGAGATGGAGTGGATAACCCATTCCAGACTCTCCTTCACACATTACAGATACTGCCCAGAATAGTTTCAAGGTGAGGCATTCAAGCATTATTCTGAGCACTCAACGCCCACAAAAAATTTGTGGTGAATCTGTTAAAGATTATGGATCTGATTAAACAGTGGATTCACTTCATTACAAATACCAGAAGAATGAATGGTAGGGCCATTACATTAGCTGTAATGTGACTTTTCTTTTAAGACCTTTACTGGGAATATTCCCCCCCAACATTTTATATTAACATGTCACCACAGGGTTATTTCCATACCCAGAAGCTGGGTCAATGTTTGTGCAATGCTAGAAGAAACCATGATTTGTTTCTCAAAATGTAAAATGCATGACATATTTTTCTAAGTGACCTAAAAAAATACAACTATGGGCCAGGTGTGGTGGCTCACACCTGTAATCCTAGCACTTTGGGAGACAGAGGCAGGAGGATCGCTTGAGCCCAGGAGTTCAAGACCAGCCTAAGCAGTATAGTGAGACCCTGTCTCTAAAAACAGAACAAAACAACTATAATCCTTTTGCTGATTAACATATATAGCCAGCATCCTTTCATGTCCTCTTCTTTCTAGGGGTTATCAAGTTGTAGTTTCAAATACAGGCATAGATCTATTTTTATATACCTCACGTTTTATGCATCTGAGTTTTGAAACACAGTCAATGTTACTGCAACATACAAACATTCATTTTACACTAACTACTGTTTCTTTAAAGGGCTGGCGTTTCACTTTGCATACATCTTCTACAGAGTGAACTATACCACAGGAGACCATCGTCTGCGGCCATCAACAGTCAGATAGTCACACAATTAAACAGAGATTGATAACTGATGATTTGGTTTGATTGTCACTTATTTTTCTTTTAAATAAACTCCCTCTAAATGCAGGAAGTAAGTATAATGAGAAACCACAGAATGTGGCTCTCCAAATTTCCTCAAGTAGCCCTACCTATATATTTTAAATTATCATAGAAAAACAAACAAAACGACAGCACAAGTAGCAGTGCAGCCATGACTGTCATCATTTATATTAGTTCCCTGACTTACTATACATCCCTGGTATAACTGATGCATTTGTGGATGTTCTGTTATGGTTGACATGTACTGTAAGTGTACAGCAACCTGACCCTTGGTATGGTTTGCAAACACGTCCATATTGCACAGAGTGAACTTCTTGCTGCAAGTAATATATCTAACACACATCCTTTCAAAATGTAACATCCTTAACTAGTTAACATAGTCTGGAGGCTAGACTATGAGTCTAGAGTCTAGGCTTTGCCCCTAGGCAAAGACAAGCAAATATTGGTGATTTAGAAATGCAGTAGCACATTAGGCTACAACACGGGTAATTCCAAGTCACTTCATATTTTGCAAGTTCTTTGCTCCTATGACTGAATACTTCAAACACGTATCTTATCTTTCCTCCTGAGTATCCAAAAGTGCTTTGGAGAGCAAAAGTGCTTTGTCTCCCCATTTCACAGAAGCAAGGGGGTGGGAAGGGCTGTAGCAAGAAGGGCCAGCTGCTCTAGAGAGAATGTGGCAGTACCAGGGTAAATGTTAGCATCCTTAAGCAGGTGTCTTCAGCCAGCAACACTGGTGTATGGGGGCTATGAGGGTAGGAGTTCACGTGTAACCTAAGAACAACTCTCTTCAGGGCATGTTTTCTAATAATCTTAAAAGGATTCCTCAGCTTGGCTCTGCCTAACTGGAAAATGGAGATCAAAAAAAAATTCCATCCCTAAACTGCCCTTTCAATGCTCCCCCAGCTGGTCTGGGCACACTCCTTCCTCTTGTACCCCTTAGAGCAGGCCAGCAGCTCCCTCTGGGAGGAATGAGGCCCCTTAGCTGTGCATACCTGGAAGGAACGAAACATTCTCTTCTGTAGCCAGTGCCCCGAGTTAGGGAGACAAGTCTCCAAAGCCTTGTGAGCTAGGCAAGAGTCCAGAGAGAACACATTTTTTTTCCTCTGAATCAAGTCTTTCTCTCATTTACACAGTCTCATCTTAAGAACTTTAAGTGTGAAAGGAAATGCTAAATTATTCTGAGCTGTCCACTTAGAATGTGGTGTGGATTTTTAAACACACAAAAAGACACGTCTCCAAAAGGCCTTTCCTTCTCATTCACTGGTGTGGTTTATTCTTGAAGCAAGGTCTCTCTCCAGTTGAAGCCCCCAGTTGGTCCATGGGTAAGAGGAAGGATGGGTGGATCTGTCAGCTGCCATATTCCAGTTTCTCCTAATTCTTCACAGGAACAAAATCCCAGATATGGGATCTGAAGTAAGAGTCGTAAAGGAAAGGGATATTAGAAGATAGGTTTAATGCAGAAAAAGAGGACCAAAATACATAAGGCTACAATGTCAGGAGTTCATTCCTAATTGCAAGTCAGGTTAAAAAGGCAGCTTAAGGCCAGGCACAATGGCTCACGTCTGTAATCCCAGTACTCTGGGAGGCTGAGACAGGCGGATCACTTAAAGTCAAGAGTTCAAGACCAGCCTGGCCAACATGGCAAACCTCGTCTATACTAAGAATACGAAAAACCAGCTGGGCGTGGTGGCGTGTGCCTGTAATCCCAGCTACTTGGGAGGCGGAATCAGGAGAATCGCTTGAACCCAGGAGGCAGAGGTTACAGTGAGCCGAGATTGTGCCACTGCACTCCAGCCTGGGTGACAGAGCAAGACTCTGTCTCAAAAAAAAAAGAAAAAAAAAAAGGAAAAGAAAAAGGCAGCTCAAACATTTCTGAAATTATATTTGGACCCAATGGAAAAGATGCTCCAATTTTAAAAAATTTGTTTCACCCGTTTTTTTTTTTCTCCTTATCAGTCTCTGTAACATTCAGAGCTGAAGCTGCGCTCTCCCTCACTTCAGTTGTCACAGCAATTTTAAAACTTATTTTTGTCTGTGTCCAGAGAGCTGCATTTACAAACAAGACAAATTCTCTGTCTTCCAGCACTTACAAATGAGGACAGATGCATAAATAAACTTTTCAAAAATGCGAAAAAAAATTGCGAATGAGTTTGAACCAGTTTCTCTGGTGGCAGAGAAAGGAAGTATGTAATTCGCCTGAAGGGAAGTGTGTGGGAGGCAGCTGACCAGAAAACCTCTCCCACAGAAAGGAAGACTCCAGATGTGTGGGTCAGCCTCATGGGTTTTCTGTCTTGCTGTCTTGTTCCTGGCTTTGCCTCTTAGCCTCCTCATTTTACATTGCTGCATGCCTCAGCCTACCTTCAAGGACCTGTGTTTGAGTTAAGCTTTCAGATGCTGTCTTTTGGACTGACCTCTATTGAGCCAACCCAAATTCCCTCTGGGAAATTCAAAGAAGGTCCCTCAGGGAAATCCAGACAATTTGCTTATAATTCCTAGCTGCTTCCTACATTTTAGCTCTTAGAAGCTAGAACTAGCTCTAATACATTGTTTTTCTAACACAAGGCTTAATAAAGTGCCCTGCACAGAGTATCACTCAATACGTCTTGGCTGAGTGAATCAATAAATGAATATTCCCAGCTCAGCATAAACACATGCTTCAAAGAACTTAGTAATCAGCCAGTCACTGTGCCGACCTCAAACTACTAGCCATCACGGACCCCAAAGAGCAAGAATGAATTACCTTTCGGACCATTTGTACGAAGTCCTTGGAGTTCTGAGGTGACAGGCCCTGAAGTTGGCAGGTACAAGCTTCAAGGGAAGATGCGTGGGCCACGATCAGGATGTTATTTCCTGGGGGAAAATGGCAAGGAATGGGAAGACTGTTTCTATAAAGACATGGAATCTGCAAATACTGGAAGCTAACTAAATGCTCTGGAGGGGAGCAAACACACTCAAGAAGACAATTTGCCTGAGCAATATTTTGTAAGTGCTTTGTTATTGATAAGGCAGCCTAATGTTTTTAAAGAAAACATTTTATCTTAAAATAGTTACAGATGTATGAGGCCAGGTGTGGTGGCTCATCCCTGTAATTCCAGTGCTTTGAGAGAACGAGGAGGGAGGATCACTTGAGCTCAGGAGTTTGAGAGCAGCCTGAGAAACACAGTGAGACCCTGTCCCTACAGAAAATTAAAAGAAAATTAGCTGGGTGTGGTGACCTATGACTGTAGTTCCAGTTACTTGGGAGGCCGATGTGGGGGGATCACTTGAGCCCAGGAGATTGAGGCTATAGTGAGTCATGATTGCATCACTGCACTCCAGCCTGAGTGACAGGAGCAAGACCCTGTCTCAGTAATAATAATTATTATTATTATTGACTTATGGGAGGGTTACATACAATACATATACATACATACCAGCAAGGTCCCATGAACCCTTCCTCCCAGCCCCCTCCAATGGTAACATCTTACATAATTCTGGTCCAGTATCAGACCCAGGAAATGGATGCTGGTGCAATACACACAGCGTATTCAGATTTTAGCAGGTGTGCAAGCAGTAGTTTGTGTGTATGTGATGATACAGTTCATGCAATTCTATCATATGTGTAGCTTTGTGTAACACCATGACAATCAAGATACAGAACTGCTGTAGGTCCATAGGGCTCTCTGTGTTACTCCTTCTAATATAGTTTTAAACGTTCCCACTGTAGAACTGTGAGCACTTGAGACTTTCTGGTTGATAGAACATGTTGTGTACCTTTATGCCAGTGAGTGGCTAATCAATGGAAACTGGAAGGTAGGCATCATCCATAATACTGTTGCTCATGGCTGTCTACTGTTTGAATATAAGTATTTTAACTTAAAAAAAAAAAAGAGATGAAGGGAATGTCCACACTTTTTTTGCAATCCGTCTTTTTCACTAAAAAATTTATAGTGAACAATCTTATATATTAAATATTTGAGCTCAATGTTTAGAAAATTCAATAGCAAACACACTTGAGCCTTACAGAACACTGCTCTTGGTGACAGCAGGGAAGGTGTGCGTGTCTGTGTAGGTGTGTTGTGTGTAGGTGTGCATGCTGCTGGATCAATTATAGGCAAAACAGTGGCATGCTAGAGCTTTTGGAAATTATCAGAGAGAATCTCACAGGGTGAAAGAAGAATAGCTATAACACAGAATTTAAGTTATTAAGAATAGTAATTAAGTCTGGTATAAACCCCTGGAATATCTACCATTTTAGGTACTCAGAGAATATTACACATTAATGTAAAAGTATCTGGAAGAAAATCTGGAAATACATTTCTTTGGTTAGCCAAAGCGAGATGAAACATCTTGAATAGCCTATTAACCATTATAGAGAAATAATCACGTACGTAAAGCTGGAGTTCAGAATAATAACCACTTACCTTTACTTTTACATTCACTTATTATTTCTTTTGTTACTTGGAAACTTCTACTGATATAAGTATCATAGGATTCTGAAACAACTAATTTGCTGACTGGAATGTGAGGTCTGTAATAGAAAAATGAACAAAGGAAATGAAAACATTTTGATCTTGAGACAAAGGAAGATATCGCTCTAAACTTTTATTTCAAGGGTTTTCTAAAGATCCCATAGATCTGTTTGCTTATCCATTTCCCTAGAAAGGAGAAAGGTATAGGGAAGGGTATTTCCACTGTATGAACATGGAGTGGAAATGTACAGAAATAACAGGTACATGTATGGCGTCACAGTGACCAGGTGAAAAATGAGACATTCAATGCAAGTCTCACTCACAGGGTAACATATAAGCCCTTGATTGATGGTCCCAGTCACATAGCTAATACAAAGCAAAGCAGAGATGGGAACCCTCAACCTATTTACATCAGCGGGATTTCCCAGGCCTCTCTTCAAGAGCTGCAAGGATAGATTTTAAAAGCAGATATTAGGTCCATCTGATTCTTGGTGAGTTTATAAAACTTCACCAGTCTTTTCCTTTTATTTCTCTCTTATTTTGAACACAGACCACACACTTGGCACAAGGAGAAGTGCAGAGCATAAAGATGAAGACAACCCAATTTCTGTGCTGGAGAAGTTCTCTGTCTGTGGTTGGGGGTGAAGAGGCTAGTGATGTAAATGATAATTACTATACAATCTACAAAGGCATGTGATACTGTGTGTCCCCTACCGGCCTGGAGGCCTGGCTGTCCCCCACCCAAATCTCATCTTGAATTTCCACATGTTGTGGGAGGGACTTGGTGGGAGGTAACTGAATCATGGGGGCAGGTCTTTCCTGTGCTGTTCTCGTGATAGTGAATGAGTCTCACAAGATCTGATGGTTTTATTTTTCATTTTATTTTTTGTTATTTGTTTTTGTTTGTTTTTTTATTTTTGAGATGGAGTTTCACTCTTGTTGCCCAGGCTGGAGTGCAATGGCTTGATCTCGACTCATTGCATCTTCCACCCACTGGGTTCAAGCAATTCCCCTGCCTCAGCCTCCCAAGTAGTTGTGAATAGAGGCATGCACCACCACGCCTGGTTAATTTTGTATTTTTTTTAGTAGAGACAG
This sequence comes from Colobus angolensis palliatus, assembly GCF_000951035.1. NCBI lineage: Eukaryota > Metazoa > Chordata > Mammalia > Primates > Cercopithecidae > Colobus > Colobus angolensis. Next base: position 29,312,891 of record NW_012120709.1, on the reverse strand, counting down.
GGTTTCACCATATTGGCCAGGCTGGTCTTGAACTCCTGACCTCAGATGATCCACCCACCTCAGCCTCCCAAAGTGCTGGGATTACAGACATGAGCCACTGCACCCGGCTGATCTGATGGTTTTAAAAAGGGGAGGTCCCTGCACAAGCTCTCTCTTTGCCTGCTGCAATCCATGTAAGACGTGACTTGCTCCTCCATGCCTCCATGCCTTCCGGCATGATTGTGAGGCTTCCCCAGCCACGTGTAACTGTAAGTCCAATTAAACCTCTTTCTTTTGTAAACTGCCCAGTCCCAGGTATGTCTTTGTCAGCAGCGTGAAACGAACTAACACAGCATGGAAGAGGATGATCAAAGCTAGGCTTCCTGTCCTGCTGCCCCTGCATGTCTTCAAACCCAGTCGCCAATGCCCTTGGGGCCCGCCTCTGCTTGCCTCCGCCCTGCTTAACTATGTAGAGTTTCTGGTCCACAAGATGTTTATCTTGTTTTCTGGGTACAACTATGTCATTTCAATTTTCTTACTTTGTCAGTTTTCATATTTTGTCTTTCACTGCTGGGTGTTTAGTGCCTGGTGGAGGTGTGGTAAGTTCTCAAAATGAATTCACATGGCCTCTGGATCAGAATATACTATTACTGCTACTATTAGCACTGAAAATATTTACCGAGGTTCCCGTATGTGTCAGGCTCTGTGCAAGCATCCTACTTGCATTCTTTCAGTCTAATCCTCCCAGCAATGCTTTTGTAAATACTGTTTATGGATGGCAAAACAGAAGCTCAGAAAGGCTGCAGCTGACTTGCCTATGCTAACACCGTTAGCGACTCTTAGAACCTGGATTTGAACCTGAGTCTGGGGTCTGGCCTGTGAGCCTATCCCTCACACACAGCTTCTGACAGTGCCCTTGTTAAGCCCGCCCTTCTGTGCACATAGGCTTACTGTCCAGAGAGGAAGGACGCCGTGCCACTTGAAGGAAGCTTGCATTCTCTCAGCATGCATGTTTCTCCTAGGAAACAGCCTTCTGAGTCTCACAACACCCTGGGGGATAGGTAGAGATCTGAATCACCACTTGTTGGGGCTGCACCTCACTGTTCTGGAGCAAGCTCTTTCTCCTCTTTTTCTCTCCCCATCCCCACCTCTCACCCAGTTCCATCTCCATTTATGTCACCTGATCTCCCAGGCCTGTCCCCTCCCCACAGTGACAAAAGGCCACTTTGTATGGCCCAGGGAGTCATTTCAAGGGTGAGACCATGTAATGTGTGAGATTTATGTAGGTGAAGAGCGGGAGACGTACTGCGATCTGGTTTCTCCTGATCAGTTCTTGCCTATGGCTTCTCCCAGCACCTTAAAGTGGAGCCTGTGAATGACTCCAGTGTCTGGAGCCCTGACGGGCTTGGCCTGAATCAGAGCTTCCTCACCCCGTCAGCAGGTCATGTCATGCTGCTAGCCACACCTGCAGGCCCTGTACCGTCCTCAGAGTCAGGTGGCCTTCCCACCACCCACTCAACCTGGAATACGGTGCTCTGGAAGTCAGGTGGCATCCCCGAAACACTATCCTCCCCCATATACTCTCTGCTCCCCACCTTGCTGTGGTCCAGGTTGTAAGCACAGGCCTGTGCTTTGAGCCTCACACCAAAGTTTGATTTGTTTCTCCTCTAACACTCCAGATCCATGCCCTCCCCCAGTCCCCTGCCCCAGTCCCATGCCCCGTTCTGAAGCCCCACCCAGCTGGTGTGGATTTTGTTTTTTCTGCCTTGCTCCTCTGGCCCAGCTCCTCAAGGCTAGGGTTGCTTTTCAATCCCCCAGGCCCTAGGCTGGTCTTGCTGCCTGTGGATGATGCTTCGATATTAGTCACCAGCCTGGTTAGCTTCCCTAACTTGGCTTTCAGTCCCACCTCCCTCCTGTTCTCTTCCTACCCCCGTTGCAAGGTTGAGAGGGCTCTTTCAGCAGAGCCTGCCTGACTCACACTACCCTGGCTCTCAGGGCTAGCCCTTCTGCCTGTCACCATGTGTCTTCAATCATTTGGGCACCACTTCCTTGCTTCCAAAGGCTTGTTCATTTGGCATCATTAATTTCACAGGGAATTAAACTCCAGGGCTGTCCCTTTCACATGCTTACACTTTGGCTTTCTCAACTGATTTTTCAAATTAGAGGCTTCATCTCCTCCCCCAATTCCCCCACCAAACAGAAAATGGTTGAATTGAATTCTGATTTGCCGGAGAGGAAAAGGCAATCTGGAATAAGGACTGTGTCCTGATTCCCAAGTTCCTGGCATTCATCCTTCTGCTCACACTGCTGGTAGGGTGTGTATCTGAGTGTACATGGACAGGCTCAGGTAGGATGATTCTGGAGACCTTTGTAAGGCAGCTTGGGAGGCAGTGGCAGAACACACCTAAAGGAAGTATCAAAGACATAGTTGACCCAGATTGGTCTGGGTGGGACTGGTGGTGAATGATGAAAGTCACTTAACCAATGTTGGTGGCAACTCCCCCTCTTTCCAGGCCAAAGGGATGCTGGCTGTTGCATGGGGACAACAATTTATTGCTAATTGCCTGCAAAGAGCAGAAAAACGGTGGCCAGAAAGGGGACAGGACAAAATGTGAAGTGTATTCGTAGGGGATCCTGTTGATCGATCTAATTTTATTTTTAAGCAATGCTAATTCCTTTCAGACAAGAAGCAGCAGCACATAACTAGTTAATGGGGTCATCTGAGGTCTTATTTGCTGAGCAGAAAAAATGCGTATGGAAAAAGAAGATATTCTTTATTACCTTAGCTAGAAATACACATTGCTTTATTTGTGGTTTGGGTAGGTATTTGAAATGAAAGATCAATAGATATCACATAAGAAAGTTGTGCTTATATTGACCACTTGTTATTATTAATTCTTTTTTTTTTTTGAGACAGAGTCTCACTCTGTCACCAGGCTGGAGTGCAGTGGCACAATCTCGGCTCACTGCAAAACCTCCGCCTCCCGGGTTCAAGCAATTCTCCTGCCTCAGTCCTCCCAAGTAGCTGGGACTACAGGCGTGCACCACCACACCCAGCAAATTTTTATATTTTCAGTAGACATGGGGTTTCACCATGTTGGCCAGGGTGGTCTCGATCTCTTGACCTTGTGATCCACCCAGCCCGGCCTCCCAAAGTGCTGGGATTACAGGCGTGAGTCACCGTGCCTGGCCCTATTATTAATTCTTAATTGTGTACATGCGGATTATTCAGCTGTAAGCAATCTACAAACACTTTTTAAAAATCCCAGCACAGTTGGGTCTAATGGAAAAAGGAAAGGAACAGGAATGGGATGACTGCCCAGAAGATTGCATGGGGCTGGACATGTGGAAAATGATGAATAAAGGTTATTATTGTTATATGTGGTCACTAAATGTATAAATACTTTTAGACAAGTTATTTGAACTCTCTCATATATAAAAACGGTTTACCTACATTCTGGGGATATAGCAATAATAAACAAAGATAATACAGAGATTTAAAAATGCTTTGAAAAATTAAATGTAGAAACTGTAAGACATCGTCATCTCCCTTATCGCTCCAATCTTCTCAACTGCATCATCATTAGCTGGTGCTTATTGCTGGAACGCAAAATGGTTTTATTACACTGAAGCAGGTATAATAAAGTCAGAAAAATCCAACACGGGGGTGAGGCTGGAGAATCAAATCCACACTAATGTCAAATATGAAAAAAATGCTGGCTTTTCTCCAGTTTTGATTTCTAAAATCACAGCTCGATTTCCACCACTATGGACAACTGCCTGTAGGTGATGTCCAGCCCTGTCTCCTTCATGAACCTGGCCTAGTGCTAGTGCAGAAAGCACTTCCACACTGGCCTCAGTAAGCAGTAGTTTCCCAGGCTTACCTGTAGGTTGTATCAACACTCAGGTTGGCTGCAGCTAACTCCGATGGAGGTATCCATGCAGGTAACGTGCTCCCAGCAACCCATTTTGTCCACTCAAATAAGCCGGGCTCTACACGGATCTTCAAGTGATTTTCTTGTTGTAAACCTTAAGGGGTAAAATACAGTGAAGATGAAGGAAGTGCCCCTATATTCTCAGGCCAAATTGTTATAAAAATTCTGATAAATCAGTTATTCTCTTTCCTACTGGCTGCTATACATAGCTAAACAGAAGTGGAAGCATGTGGATTTGCACAAGGTTTTTAATTTTTGTGCATTACTAACACATGAGTTTAATACTCCTGCCATACTCCCAGGATGTATGCTGGCTTTAAGTCACATCTGACTTGAGGAAAAAAGGCACAAGTCATTGTCCATACAGTTTATTCAAGGCTGGGTTTGGTAGCTCACACCTGTAATCCCAACACTTTGGGAGGCAGAGAAGGGCGGATCACTTGAGGTCAGGAGTTGAGACCAGGCTGGCCAACATGGTGAAACCCCATCTCTACCCAAAACACAAAAATTAGCAGGGTGTGGTGGCATGTACTTGTGGTCCCAGCACTCAGGAGGCTGAGGCAGGAGAATCACTTGAACCCTGGAGGCAAAAGTTGTAGTGAGCCAAGATTGTGCCACTGCACTCCAGCCTTGGTGACACAGTGAGATTCTATCTCAAAAAAAGAAAATTTATTCAATTCTGTGACTACCATGATTCCTCTTTCTTTCTTTTTTCTGTTTTTTTTTTTTTTTTGGTTTGTTTTTTTGTTTTTGATAGGGAGTCTCGCCCTGTCACCCAGGCTGGAGTGCAGTGGCCCAATCTTGGCTCACTGCAATCTCTGCCTCCTGGGTTCAAGTGATTCTCCGGCCTCAGCCTCCCGAATAGCTGGGATTACAGGCACCTGCCACCATGCCCAGCTCTTTCTTTTTTTTTTTTTTGTATTTTTAGTAGAGACAGGGTTTCACTGTGTGAGCCAGGATGGTCTCGATCTCCTCACCTTGTGAACCGCCCACCTCGGTGGCTGAGGCGCCTGGCCCCCATAATTCCTCTTTCTAAAGCAAATTCCATGATGGTGTTACCAAGGAATTTCTGATAGTTTCTGAGTATCCAACATTGTGTTTGAATATCATGTAAATTATTCATTTTCTCTATCAGAAAATTGAATGTTGAACATTTACTAGCAGCAGTGCAGAAGCCCTCTGTTTTACTGTAGTGTAGCTGGCTTCCTAGGAAAGGTCCCTGCTTAGTTATCGTCATATTGCATGTAGTCCAGTTGTTCTGTGCAAATTTAATACATAAATGCCTTCTGGTAGTGAAAAGGTTTACTTAAGGTTAAAGGACAGAAGACTCAGATGTAGTGTCAAGTTCTTTGTTGGCTTATTTCTGGCTCATTCATTTCTTTGGTAGAAGTAAACAGTCTAATCCTGTTCCTTTTAGTTTTCCTTCCCATGAAATGAGAATGGAGATACCTGTAACTCATGCTTCCACAGATTTTAGGGTAAAAGTTGAGTATCTTGGTAGCAATGGTGCTTTTAAAGTCCTTCCAATTAAGTAAAGAAAAAATGATGATTAAGATTTGAGGCTCCTAGGAGCACCACAGGAGGCAAACAACAGATCAAAACAGGAAAGTTATTTGACTATTAAGTGTAAAGAAAGGATCACACTCTATAAGCTCTAAACATTTTGCAAGCCTAGGATTCATCCAAGAGCGCTTTAAATTCTCAAAGAAAACATGATTAGTATACTTCCTTTTATTTCACTTAGGCTGCCAGAGTATGTTTTTGGGACTTGGGCAAAGATCGCCTTCTGAAAGAATCCTTGCTTCATTCCAAATTCGAAGCTTTCAACTGGCAAATGTCCCATGACTCTAAGATAATTTACGTGTGGGGCTGCCTAGAAACAGAGGGATGGACTACTTGTTTTTGTCAACCTGCAAGTTTTTGAGATGGAGTCTGGCTCTGTTGCCCGGGCTGGAGTGCAGTGGCCGGATCTCAGCTCACTGCAAGCTCCGCCTCCTGGGTTCACACCATTCTCCTGCCTCAGCCTCCCGAGCAGCTGGGACTACAGGCGCCTGCCACCTCGCCCGGCTAGTTTTTTGTATTTTTTAGTAGAGACAGGGTTTCACCATGTTAGCCAGGATGGTCTCGATCTCCTGACCTCGTGATCCGCCCGTCTCGGCCTCCCAAAGTGCTGGGATTACAGGCTTGAGCCACCGCGCCCGGCCTCAACCTGCAAGTCTTACCTTTCAAGATATTGTGAGCAGTCTGAACGCAGCGAAGGGACGGGGAGCAGTAGACATGATCGATAATGGTACTGCTCTCTAATAAGGCTTCGCCTGCCAAGAAAACCACAGAAGAATCAGTCTGATGGATTTACTCAGTCTCACCTTGATTTGCAGCGTGAGAGGGGGCCAAGCAGTAAGCCCCTGTAAACCCTTCTTTCCTAACTGGGGCTCACATAGAGCCAGTAGTGTCAGCCTTCGTTAGTTTCTAACAAAACCCCTCATCGGTGTTCCTGTGAGAGCAAGTGACAGAGCCCTTCTTGTCTTTTCTTTTCCTTCCCTCTGGTGCTAACAAGTGGTAAAGCCTTTAGCTAGGAGATATTAAGAAACAGGACAATACTTTGGCCTCGAGTTTGTGAAAGAGGATTTATTTTATGAATATTAGGTCTTGTTTTAATTTTATTCTGTGCTAACCAAAATCTCAACATGTCATATTCTTAGACACCAGAGATAAATCCCAACACCTCATACTTTAATGCTATCCTCATAAAATCCACTTCTTTTAAAAATTTATTATTATTCTTAATTTAATTTTCAGAGATAGGGTTTTGCTCTGTCACTCAGTCTGGAGTGCAGGGGTGCGATTATACCTCGCTGCAGCCTCAAACTCCAGGTCTCAAGCAATCCTCCTGCCTCAGCCTCTCAAAGTGCTAGATTGTATGTGAGAGCTACCACGCCGGGCCTCGAAACCAGTTATTTGGTCTACTGGATTAAATCTGAGCACCTTAATACGGTGATCAAGGTCTTCCATGAACTTGCCTTTATCTATCTTGCCAGCCTCATCTCTGCCTTGCCTTGCAATTTATCCTCTAGACACAAGGCACTTGGTTTCCCCTGTATTCCTGAGGCTGTTTCTGAAGCCTCAGACAGTTTATGTCCTCCCTCCCACTGAGAATGCCATTTCCTCACTCCTGCTCCTTCTTTGCCCAGCTAACTTCCACTTCAGCTCCCAGCTCACCTCTTCACCTCTTAGATGTCTTTTTGTGTTCCCATAATATTCTGTGACCATGCATAGCTCTGTGTATATCATATTGTATGATATTTATCCACGTATAAGTTTGTTTCCCTGACTCACACTTGGGTTCCCCTAGTCCAATACCTTGCACAAAGTAAGTGAGCACTACATATCTGCTAAGTGACTGAACAGGAAAGTACTATCTCCCCGTGGCAGTAATGGAATGGGCTTGCAAAGCGCTGGGCATCTTCAAAGGATCAGTTGGCCTTTATAAATTCAGCAAGTCCAGGGTCCGTCTTCTTCACTCTGTCCTCTTCCACAGCCATGCTGGCAGATGCTGCTGTCTTGAACTAGAGGCTGACCTGTCTGCTACATCCAACAGTGAGCACAGTAACCCAAGCCAGTACTGGATCACGAGGTCCTCAATAAGGACCACACCTCATTCACTTTGGTCAACCAACCCAGGGCTGAGCACAGTGTCCTAAACTTAGTTCCTTTTGAATTGAGGAAATTTATTACTTGTAGGAAAGTTATAGAAGCCCCCAGGAAGGGTCCCGCATATCCATGGTACCAGCGTTTTGAAAGAGGAGGCAAGAAATGCCTGGAGTACAGTCACTCCAGGATACTTACCCACTAGTCTCGCTTGCATGCATCCAAACACAGTGATGGGAGCATCTTTCTCGTAATCTCTGAAACCACCACTCCGCTGAGGTAAACTATGAGGCATGTTCAGGTTGCTCCGTATGTAGCGGCCTGAAAAATAAAAAGGTTAGACAGAGGATACATACATTTCTTGTTTACTTGGGACTCCCTTACTGATCCTGACACTCTCCACCCCCATTCCTTCTTGGCCAAAGAGATCACATTGAGCTCTCTGGAGCTGATAGAAAATATCAAGGCTGATAATCTTTTCATAAAGTGACTTGGAATTCACTCTTCCATTCTACTGACAAAAGTGACATGAGGTAGTTTCTCAGTGAAGGTACTAACCATGCACCCTAAGGCAGGTGAGATTCCCTGGTTAGGCAAGCCTCCGTATCTTCAAACACCACTCAAGTGAAAATGGAACCGAGCAAGCCAGGGAGGTTTAATGGCAGGAGCTCTGGCCATGGGATTAGGGCACATTGCTGCTGCTGACTTTGCCATATGGCCTTGGGCAAGACATCTGTCTTCTTTGGTCCTGGTATCCAAGTTTATAGAATGGGGACAAGAACACTTACTTCTTCCCTAAAGCTCAAGACAATCAGGAGGGGCTTAAAGATAACAGACATTTTCTATAGTACACAAAACTATAAATGACTCCATCCGGATAACTGTAGCTTGACTGTGCCCCCTAGAGGCCACTATGGGTATGGCAGTGCTGAGCAGGCCCGCCAACAACTCACCTTTGGCATCGAAGCACTGGGACAGCCAGTACTTCCCAAACACAACATCCATCCTCTCACCATGCCGACACACAAAGAGGCATCGCTTCTGGGGGCCGGGCTGGCTGTTGACCCTCAGCGGCTACACAGAAAGAAAGGGTATTAGTGAAGACTCGCATGGCAAAGTGGACATGCCGTGGAGCCCGGTGCCAGGTGAGCTGAGCTCTACCACCAAAGTTCTGCCAAGGTATGACTAGGTGAGGACAGTAAGACTCATCCTACAGACCTCATAAGTTATTTTGAGGCCCAAATAAGATAAACTGCATGCCTTTATAAAATGAGAAGGGTTGTGAAAAGGGCATTATTGTTGCTACAGCTGCCCTTTGTAGGAGTAGCATTTGGCCATTACTAAAACACGCCGTACACTTTCAGTTACAGCTCAGAGGTAAAACTAGCCATTCATGTAGAGACAGCCATCTAGTGGGACACCTTCCCCCCCAGGAAGGGGCAATTCATCAACTTCTTCAGGGAGTGAGGGCTTCCGTGATCACAAATGTGTCTACCTTTTCTCTAAAGTGTGTGGCCAGACCACGTGGTCCCCATGGTCCACTCCAGCAACGAGACCCTGTTTTCCTATTCTAATCACAATGTAGGCTCTGCTGTCTGACTATATATATGTTGGTGATCCCCAAAATGAGACAACTGCTACCTCTGGGTGATGACACAGGCAAATCGAGTCAAAGGCTTGTCCAAATGACTTTGGCTTCTGTAACTGCTGGATGGAACCTTACAGAGGTTTCTACTTTCCTTCTTTCTGATATAGCCAGCTTTTCCAGTTTCCTTAGTGCTGGCCAGCACTTCCCATTTGCTTCTAGTTGCCCTGACAAGGCTAATATGTGGAATGGTGGCATGATCCTTCTCATCTCTTTTCCTATTGTTCCTTAATTCAAATCCTGGGCTCCAGTCACAATGGTCTACTCTCTTGATCCTCAACATGCTTGGACTTTCAGCTTGCCTCTATTTGTACTGTTCAACAATGACTCCCTGCCTCCTTCCATCTCCAACCTTTCTTGAAAAAGTTAACACATACTGAGTTATATGCCAGTTATTGTGTCAGCCTTATTTTATTATTTTCTTTAATCTTTGTAACAAACTACAAAACAGCTACAACTATGGGCATTATTCCTCCTTTAGAGATAAAATTTCCTCCTATGTCTGTGGAACAACCTTCCTTATGAGCCTAGGTTCAAATGTTGGAAGTAACTGTCAGTACTGCTCATCTGACTCTTCCTAGCCTTGAATTTTTTGTATATCTTTTATAATTTGGTGTACTTTCTTCCCAAGAGATCATGGAACCTCTGGAGATAGCAAGGGCAATAACTCATACTTAATAAACAGGTTCTCAGTGAATCCTGGTTAGAGTTGGGGGTGTGACCCTAACAATCGGCCTTACCTGCATGGGCTGGCAGATGATAGTAAGAGGAGTCGTCTCCCCGAGCCCCTGGTCCTCATACGGCCGCCTCTCCAATACTCCATCCCCAAATGTGAGAGAGTTGGACGATGATGTATTTAAGATTGAATAAGAACTGCAGAGGAGGATAAGAAAGGTGTTAACGCTCTGGACAGCAGTCATCAGCACTTCCTCCTGGGCTCAACAGGAGTGTGGGAATTAACTCAGTGCCCCCTGTGGGTAGCGCAATGGATGAGGGAAGCTGAGCAGGAGTGGTCCCATTCCTAAAGGAAGAATACCTTCTTTTATACTGAAGACTTGCAGTTAATAAATTAGAGGTAGGCCGGGCGTGGTGACTCACACCTGCACTTTGGGACGCTGAGGCAGGTGGATCACTTGAGGTCAGGAGTTCGAGACCAGCCTGGCCAACATGCAAAATCCCATCTCTACTAAAAATACAAAAAATCAGCTGGGCATGGTCATGTGTGCCTGTAGTGCCAGCTACTCGGGAGGCTGAGGTATGAAAATCGCTTGAACCTGGGAGGTAGAGGTTGCAGTGAGCCAAGATTGCACCACTGCACTCCAGCCTGGGCAATAGGGTGGAACTTCATCTCAAAAAGAAACAAAAATAAAAATAAGTAAATACATAAATTAGAGGTAGATGGATTTCTGCACTGAGGACAGATATATTCATTCCTTTGGGCAGGGATGGGTCCTAGTGATTTTGTGCCATGCATGGTTCACGCCAAAGACAAGTTCAAGAATAACAACATATCAATTATTTGTTTGCAGCTATTTTTCTGGTTCAAAAGAAATCTATGATCCTTGTTGCCTTTAGTATTTTCCGTGGTAATTTCCATCTGAAGTGAAGAGTGATGGGGGGTATTTTCACCATCTCCACCACTTAGCCAGTGGCTCCTAACAGTCAAGGAAACTTTGTGCCAAAGTCCCCTATTCTACCCTCTCCAGTCTCCAAACCCTATCTCCCCTCAATCACACCTCCAACAAGATGATTACAAATAGAATTATTTCAGAGAAGACCATTCTCACCAGATGTTTAGAGCCGTGAGCCAAGAACTCTCATTTCTGAGCGTAACACTATAGCTACAGAAGCCTAAAGAGAGGTCTTGCTGAGAGGAAGACAGTCAAAACCTGCCAAGCTTAAATTATTGTCAAGAGTAAGACTTCCACAAAGCTTCATCTAATAAACATCGCAATTTAAATGTGGTTGTTAGGCAAATCCAGTGAACATCTTTGGAAATCACTGAGCAGAGTCCAGGGGAAACATTTAAATTTTATAGATTTCTTGCTTCTTTACAATTTGGGTAGCTATCTATCCCAGTTTGCTCCATATACTCCTGGCTTGCATCTGATGACCCAGCAACCTGTCTGGGCTACCACCTGTTTTGGATTATTCACTTTTAACATTGTATTCTCAGAATTTTATTTTAGAGATGGAGTGTCACTTTTGTCACCCAGGCTGAAGTGCAATGACATGATGTCGGCTCACTGCAACCTCCCCCCCGCAGGTTCAAGCGATTTTCCTGCCTCAGCCTCTGGAACAGCTGGGATTACAGGCGCGCATCACCACGCCCGGCAATTTTTGTATTTTTAGTAGAGACGGGGTTTCAACATGTTGGCCAGGCTGGTCTCGAACTCCTGAACTCAGGTGATCTGACCACTTGACCTCCCAAAGTCATCCTGGGATTACAGGCGTGAGCCACCGGACCTGGCCCAGAATTTTATTTTTGAAAATAACTTTTTATTTTCACAAATATAATACAGCTAACTGGTTGTTGGTAAATTTGTGTTCCAAAAATTATGTGATTTTAACTATCTTAGCACCCCGTTCACTTTCAGAAGTGGCTGCGTTTTCATTAGAAGTGACAGACTCATTCTATCTACTTAAAACGAAGGTCTCAGAAGTCTCATGCCCTGAAAAACTGATTTTGAATACTTGTGCGTATCAGAATCACCAGGGGACTTTAAAAAAAAACAGTCATGCTGTGGTTCTGCTCCCCACAGGCTGTGATTCAGTAGTCAGGGATGGGACCCAAGAAACCTGCATCAGTCCATCTGAACCTGTTGCCAAGTGAAACCTGTTATGGTAAAATTTAAGTAACTGTAGCCCAAGGAAATCTTGTGCCGTTCACACGGTATAAGAGACCAGCTATTCTACTTTATTTTAAACTGAGACCCTTCCAAACATCACACAGTTCAAGAAAATCCAGTTTGGCTGGGCACGGTGGCTCACGTCTGTAATTCCAGCACTTTGGGAGGCCGAGGCAGGTGGATCACCTGGGGTCAGGAGTTCAAGACCAGCCTGGTCAACATGGTGAAACCCCGTCTCTATTAAAAACACAAAAATTATCTGGGCATGGTGGCACACACCTGAAGTCCCAGCTACTCAGGAGGCTGAGGCAGGAGAATCACTGGAACCCAGGAGGCAGAGGTTACGGTGAGCTGACATCACACCACTGCACTCCAGCCTGGGTGACAGAGTGAGACTCCATCTCAGAAAAAAGAAAAAAAGAAAAAAAAAAAATGCAGTTTTATTGTCTGACTCATCAAAGCTTCAGGGTGCAAAACGTCTGGCTACCTAGAATCGTGCTGACATCTTGCGTGTACATGTCTGTTTCTTTACTTTCTTGCAGCTGTAAAGATACTGATAGGATGCCTTCTCTCCCTCCTTCGGCTCCCATGGCAAGACGAATGCCAGCCTCCTTCCCTTCTTAACTGTCATTATAATCAAAGGACCTGACTCACTCTGAGACAGTGTGGAGCTGCCAGTTCCAGTAAGACAATAGTCAGATGCTTCTTGCTCAGAATAGTGGAGGGAGGAAGCCGGGTCTAATATCCAGAACATCTCGAGCCTCAGGAGAGCTGGCTTCTCCCTGCAACACGCCAGGCCTGTGCTAAGCCCGAGCGGCCAGGCAGCTCACCCAGCTTCAGAGAACACAAGGAGGCTTCAACTTGCCTTACTTAGAACCAAGTAAGACACTCAAGTTAGTGTGGAGAGAATGTATTTCCTTAGGAGGGACTCAGAGAACTGAGAAGCACTTGGCAGGGAGTGTTGTTAAACTCACTGACCCCAATCATGACTTGTTGCCTGGATCCCCTGGGCAACTCCCACCATGCCAGCCAGGCCATGCTTGCCATTCCCCTGGGGCTCTACCTCCTGATGTCTATCCTGGGTTATGAGTGAGAGAAGATCTGTCTTACAAGGAAGCTGGGCTCTGCCTCCTTGAGTCATTTAACCTCTGGGGTTAAATAGGAAAGTGCAGTTCATGTACAGGATTGCTTTTATGGAAGACACATTTCCTTTGATGAGCACTCAGTGAGGACTGGCAAACACAAGGTAGAAAAAAGTCATCATTATGCAAATGGTGATTTTATAGTCACCGCTATACACCAGACTCTGAACCATGTAAAGCTAAGCTTGGCATTGCAGTCTTCACAACAACCTTATGAGGTAAGTGCAATGATTAGTTCCATTTTGTAGATGAGCAAACAGATGGTCAGAGAGGCAATGCAACTTGGCCAAGGCCACACAGCTGGTAAGTGGTAGAGTTATCGTTTAAATCCAAGACTACTGGAATCCAGTCTCAAATTCTTAATTACAATAAAGTAATGCCTAACTTATTTCCCTGCTTTGAACGGAGTTGGCTGTGGAAGCTGTTAGTTTAATTTCAGACATTGTTCTCACAGACATGACATCATTAGTAATTTCTGAAATAAAAGATGACACAAAGACCTCCCTGGGATGCACTGATCGAAGTCACTCAGGTTCACCTATACGTCGGCCTGAGCTGTAATTTAGGGAAGAGAGGGCTTGGATGGAGTGAACTCTAAGAGATCAGCACTGCTTCTCACATACATCCACTTTTTCTTTTTTTTTTTTTTTTGAGACAAAGTCTTGCTCTGTTGCCCAGGCTGGAGTACAGTGGTGTGATCTCGGCTCGCTGCAACCTCCACCTCCCAGGTTCAAGTGATTCTCCTGCTTCAGCCTCCTGAGTAGCTGGGACTGCAGGCATGTGCCACCACGCCCAGCTGATTTTTTTTTTTTTTTTTTTTTAGTAGAGACGGGGTTTCACCATGTTGGTCAGGCAGGTCTTGAACTCCTGACCCTCAAGTGATCCACCCACCTTGGCCTTCTAAAGTGCTGGGATTACAGACGTGAACCACCACACCTGGCCATACACCCACTTTTAAGAAAGAGATCTGATAAAACATCTACTCCAAGTACTATAAAATAAAAAATAATAGATCTGAGAACTATGCTTTGTCAGGCAAATAATCTTTTAGTTCTCAGTTTTTTCATGCAGTTTTGCTTTACTTGTTGTTATAGGGATTAAAATGGAGACTTTGGAAACCCAGCTTATATATTTTGATCTTCCAAAGCACTTCTGAAAAAGCAAATGTTTGGGGAACATGAGACAACTTTGACCTCTAATTTTGTGCCATCCAGTTCTGCAGGCTCCCGGGCTGGGCTGAGGTGGGAGTGGAGTGAAAGAGAGGGGAAGGGATTGCTGGGTGGGGTTATTGAGGAAGAAAATATTATTTCCCATCTTTGGATTTGTGGTTTGTCTGTTTGTGGCTCACTAGGGTAGGGGACCTTTATTTTCTCCTTCCAGGCAAAAGACTTGATGAAATCATTTCTCTCTGCTTCTCCTTTATGGTGATAATAACAATGTTAGCCACCAAGCAGCTGGTGCTCAGGGCTTCTGCCTCTCAGCCATGTTGCCACATGACAAACACAAGAGGAAGGAAAACAAACCAGCATGCAGGCCCTGGCTAGATGCCCCAGTGTGCCAGGGAAGCGCTGGCTTTGAGCTGCTCCAACTAAGAAAGAGAAGATGCCTTTTGTTTCTGTTTTCTCTATTGGGACAAAGTTGGCCACTGAACACGGGACCAGTATGGAATAGGGGCAAAATAGTAATGAGGGATGGGAGGAAAGTTATTACCCTAAAGAAGACCGGCAGAGGGGAGGGGGAAATGCATCCCTTTTCAGTCTGGCAGTTGCCTGCTCCCTTAGATGCGGTCTTTGTTGTCTAGGCATGCACGGGCTGTGTCTAGGGACTTGCTCAGGGTCACTTAGCAAATGAAGGATACAGTTAGGGCTCCTGCCTCTTGAAACCTCCTTCTCTATTGGTCTGGCTGGCAGGGTAGCAATCTGCCCAGCTGCTTCGGGGAGTCAGACCACCCTGAGTCATGACCCAGGACAAGGTGGACAGAAACCCTAAAGCAGTGAAGACGCAGCACTGGGATGATGCCACCCTTCAGCCAGAAGAGATGGACCCCATGCAGCCTCGGTTTAGTCTCCGATTAGGAACTCAAGCAGACAACGATGGCAAACGGGGCAGGCAGAGGGAAGCAGAGCAATTCATTTCGCATTTTTCCCATGCCTCAAGTCAGCTCCTTTCCTGGAAGTCGGGAACCCACAGGGCCTTCTTCCCATGGGCTCCATTTACTGCTGCCCTGTGTATCCCGGATCCAGTCTGCCTTAGCAACGTTCTTCAAACGGCATAAAGGTCTTTGTGTCTGCTTACCCATGAAATATCCAGGTGCTGCATTCATCAGCCTTGGTAATGTAATTCTCAGGCAGGAGCCCAGAGCAGCCGGTGGTTAAAGACGTGCCATAGATCCAACCCTCGCTGGTGCTGGTCTGCTCCATTGGAGACATGAAGATGAAGTCTCCGGGGACCAGCTCCAGCTCGTCGTCATTTTGTGGGGTATAGGGGTAGATGACCTGTAATGTCTGAAAAAGGAAGAGAGGGTGAGTAAGCCCCAGGCCTCACCATTCTCCTGAGTGCCTTTAGGGCAGGACTGTGTGTTCTGCATTAATACTGCACACCTCCAGAGGGCGATGTGCCCTGAGTAGATGTGAATTCCTATCAGAGAGCACGTCTCTCTTCAGAGTACTGCAGGTGTATGCCTGGTGTTAGAAATGGTTCCATACTTTTCTTCAGGCATGTCTAGATTTCCCATCAGGATTCAAGTATCGTTTTTGGAAACTGACCTGAAATCCTATAGGCGCGCTGGCCAACTGCTATATAAATGGACTTGGACCTAGTTTCCCTTGCTTCATCTGATAGTCACCATGATAGACACTTGAAATCCAGCTCACGGAAAGCCAGTCTTCCACATGGGGGTTACAGATGGGCCAGGTGGAGTGTCTCTCCTACAGGAAGGCTCAGGGAAGGAAGTACCCCTTTCTATGTAACTTAGCTCTTTATTTATGAATTATTATTATTATTTTGAGATGGAGTTTCACTCTTGTCACCCAGGCTGGAGTGCAATGGTACGACCTCAGCACACTGCAGCCTCCGCCTCCTGGGTTCAAGTGAGTCTCTTGCCTCAGCCTTCCTGGTAGCAAGGATTTCAGGCAGCCACCACCACACCTGGCTGATTTTTGTATTTTTAGCAGAGACAGCGTTTCACCACGTTGGCCAGGCTGGTCTCGAACTCCTGACCTCAGGTGATCCACCTCTCTCGGCCTCCCAAACTGCTGAGATTACAGGTGTGAGTCACCACGCCTGGCCAACTTAGCTCTTTAAACCAGACATGGTTCTTGCCTTAAAGGAGATTTCTTTAAACCTATAGTTTTAACAAAGATCCTGAAAGAAAAATGTCTAGACATCAGTGTCTGTGTCAGCATGTAGCCAGCTTTCATCAGATGGAGAAAACGTTCTTACTTTGGGCTCCAAAACAGCCCCTAGGCCAAAAACAGGCCATGCCAGTTGGCTATTTATTCTTCTTTTTGC
Source organism: Colobus angolensis palliatus (assembly GCF_000951035.1). Classification (NCBI taxonomy): domain Eukaryota; kingdom Metazoa; phylum Chordata; class Mammalia; order Primates; family Cercopithecidae; genus Colobus; species Colobus angolensis. The sequence continues at coordinate 29,296,183 of NW_012120709.1, read as the reverse complement.
CTTCCTTCCCTGGTATGTATTAACATCACAGATATAGGCATGAAGGTGCTGTAGAAAACATTTATTTTAGTATTTTTTGTTACTAATAGTGGGAGACCTCAATAGTAGGGAAAATATTTCCGATCTTATTTGTTTCACAAGGGACACAAAGATGGAGAAAGCTCTAACAGCTTTCGCTGTTTCCTAGGGTCTCAAAGCCATCAGTTGGATGCTAAGTATTCTGGTTCTCCACTTGCGTATTTCTAACTTTGGCTTCAGTTTTCTCATCTATAAAATAATACTTAAGACTATAAAAGTTAAATGAGACAATCTAAGAAAACACCTTAGGACAGAGCCTTGTGCACCGAAGGGGCATAATTATTATTTATTTATTCATTTATTTATTTTTTGAGATGGAGTTTTGCTCTTGTTGCCCAGGCTTGAGTGCGATGGTGTGATCTCAGCTCACCGCAACCTCTGCCTCCCAGGTTCAAGTGAGTCTCCTGCCTCAGCCTCCTGAGTAGCTGGGATTACAGGCATGAGCCACCACGCCCGGCTAATTTTGTATTGTCAGTAGAGACAGGGTTTCTTCATGTTGGTCAGGCTGGTCTCGAACTCCCGACCTCAGGTGATCCTCCCGCCTCAACTTCCCAAAGTGCTGGGATTACAGGTGTGAGCCGGGGCATAATTATTTCTACAGAACTAGAGCACCTGATCTCCCAGGTCACATCCTTCCTTCCAGCCGACCCTGATCCCTGGACCCTGCGCTGGGTAGGCCTGTGAACTAATTGGCTTGTTGATGTCAAGGTGATACACCAGAACATGTTATGAAGGGAGAATTTCCTTCTGGAAATCTCTAAAGAAAGGAGCCTTTAAGGTGTGATTCTTTTCAGAGGAAGAGAGTGATTGTGCAGACAGCTCGTTTGTGCTGCTGTATTTCTGATTCTCCTTTTATGTAGGGTGACTGTTTGTTTCTCTAATTCTGACTCCAGCATCTTTCAGTGCTAGATCTTCCTGCTCTGATTCCTTCCTTATTCTTCCTGTCCCTCTGCCTCATACACACTTAAACCACCTCTCCAAACAAGCCAGGAAGGTTTTCTGTGGGATTGTTAAATCAGCTTAAAGGGAAAAAAAAATTCACACAAAATCTCATAAACTGCAACACTAAATGTGTGACGTCCCATGAAAAGGAACATTCTTTTTTTTCTGGGACAAGGTGGAGAAAGGCACCGAGTCACAGGGAAACAAGCCTAAACTCGTGTTCCTTAAATGTTCAAGCACAGCATGGTCTTGGCTAATAATGCCTTTGGCCCAGTAGTGCCCTTCCCCTTGAGAAACTCAATGCGATTTCAGAGAAGTCCTCACTTGTTCTATCACACAGGGGAGGTGGGTATTCATTCTATTTCTAGGTTATCCCCAGGAAAACTGAGGCACAGCAAAAGGTAGAGACAATATGTCCTAGGCATAGGGAAGCTGGACAATAAGTAGCTTTGATTTATTGCATGAACAATAAAAGAATTAAGGCATTGTAGCAAATCTAAAATTATAACTGGGACCCATGTCCCCACTGCCCTTTCTCACTCACTAAAAGCAGATGCAAAACCTTAGCGTAAGTTTGAGAGATACGAGAACACATATTACATTCTACTTATTTTGTTTTATGTTTGCCATCTACTTGTAAGAACGCTCCTTTTTTTTTTTTTTTTTCCTTTTTTGGTGAGATGGAGTCTTGCTCTGTTGCCCAGGCTGGAGTGCAGTGGCATGATCTTGGCTCACTGCAACCTCTGCCTCCCGGACTCAAGCGATTCTCCTGTCTCAGCCTCCGGAGTAGCTGGGACTACAGGTGTGTACAACCAAACCTGGTTAATTTTTGTGTTTTTAGTAGAGACAAGGTTTTACTGTGTTGGCTAGGCTGGTTTCCAACTCCTGACCTCAGGTGATGCGCCCGCCTCGGCCTCCCAAAGTGCTGGGATTACAGGTGTAAGCCACTGTGCCTGGCCTGTACTCTAAGAACCCTCAAATCCAGGACCAGCGCCGTGGTTCATGCTTGTAATTCCAGCATTTGGAATGCTGAGGCGGGCGGATCATGAGGTCAGGAGATCAAGACCATCCTGGCTAACATGGTGAAACCCCATCTCTACTAAAAATACAAAAAATTAGCCGAGCATGGTGGCAGACACCTGTAGTCTCAGCTACTCAGGATGCTGAGGCAGGAGAATGGTGTGAACCCAGGAGGCGGAGGTTGCAGTGAGCCGAGACTGCACCACTGCACTCTGGCCTGGGTGATAGAGCAAGACTCCATCTAAAAAAAAAAAACAAAACGAACTCTTGAATCCACCTCAGGTATGTTTTTCCTCCGTTACTACAGTGGGAGGAAACTCAGTTTGCTGAATGAAAGGCAGCCACAGCCCTGTGTGAATACAGGAGCTGAAATGTCTTTGGAGCCCTTTTTATTCTCACTCATAGTAATAGCTGCAGCAACGTTTTGTTGCTGTTGCACCCACCTTGTGCTGGGTATTACATTAGAGCCTTTCCATACATCTTCTTTATTTAGTCTTCATAACCATCTAGCAAAACATTGTCACCATTTTACAGATGAGAAAACTAAGGACTGGAGATCTACACAAGTTGTCAAAGTGAATTTAACCCTCGCTAAAGTGATGGAGCCAGGATTTGAAGCCAAGTGTGCTGGACTCCAAAACTGATGCTTTTTGGATCACCCTGTACTTCCTCTGGATTTCTATTGGTTGGTATATTAAACTGGCATGGCCCAATGTAATCACTAACATGAAAGAGCCTATGTGAAATACAAATGAGGATCTGCGTGTCCAAATCGAGTGAGAATCTAAACAGTAGAGGGATGAGGCCTTGGAGTTTTCCTCAGCATCATGGTGCCTTGCCAGAGTGTCCTTGCCTAAACCACTCTCCTTCTCTGGACATCTGTTCCCTCACTGGAACAGTCAATCAAAACTGCCTCCTGGGGGCAGGTTGCAGAAGGCAGGTAAGAAGAGGGTTACATGTGCAGACAGCTCAGGTAGGACCGAAAGACCTCACGGGAGAGGTCCAGTCCAAAGGCGCCGAGGAGAGCTTTATCAGAACGAACGGTAATAAATGAGCTTTTACAAATAAGAGATAAAAGAGGCCAAGTTATTTTTAGAAAATAATTCACGTGGGCGCTTGCTGCCTTTTTCCTTCCATGCCAGTTGAGCAGAATGTGGGTCAGGCAGAAAAGCAATTACCCTTTGAGTTAACTGGAGGGCAGTGTTGATTAGAGGATATTCCTTGTAAAATTCCACTGCCACCTTCCTTCTCTTAGAAAGGTGACTTCTCAGAGGTCATCTGCATGCAACCCTTGACTTTTTTTTTCTTTGCCCTCAGAAGGAGTCCAACCAGCCACACCTCCTTTGTTATCTTTAGGGCTAGTTCTAAGTGACTCTAGGAGATATCCGAATTCTTTTTTTTTTTTTTTTTTTTTTTTTATTAAGACAGAGTCTCGCTCTGTCGCCCAGGCTGGAGTGCAGTGGTGCGATCTCGGCTTATTTCAAGCTCTGCCTCCTGGGTTCATGCCTTTCTCCTGCCTCAGCCTCCCGAGTAGCTGGGACTACAGGCGCCCGCCACCACGCCTGGCTAATTTTTTTGTATTTTTAGTAGAGACGGGGTTTCACCGTGTGAGCCAAGATGATCTCAATCTCCTGACCTCATGAACCGCCTGCCTCGGCCTCCCAAAGTGCTGGGATTACAGGCGTGAGCCACTGAGCCCCGCCTGAGATGTCAGAATCCTTAAGTAAGATCAGGCCCAGTCTGCTCAAGGCATCTTACAGAAACCTGCATCAAATGACTCAAAAGGAGGACATCACGTTCCCATGAGCAGAGTCGGACAAAGCTGCACGTCCCCGACACTCACAGGCGCATGCTGAGCCCTGAACCTCTGATTCGTGGTTGGCTCTTCTTCCACTTCCAAAACAATGAGCCTGCCTGCTCTCAGCCCTGGGGTTCTAACTGTTTTCTCATGGGTTTTTTTTTTTTTTTAAGAAGCCTAAAAGACATGTTAAAAGGCTATGCAAACTAACAGAAACACCAGTTCTTTGGCTGTATGAAAAATTGGAAATAAATGTAAAGTATTGCTTAATACATTAGTTAAGTTGGAAGGCACATTTTTAACACACGATGAGGTCTCTTGTGGGTGGGCAGAGATACAGTCTCACTATGCTGCCCAGGCTGGTATGGAACTCCTGGTCTCAAGCAATACCTCTGCCTCAGCCTCCCAAAGTGCTGGGATTATAGGTGACAGCCACCATGGCTGTCATGATGTAGTTTTGTTTCAGACAGGTTGCCCTTCTTTATTGGTCAAAATGCTTGGGCTCTCGCTTCATCTCTGGCCTTAAGTTACTAAGACACTAATGTTTTTGTGTCTCAGCTTCTCCTTCAGGATAGAAAAAGACAATATTGGCCAGGTGCGGTGGCTCATGCCTGTAATCCCAGCACTTTGGAAGACCGAGGCGGGCAGATCACCCGAGTTCGAGACCAGCCTGGCCAACACAGTGAAACCCCGGTGCTACTAAAAATACAAAAAATTAGCCCGGCGTGGTGGCGGGCACCTGTAATCCCAGCTACTTGGGAGGCTGAAGCAGGGGAATCGCTTGAACCCGGGAGGCGGAGATTGCAGTGAGCCAAGATCGCGCCACTGCACTCCAGCCTGGGCAACAAGGAGTAGAACTCCAATCCAAAAAAAAAAAAGGCAATATTATGCTTCCAAGATGTCACATACTTGTCTAGAAGGCAATGTTGATTCCCTCGAAGGAAGGATGGTAGGGCTGTACCAATCTTTCTTCAGTTTTCTCACTCAGGCCTCCCACTGGGATGTACAAAAATTCTCATAACAGGTGGCTTGAGTTTTCTTTTCATGCGTGTCTGTCCTCAAAGCTCCTTGAGGACAGGACCACATTTAAAAATTCCAGTATGCAACATGGTACTTTGCATGACGCAGATACACAGCAAATATTTGTTGATTATGTCTTTGCAAGCGTTTTGTTTTTGTTTGTATTTATGTGTTCTTCAACTCACCTAAGGTCAAAATGATGTCTTCCATTAACACCATAAATTTATATAATATTAAAAATTTTCCAATATATTTTTTATTTATTCTCTCTCATTTCATTTCTTTTTCGCTGGGGTAAGACTGGCAGGGGAGACAGAACTATGTTACCCAGATGAGCCACTTGTGACCCAGAAAGGAGGGAGGCATGCTGGAAGCCTCCCAGGGAGCCAGGCAGAGGCTGGACACAATCCTGGGCCAACGGACTCTCCGTTAGGTGCTTGCTCCATTTTTCCCCTGTAGGTACCCATCTCCCTGCAGCAGCGAGCTGCTGACTCTGGTCGCATCCCTGCACCTGGTAGCTTTTGGAACCACAGTGAGACATTACCTCATGGTTAGCAAATCGGATATCCCGAGAAAATATGGTAGCCACCCAGTCACACCCTAGCTTGACGTCAATGTTCTGGGCCAGTTTCTCTAGGGTGGGTAGGTGGCTGGCTTGGAAGTGGTAAGCCAGGGTCACATGTAGCTGCTTCTTGTGAGGTTCCACATGCACTTCTGGAAAAAGGAAGAAAAAAGTCAGTAATTAAAAGGTGGTGATCACAGCAATGGTGAAGACTTAAGGAAAGGCTTAGAAAGGTACCCTGAGAAATTTTCTGCTCCCCACATAACAAAGAAGACAAAAGACGTTTCTCTCCTTCACAGCAGTAGAATAAGGGGGTAAGGAGATGGCAAGAGATTCCGAACCCAGCCACTGTTCAAGAGATAAAGAGCCACCGTACGGCTTTCCTCTAGGAGCTACGGGTTGGCTGAGGGCAGTCGTTTTAGTTAAGTCCTCTCACAACCATTCCAGTGGCTGGTCACCAGCACCACCATTCAGACGAGGGCACTGTGACCTACAGTGATGAAATAATTTGTGTAGAAATACAAAGCATGTTTTGTAACTGCGTGACCCCCAAGGCTATATTCCCTTCATTTTGGAACCAGGTCTCTTAGCTTCTGGGTGAGATTGATGGAGAAATGAGGGGAAAAAGATGGATATTTTCAAAGTTTAATGCAGGGTTTCTCTCAACAGCATTTTGGGTTGAATAATTATTTTTTGTGGGGGGCTGTCCTGTGCATTATAGGGTGTTTCACAGCATCTCTGGCCTCTACTCATAAGAAGTCAGCAGCACTCTCCAAGCTGTAACAGCTGAAAATGACCTCAGACATTGCCAAATGTACCCTGGGAGGCAAAATCACCCTTAGTTGAGACACACTCATTTAAAGTATACAGACTTATTCTAAGATACCCCAAGAGACAAGACAAAACAATCCTACCTACATGAGGGAATGGCTTTTTTTTTTCCTTTCCCTTGTACTTTTTCTTTTTTTTTTTTGAGACAGGGTCTTGCTCTGTTGCCCAGGCTAGAGTTAAGTGGCATGATCACAACTCACTGCAGACTCGACCTCCTGGGCTCAGGTGATGCTCCCACTTCAGCTTCCTGAGTAGCTGGGATTACAGATGTGAACCACCATGCCTGGCCTCTTTTGTATTTTCAATGAGGGAGAATCATCTATTGTACAAGCTAGAATAATGAAGAAGTTGCAACTGGAAGAAATTAGGGAATTTGAGAATTTAAGGGGCTTGGTCAAGTCACACAGAAAATTAGTGGCCCAAGATAGAACCAGAAATTGAGCATTTCGGTTTTAAGTACTTTTTCTTTTATACTGCATTGCCTTTCTTTGGTGTAAGTCCCATGAGACAAGGTTTTTGTCTCTTGCTTACACTGTGTCCTTACTCAGCATATCATGCTGGTTTTCAGTACTCGTTAAATGAATAAATGCACATGAATGAATCTCCTTTGACCACTTTGAATGGAGGACGACACTAAATCTTCTTGATTATATCTGGGCCTGCCAACAACTGGAGAATACCAAGTTCCAGGGCAAAGACATGGTGGCCGGCTTTCCATGCTAGGTAATAAGGAGCTGGACCAGCTAAGCTGTGCAGGGTCATCCAGTTCTCCACATCCCCACCAGGGGGCCACACAACAGCAGAGAAACGAAGCTGGCCAAGTTCTTCATGACAGCAGGATCTTGCAGAGGGACAGGCTCTTCCCACCTCCCACGGGGAAAGCTGGGGCTTCGACTGCTTCTCGCTCAGTATGCACTCCAAGAATCTGCTGCGGCCCTGGCTGAGGCTTGCTTTTCTCATTTGTGAAGGATTTGGGTTTTGCGGCTTTGACATTCGTTTTGGTCCTTGTGGGGATTTAGTGGTTCTGACGATAACTACTGTGTGATGAGAGAAAGCCATTTCCTTGAGATGGAGGGATAAGAACAGGAAATAATTTGCCTCTCTGTTATGCTCTTTCTCTGAAATATTAAGCTCCTATGAAATGTCAGGCTTCACTGAAGTCAGGACCCACAGACTAGTCCCGTTGCTGAGGGAGAGGAAGAGGTAGGGGTGGGGGTTGCGGAGTCTAAAGAGGCCCTTCCCCAGGTACAGAGGGGTCTTAAGGTCCTTGTGTTCCTTCTGAGAGCGCTGTGATCCTGCAGTGATGCTGAGCCCCGATCACACTCATAAGTCCCAAGCCCTGTGTGGGGCTTTTCTGGTAAAGAGGAATCTCAGACCCCCAAAGGGCCTGAGATGGTGATGAAAATAGCAGCAGGGAACAATGGCAGGTGCGGGATAGGCCAAAAGGCTAAGGAGCAAACTGTGGGGCTTTGCTCAGGTCTTCCCCCTCTCTAGCACTCCATAAAATTATGGGTAGGGGAGTCCCAGGTCTCCTCCAGCTTTGCACTCAGCACTTGGCTTCCACTGTGCATCCTGCACCGTCCACTCTGGCCAGGGCAGCCTCCCCACTGTCCTCTGCTCACACCCTCCTCATGCCTGCCTGCCTGTCCTCCTGCCACCCGCCCGCCTGTCGGTCTTTCCTACATTGTCCTGATCAATATAGTCTCAGGGCAAGTTTCCTTCCTTCTGTGAAGGTGGAACCACCCCTTTCTCTTTTCAGAGCTGATGTCACACAGGGCCTGGCCAGGAGACACCACTTCTTGTTCTCTTCCCTGTTGCACTCCTCATGTAGGAGGAATCCTCATAGTAGGTGACCAAATAAGTACCTGCCAATTGTGATTTCATGCTGGAGCGAGCCAAGAGGCTCTCCCCGCACCAGGTTGTCTGTCTGTTTCCCTGCTGTCACTGAGCTAAGTGAGCTTGTCCACACCTGTAGCCAGACACAAGAGCTTTGCAAACTTCTCCCTCTTGTCACCTCCATCGTGTCTCCTGCCTTGAGCTTTAAGCTAATTCCTTTGACAGGAAATCTCAGGTGTCCTGAGCTAAAAGCTCCCATGAGAAGAGCAGGAGACATCTGGAAGGGGTTACATTTTTAGACAGACTCTTGGGGCTTGGGGTCCTGTCTAACAGTTTTCAGCAAGTGGAAGGGGATTGGCTCAGTGGATTTTATTGTGATATAATACGAAGTGCTTCCACTCTTCTCTCTATCCTCTGCTACCCACTGAGAAAAGATCTGGATTGTCATGGAGTAAACAATGAGACCCAGATAAACACCTATATGGGCGACAGCTTGGGAGGGAGAAAGGATGTTTCTTTAATTCTGAATTAGGAGGAGATGGTGGTGCTACAAAGAAATACATTTCTAGTTCCGTATGGAAGTCATTTGTGAAGCTTCAACTTGGGGGTTAGGGAATTAGCCTTAGATGGTCTCTCCAGGTTAGCAGAAAAGGAGTTGAACATTTTTACAAGAGAGCAAAAAGGCGTGGGGTGCTGCAGGAAAAGGCTGCTTTTTTGTCACACGTGCCCATTCCTGCAGGGCCCTCCACCTCCTGACCCCATCCTGCTCCTCTACCACCATTTCCTATCCTTTTTCCTTTCCAACTCTTTGATTGACAGGGCCCAGGGCTGGCCTGGCAGCTGTTTGCTTACCGGTTTTGGATGCAGCCTCTGCAGCAAAGTCAGCAGCAAACTTCTTGAGGACCTCCGCACTGTCTTCCTTTACGAAGAGGCCGATGAAGTTGGAGGACGTATAGAGCTCCAGGGGCAGCGGGGCCGAGAACTTACATTTCCAGCGACTGACCGTGGTCTGCAGAGCTTCCCCCAGGGCATCCACCTTGCTGTCCTCGCACTGGCAGGGAAAACAGGCAGTCTTCACTTAGAGACGAGGGGAGATGGAAGTCTGCTGCTACTTAACATTGGCATCCTCTCCCCAGAGACTGGAGGAGGCTGATAATGCAATTACTTAACCACCACCCCCGTCTGTGGGGAGAGAGAGGAACTGCAGACCTCCAATTATTCAGACACAGATTACCCAACTGGTGGATTAATCTGGGTAACACGCAACCTCTTCCCTCCTTTCCTTGCTCTGAAGTGGCCCCTGTGAACCCAGCCAAAATGCTGTAGGACTGGTTGAGCAGAAAGCAAGAAAGGGGAGCGAGATTGGGGAGATGTTGCTCAAAGGACACAAAACTTCACTTAGACAGGAGAAATAAGTTCAAGGGACCTCTTATTATGCTATTAGTGTCTATAGTTAATCATAACGTATTGTATGCTTGAAAATTACGAAGAGAGTAGATTTTGCTTTCACCACAAATACATGATAAGCATGCGAGGTAATGCATATACAATTAGCATGATTTAGGCACTCCACAATGCACACATTTATTCAACCATCATGTTATACACCATAAATGTACACAATTTTTATCAATTAGAAAAAATCAGGCTGGGCGCAGTGGCTCATGCCTGTAATCCCAACACTTTGGGAGGCCGAGGTGGGTGGATCACTTGAGGACTGGAGTTTGAGACCAGCGTGACCAACATAGTGAAACCCCCATCTCTACTAAAAATACAAAAATTAGCCAGACGTGGTGGCGGATGCCTGTAATCCCAGCTACGTGGGAGGATGAAGCAGGAGAATCACTTGAATCTGGGAAGTGGAGGTTGCAGTGAGCCAAGATCACGCCACTGCACTCTAGCCTGAGTGACAGAGACAGACTATATATCAATTAAAAAAAAAAAAAAGAAAAAGAAAAAAAATCAAAGTTCTCTTTGCTTATGAAAAAAAAAAAATGAAGGAATGTGACAGGAGAGAGTGCAGCATCCCGGGAGAAACTGCGTGTTTTCTACTACTTTGTATCATCTGTACCTTTTCTTTTCCTCTTAAATGATCAGAAGTTGACTCTACATCCACCCTCATGAGAGTTTGGAAGAATGAGTCCCAAAGAGCTGTGACATCATCCTCCTACCTTCCTGAGAGCATTGGAAAAAAGAATGAATGTCTCTCAAACTCTGATGGGTTTTGAGAAAGATCCTGGGATGACTAAGAGGAAATGATAATCACTTTAATTTTCAGGGTGAATGGTAAAAGAGAAGGTGTTAGGAACATATTATTACCAGAGAGAGAGAAAAAGAGAGAGAATATATCTGGGGAAAAAAGCAAAATATTTTTTATAAAAATGTTTTAAAATCCAACCACTTTGTTTGGTCTTGAATGTATGGAGATAAATTAACTCTTCTGTATTACCACAGAGAGCTAAAGTACACAAAATGTATTTACATGTGTGATAGTGAGGGGGATGATATTGGGTCAGTAGAGGCCAGGCATGGTGGCTCACGCCTATAATCCCAGTACTTTTGGGAGGCCAAGGTGGGCGGATCACTTGAGGTGAAGAGTTCAAGACCAGCCTGGCCAACATGGTGAAATCCCGTCTCTATTAAAAATACAAAAATTAGCCAGGCATGGTGGCGCATGCCTGTAATCACAGCTACTTGGGAGGCTGAGGCAGGAGAATCGCTTGAACTCGAGGGATGGAGGTTGCAGTGAGCCAAGATCATGCTACTGCACTCCAGCCTGTGTGACAGAGCAAGACTCTGTCTCTTAAAAAAAAAAAAAAATTCGTCAGTAGATAAGCTTCCTGACAGCTAGGATTATAGACCAGGTAACAATGGCAAGTAAATATCTTTGCATTCTCTAGAAATATATAGTGGGAAAAAAAAAACCCATGGACAGGAAATGGCTTTCCCTGTCTATAGACTACCTTCTTTGTTCCCTGCTCTTAGTTCCTCCTCTTTGCTTGTCGTAAGAGTGGAGAGGGTAGACAGCAAACGAGTGTGAAGCTAGATCAGTGATTCTATTCAGCAGCCAGACCAGTGTGTCTCTCACAGAGGGTTACAATCTGGTGCTGCCCCTATCCTGGGGTGCTCCTGGGCCTCAGCAGATAAAACTAGGAAGCGTTGCGGTGAGGGGCTCATTGTGGGCCTCACTGATCCCTTGAAGGTCCCTCCAGCTCTAAGAGCCCGTGACTATTCCTGCCATCTTCCTGCGAGGCTCCCCCTTTGTTCCAGGTCCCAAAGAGTTGGCTGGGATCCTGGGAGTCAGGCTTCCCAGGGGTGGGGGGGCTGCCGCTTACCATAAAGAACTGGCAGAGTGTGATGTGGGGAAAGATGTTGTGTGCCTTGTTCTTCCCGCAGATCTGCTTCGACTGCTGCCAAAAGTCGGAAAGCTTCTGTGCTAAGGGGCCAGTGGGACGGAGGTAGAGGACGTACTCCCGGGGCAGGGGGTCATCCAGGAAGGGGTCACCGACGTGGGAGAATAACCTGTAAGACAGAAGTAAGCCAATGAGGTGTTGCTTGAGAATAACGGGAGGAAAAAAAGAACGGAGAGACAGATCCACCCTCCATGTGCTCCAAATCCCCGGCACAGCGCGCAGGGAAGGGTTTTCATTCATGATTTAAAAATCTACTTCTGGAAACTGACACTTCACAATCAACTCTCAGATGCAGCAACTTCTGTCTTCTTTCTTGTCATATTGCCTCCTCATCCTACAACTCCCTAAAAAAGTCCTGAAACTACTCTCCAGGAAGCATTCTTGGATCAACTCCAAATCCTTTCCCAATCCACTAGGACCAACCCAGCCTGTCCCTCAGGTCAGCCTATAATTAAACCCATGTCCCTCCAAAGACAAGGGAAGCTCCCAGAAAGGTAACCTTGTGGGATCCACCCTGGGTAGGGATACCCTGGAAGGTAAGTAGGGTACTTCTCTAAATTGATTTGCCCAATATCCATACCCCTAAAATGAATCTTTAAGTGACTGGAGCAGGGACAGATCTTATGAGAGGGGCTCTATCTGGGAATTACTTAGGATTTTCTTTAAACAGCTCCAAGGAGAAATATACCCTGGGGCCAGGGCAGAGGAGGCAATTGACTTGATCAATGCCCTTGCCACCGTGTTCTGGCTCCTGTCTCTTCTGGAAGGGTCCACTAGAGAAAGTCTGCACCTCCCCACTCAGCCACATGCACTTAGAGTTAATTATATGCTATTTTCTCAATTTATTTATCTCATACCAACCAGTCACATGCTGCCTGAACACTTCTTCCTCCTGTGGATGCCAAGGCTTTTTGTCTGAAAGAAGAAATCAAATTTCTATTGTTAGTATTTTTAGCCTCCTCTCAGCTTTTCTCACTGCAGCGGCAAGAGCGAGTGTGAAGGAGGCAGCATCGCAGCCCGCGTTCCGCCCACTACTCTGTGGTGGGGAGTAGACACCTGCAGCAGGTTCCCCCCAGGGGTCATAGCGAGACATATGGAAGTTAGGACTTGTCATTAATTTCCATGTAATTAGCATCAGATTTGCATGCAGTCTGACAGCCCAGGCAGTCTGTTTTCAGCAGTTTCCACATTAGAGTTTTATTTTTGCTTCTCTAAAGGTTGTCATGTCTTGCTTTTTCCTCCTTCCTCTTCACCCCGCTCATTCTTACTGACCCAGATCCCCGCAAGAGCAGATTCTTGTTTTTAGCCCGTTTGGTAGAAAGTGTTAGAAGTGGTGCTGATGGTTTTCTTTTTCTTTTTCTTTTGAGACAGAGTCTCACTCTGTCACCCAGGCTGGAGTGCAGTGATGTGACTGACGATCATGGCTCACTGCAGCCTCGACCTCCCGCACTCAAGCAATCCTCCCGCCTGAGCCTCCCAAGTAGCTGGGACTACAGGTGCATGCCACCATATTTGGCTAATGTTTTATTTTTGCAGAGACAGGATCTCATTATGTTGTCCAGGCTGGTGCTGATTATTATTAAGACATAGGGCTAAATGCTTACAAGGACAATTGGTTTGGATTAATTCATTGCCTCCCTCCACCCACTTCCAACCACCACCAGGCTGGATCCATCATCTCCAAGTATTTTACAGACATCTTTGGGGACGAGTATCACTGGGTTAAAAGGAATGGCCACAGCAGTGCAGCTATCAGTCCCACTTCTGGAGAAATGACTCAGAGCATAACTAACTGTGGCTAAGTATCCATAGGCCGGTTATAGCAGTGAAGCCCTGTGTACAAACTTACACGTGGCGCTCTTCTGAAATTATACACAGGTCTCCAAGAGCCAGATAGTTCTGGATTCATATCTAGCCTTGCTATTCATCCATCCTTTCATTCATGCATTCATGCTTACATTTATTCAGCAAACATCTACTGAATTTCAACTATTTTGTCAGCACTGTGCTAGGCTCTAGGAATACAGTAATGAACAAGACTTACGTGATCCCTGCCCTAAAGTAGTTTTCTGTTGAGTATGCATGTCAATATTATTATACAGATAATGATTTAATTACACTGGCATTAAGTGCAATGGAGGGAAAGCATAAGGGACATAAGAACATAGGACAGGGAGATCTAACCTGATCTGAGGGGCTGGGGAAGGCTACACTAAGGAGAGAACATTTCAAGTGAAATCTGAGGGTGTAGACACATCTGGGTGGGGTGGATGGGGCGCGTGGCGGTTGTTACGGTGGAAAACAGCTGGTACATCTATTCCATAGTGAGAGGTAGCGATTAAATGAGCCAGTGTAGAGAAGAAGCCTTGGACAGTATCCGACCCATCACAGGTGATCAATAGGTGCTCTTTCCTGTCCCTCCACACTACGTTGATTCAGGATCCTTGGGAGGGAGAAGAGATAAGTGGGAATCCGAGTTACACTGACACTCTCTGCAAGCATCCTTTCCCCAACTGGCTGCTAAACTCACCGCCTCCTTCCTTGTCCTACCCTTCTATGGAGCAATTAGAATGACGAATGCTGTGAGAATCACAGGGTTGGACTGGAAGGGACCTCAGAGGTCATCTGTGAACCCAACTTCTTCATTTGACACAAGGAAAAACTCAAGTGGAAACAAGTGATGAAATGCGCTTAAAGCAGCCTGGCTGGGGTGATGGCTGAGCAAAGGCCAGCCTCTGTTGTTCTGCTCCACAGCAGAAAGACAAGTTAAAGACTGTCCCCTTCCCCCATGAAAGTCTGTGCACAGATACCAAATGATCAGGATATGAAAGTTTGCACAGCTCATGAGAACAGCATTGTAAAACGCAAGCCTACGTACAGAGAGAGGAAGTTACGGAGAAGCAAGACAGACCCCTCTGCTCCCCTTGGAACATCTGGCGCAGAAAAGGCTAGAAGCAGAGAGACCCACACATGCTCATTCCCACACTTTGACAAGGTGCTTCACTGCTGCTGGGCTGCAGCCTTGTCTGTTTCCTCACGACTTACCAGACAATCAGAGGCCACACAGCTCGCCTTTTTTTTCAGTACAGAAGCCATGTATGCACAAAAGAACACAAATCATGACCTTTTAGAGGTTAGAATCTCTGAGGAATTAAAGTCACCAAAAAAGGACCCATTGTTCCAAAAACAACTGGGAAAAGGAAAACGCATTTGTGGCACCAGACAATGTGCTATTTATATAAGGAATTCAATTTCTTTTTTTTTTTCTGCACCCTTCCCCCAATGAAATACATCCGACTGAAATTTAATTTATTTCTTCCGAGGCACTAGGAGTATCCTCTGGAAAGGAAAGATCTAATTAAGTTACGGTCTCCGTAACTCAAGACAAGTTTTGGAAAGAGTTCAAAGAAAAAATTGAAAAAGATAACGAAAGGTTTGGGTGATAAGATGATGATGAAAGGCTAAGGAAACCCAAATTCTTTGTTCTGAAAAGCCGAGATCTGAGAGGTCCCGGTTTGGTGGAAGGTTATCGTATCTGGTGCACACGCTCCGGAGAGGGTTGGCCAAAATAAAATAAGCACAAAGGGCACAAGTTAGCTTCCAGGAAGGACTTTCTGGCAGCTATGTAGGTGAAAGTTTTTATTTTTATTTTTGAAAGCTTCGAGAAAGCTGTTACCTATCTGAAACAGTGTAATTAATTCTCCAGGCAGGAGGTTGTAGGAGTAAAATCTCATTCCCTTGAAGGTTTGCAAGCAAAAATCGCTTTCCTATTAGTCTGCCTGAGACAAAGCAGCTTTCCTTCTTTCTGCCTTCCCTCCCTCCTCTTCCTCCTTCCCTCTCTCTTTCTTCCTTCCTTCTTTCCTTCCCTCCTCTCCCTTATTTCTTTCCCTTCTACTCTCTTTTTTCTTCTCCTCCTAAGGAACTCTTACCAGGAAACCAAATGAAAAGCAAAAACAAAACCCCTGAATTATCACGGGATGTACAAAGAGGAGGAAGTATGGTCCCTACCGTTACAGAGCTCACAGCCTTAGAGAGTCAGATACAAAAGCAGCTTCGTACAATGCAATAGGCCAAGGGCCATGACAGAGACGAGCATGGTGCTAAGAGAGCTCACGGTGGGCCCAGCTCCGCAGTGGGGAGTTCCCAAGCCTGAGGTTCTCAAATTGTACACCAAGCTACTCTGGGTCAGAACACCACAGCAGACTCAAAGAGGTGCCACTGGAGGTTTTTTTTTTTTTTTTTTTGAGGCGGAGTCTCGCTCTGTCGCCCCGACTGGAGTGCAGTGGCCGGATCTCAGCTCACTGCAAGCTCCGCCTCCCGGGTTTACGCCATTCTCCTGCCTCAGCCTCCCGAGTAGCTGGGACTACAGGCGCCCGCCACCTCGCCCGGCTAGTTTTTGTATTTTTAGTAGAGACGGGGTTTCACCGTGTTAGCCAGGATGGTCTCGATCTCCTGACCTCGTGATCCGCCCGTCTCGGCCTCCCAAAGTGCTGGGATTACAGGCTTGAGCCACCGCGCCCGGCCAAGGTTTTCAATGTTATAAGGGAAACATAGCACACTCATCTGTTGAACACCACATAAGCTTCTAGCTTGAGGTAGTTAGAGTTCACAGTATCAGACTGGGCTGCATTCTTGAGGTCCTATCTTGGTGGAGCTGCAGTTTTAGCAACTGTCGTAATAAAAACCAAGTAGCCAGTGAAAATCAATGTGGAACAGGTAATGAGAGTGGCAGTGCCCCATCTGATTCTAAGGCTTGGGCAGTTGTGCAGTGCCCCACAGACACAAACATCCCGTTAGTAAGTAGCTGTGGTTACTTAAGAATACAAATATGATTTTTCTTTCAATTTGTGTGTGTGTGTGTGTGTCTGTGTGTGTTGACACAGCTCTTAAGTTGGCAGGACAAAAATACTTATTAAGGTGTTTAGATCTAACTACTAAACAAACAGAACTGTTGGTATTTATGTTGGTCCACAGGCTCTATGTAAAAATTATTGGACACTAGAGGGTTGTGGGCTGAGAAAGTTTAGGATTCTTTCCTACAAGAAATGATGCTTGATCTAGACCTTAAAAGCTAAAAGAGGCTGGACACAGTGGCTCATGCCTGGAATCCCAGCACTTTGGGAGGCCAAGGTGGGTGGATCACCTGAGGACAGGAGATCGAGACCACCCTGACCAACATGGTGAAAACCAGTCTCTACTAAAAATACAAAAATTAGCCGGGCGTGGTGGTGTGGTGGTGGGTGTCTATAATCCCAGGTACTTGAGAGGCTGAGGCAGGAGAATCACTTGAACCCGGGAGGCGGAGGTTGCAGTGAGCCGAGGTTGCACCGCTGCACTCCAGCCTGGGCAACAAGAGCAAAATTCCATCTCAGAAGGAAATAAAAAAAAAAGGCAAAGTGAGAGCTAACTAGAGAAAGAAAGGAAAGCAGAAGGACATGTGAAGTAGAGAGAATGGCACTAGCAAACAGATGAAAGCAAGAGACAGCACTGCATGTGCAGGAAAATTCAAGTTTGGTAATGCTAGGGCCAAAATTGTAACGCTGGAAGAGGGTAAAGATAAAGGCCTCTGCAGATACCTGAAAACGTAGGCAGGAGATCGCTCACGAAGGCCTTATGCGCCACTTTAAAGCTTGGATCTGACTCAAATTAAGCTAGAGAGAGGCATGATCAAATTTGTTTGCATTGAAGGATACATACAGCTGGATGCTGGGAGACTAGAAGGCCTTGACAATAGATGGGAAGAACACATTGAGAGGTTGAACTGAAGCAGTGACAGTGAGGATATTGGCAATGATGTTTAGATGGTTGACTTATTAGAGCTGAGACTGATCTGGTACTGCAGCTTGAATATTTATGTGGATGGTGGAGACACCCCCTGAATGAAAATGCAGGAGTAGAAACAAGTTGGGGCTGCGGGTGATAGTGACAGTGAGGTTAGTATTGTTCCAGGAGAATAGTGAGACCGGGTATCATTGAAGAGACACACCCAGTCTTGTTGTTAGGTGTCGTTTTCTTTGTTGGCTTGACTGCGCTTTCTTGCCTCTTTCTGCTTGTAATCCAGACATTTCTTTTGGGCCACCCATTGAGCTCCTATTTCCTGTCTAAGGAATACCTTCGGCTCCCAAATCACTCAATGCTGTGGTCAAAAAAACACTTAAGACATCCCCGATTCAGAGGGATAGGTTAGCCCAGACCAGCAGGTTCTCTAGGGATGTTCAGCATATGCCTTCAGAAGACAGTTCCCCTATTTTATTGTCACTTGATACAACTCAAATATCTGACACCTGCCATAAAAAGTAAGAGACAAGATATAGGCTATGGAATGAAAAATATATTCCCTCAAAATAGTAAGACTTTGATCCAAGTAAGTAGCAAACTAATTTGTTGGGCTTTCCAGTTACTTGGAGCTGTATTGTCCTTGGCTTTGCATTGCTGGTGGACTCATACGCATGGCGGCAGGCACCACACCTGCCCCATGCATTGGTTCTCTGTTACCAAGGACTTGTTCACGTAAGAAATGAGAAGGCACAGGGTCAAGTATGTAATCCTTCAAGTGGAGGAAACTCCCTATGCAACCAAAATTAAATTATATCTTTCCTTCATGTAGCTAAGATGATCTTAAATTTGGAAACATTTAATACTAACTGTAATATATTTAAAAATGTTCTCAACCTCCAGGATACAAGTTGTTAAATTTTCCACACCTAACAGTATGAATTCAATTAAAAGATGACCTAATTAATCAGATGCCTCATTCTCCTCCCTCAAAATCAGCTTAAAAGTCAGCAATGAACTGGGGGATGGGAAAACTGAGGTAGAACCCAACTCCTCTTTTCCCTGGTTGAAGAGTCCAGCCATACCATGGTCATTGTTGCCACAAAGGAAGATGGAGGTATTCTTTTTGGGTGTATCTGGAAAACAACATTTTTTCATAAAGTAGTTTTAGGTAGAAATACCAGAGCCTTTTGTTGTGCTCTATGAATTGCTGAATCAGTGCTCAATATCCTCACAGGATGCTCTGAGGCTGCTCAACACAATGCCTCGGGTTGGCGGCCATCTTGAGAACAGAGGGCACAGAGTTGATTCTCCATCTATTTGTTTCTCTAGTAGAAGAAAAATGAGGATAAGGGAGTCAATCATGATCGAGGGCCTTTATGTACCAGGCACTTCAGACTTTAAATCTTTATGGCATGGTTTGGATATGGTTTGCTTGACCCTGCCAAGTTTCATGTTGAAATTTGATCCCCAGTGTTGGAGTTGGGGCCTGGTGAGAGGCGTTTGGATCATGGAGGTGGATTCCTCTTGAATGGCTTGGAGTCAGTCTCCTGGGAGTGAGTTCTCACTCTTCATTTCCATGGGAACTGGTTGTTGAAAAGAGCCCAGCAGCTTCTCCCCTCTCTCTGTCCCTTCTTCTCTCCATATAATGTCTCCTCCCCTTGCCTTCTGTCATGAGTGGAAGTTTCCTCAGGTTCTTGACAGAAGCAGATGCTGGAGTCATGCTTTTCATATAGTCTGCAGAACCGTGAGCCAAATAAACCTCTTTTCTTTATACCCAGCCTCAGGTATTCCTTTATAGTAATAAAAATGGACTAAGCTACTTCATGACAAACTTAGGAAGTCGGTATTGTTAGGAACCTCCATGCACCTGGTGGTGCTGCCCTGACTGGCCAACAGTCAAGTCATCTCTGGTTGTCCTGTAACAGGGGTTGGTTCTAGAGGTTGTGATTAAAAGTCCATAAATCAGTGTATTGAGTAGTCGCCAATCTTGAGAGGGTCAGATGTTTAACTTTGTTTTGTAAATATATGAGTAAATAGGCTGGTCGCAGTGGCTAACGCCTGTGATCCCAGCACTTTGGGAAGCTGGGATGGGTGGATCATTGGAGGTCTGGAGTTTGATGAGACCAGTCTGGTCAACATGGTGAAACCCTGTCTCTACCAAAAATACAAAAATTACCCAGGCCTGGTGGCAGGCACCTGTAATTCCAGCTACTCAGGAGGCTGAGGCATGAGAATCACTTGAACCAGAGTGGCAGAAGTTGCAGCGAGCCGTGATTGCACCACTGCACTCCAGCCTGGGCAATAGAGAGACTCAGTCTCAATCTCTCTCTCTCTCTCTCTCTCTCTCTCTCTCTCTATATATATATATATATATATATGAGTAAATACATGATTCAGTACCCAAAACTCCTGACTGCAATACGGTATTTGAATCCTCATGCCATCCAGACAGCCCTCAGGGATACAGCATTTCTGCTTCTCCACAGAGTGCCCTCTTGACAGGAGAGTCATTGGCCGTGATGGTGGGAAGGACACTGTGCCTGTATCTAGTCACCAAATGGAGCCAATCAGGTCTGGGATATCTACTTCTCTGTTCCCTGTACTTTCTCGGTTAAGCAATGTGGCAGCAGGACTGAAGGCAGCTTGAGATTTGTGGAGGGAAAAATCTCTCCCAAGAAGGATGCATGAAAATCATCCCATATAGCCAACTACTCAGGAGGGCTCCCAGGCTAGCAGTCATTTTTATCCTATTACAGATGAGGAAACTGAGGTTTCAGGCCACACGACACTCATGCAAGTCAACCGTTACAAGTCAAGAGCCATTTATTCAGCACCTGATGTCCATGTTTAAGGTCCAAATAAACACAGAGACATCATTAAGACACTGGCCTTGCTCTTGAGGAGTGCACTATGTGAAGGCCTCCAGGTCTGTAACTCAGTTGCTTCTGACTCCAGAGCAACGTTCCTGCCCACCCTGCCAGTCTCTACAGTACCTGTCCCATCTGGCTGCTTCTCCTCCTCTGTGAATGCTGCCCAATGAGACCTGACTGCAGTCAGAGCTTTGAAAATCCCATTCTTAGTCCTCTGTGCTGTGTGGCTTGGGAAAAGTCAGCTTGCCTCTCTGTGGTAAAGTTTTGTCCCTTAGTTAAACCAATAGCATTCCCTTGAAATACAAAAAGAGCATAAGACATCAGGTGCAGTGGCTCATGCCTGTAATCCCAGCACTTTGGGAGGCTGAGGCGGGTGGATCAGGAGGTCAAGAGATGGAGGCTAGCCTGGCCAACATGGTGAAACCTCATCTCTACTAAAAAATACAGAAATTAGCTGGGCATGGTGGCACATGCCTGTAGTCCCAGCTACGTGGGAGGCTGAGGCAGGGGAACTGCTTGAACCCGAGAGGCAGAAGTTGCAGTGAGTCGAAACCACGCCACTGCACTCCAGCCTGGGCGACAGAGCAAGACTCCATCTCAAAAAACAAAACAAAACAAAAAGAAACCTTTACTATCAGAGATTACTTTTTTTTTTTGAGACAGAGTCTCACTCTGTCACCACGCTGGAGTGCAGTGGCACAATCTCGGCTCACTGCAACCTCCGCTTCCCAGGTTCAAGCAATTCTCCTGTCTCAGTCTCCCGAGTAGCTGGGATTACAGGCGCGCACCACACACCCAGCCAATTTTTGTATTTTTAGTAGAGACAGGGTTTCAGCATGTTGGTCAGGCTGGTCTCAATCTCGTGACCTCGTGATCTGCTCGCCTCGGCCTCCTAAAGTGCTGGGATTACAGGCGTCAGCTACCACGCCCGGCTCAGAGATTGCTATTAATAGAAGTCTGGGCTCTTCTGTACCCACAGCTGAGTCTCCCCCAGACTTCTGTCAGCAGGACTACTGCGGGGAAGGGGCTAGAGACATGGGTGGGTGGAGGGAGACTAGAAGCACAACTGAGTCCAGAGGTAGGCAAAATATGCCCATGCAAACGCATGCCAGAGCCAAACAAAGATGTTTGTTACTAAATCCTATTTTATTTTATTTTAATTTTATTTTATTTTTTTGAGAAGGAGTCTCGCGCTGTCACCCAGGCTAGAGTGCAGTGGCACGATCTTGGCTCACTGCCAGCTCCGCCTCCTGGGTTCAGGCCTTTCTCCTGCCCCAGCTTCCCGAGTAGCTGGGACTACAGGCACCAGCCACCACGCCCAGCTCATTTGCGTGTGTGTGTGCATTTTTAGTAGAGACGAGGTTTCACTGTGTTAGCCAGGATGGTCTCGATCTCCTGACCTCATGATCTGCCCGCCTTGGCCTCCTAAAGTGCTGGGATTACAGGCGTGAGCCACTGCGCCCAGCCACTATATCCTATTTTATATCACCATGTCGCTTCTCCTAATTGGCAACTACGTCTATATTCCTGGCAGAATAAGATAGGCAGTTCATGATAGCTCTTGACCCATGGAGGCCTCCATTTCAGTTGGAGATGCTTCTCCCTCAACTCATTCCACTGAGAAGGACCCTGGGTATCCACAGCTGCTATCCTGCCCCTCTCCTTTTGCTTCTTCCCTTAAGACAGGCAGCTTTCACAGCCTAGTGAAAGGCCATCACTTTTCTGCAGTGCACCAGCCACACTGGGTGACTAATACAGGAGACTGCCTACCTCAGGTAAGGCCTAACCTGTTTCAATTTTAGGCTGAGCAGGAAATGATGTGTAGAGTGGCCACAGGCAATGGCATGGGAGTGAGACTATGTTACATGAAGCTGTGTAAAGGGAGGGTGAAGACACTGAAGCCACAATCGTAGCCCAGAAGCAGCCTGGGCATCAGGTCCAGGACTTAAACATACGTGAGCTCCCAGGCATCAGGCTTCCAAACGACTCATATGTTGGAGATAGGGGCTAGGCACAAAGCATCCAGTAACCCAATGGGCTGAGAGCCAGAGATCCATCAGGCAGTGGTTGCCAGAGTGGTTAATTAATGATCAACCACTTCTAGTCTGCTAAACTTCTTCCTCCACTGAGGTGGAACTCAACCCTATGAAAAAGTTGTCACCCTCTTCTGATGTACTTGCTATGTCCTGTCATGGAAGGGTCTGAGCAAGCAGCCAGAGCAATTCTTTCTTCCCCTTCACCCTCTAAGTCACTTGGATGAGCTGGAATCCTTGAGCCTCAGGTCAAAGCAAGAGTCCCACTACCAGTGTCGAAACACTGAGCCCAGGGCCTTGGGAAGCGTCACAAGTGCCCGCTCTTCCCTGGAAACCCAGGGAGAAGTGACCAATAAACCTCTCCTTAGGCATAATCATGGAGCTCTACTCCAGATCCTTGGTGCCTTCCAGGCTGGAATGGGGCTTCTTGGCATTAGAGGAAGTTGGGGATATTGAGAATTTCCGTATCTGCCTATCAGTCTTAGGGCCTGTGCCCCTGACATTTACCTTAGCTAAATCATCAAAGGCTTTCCTTCTTATCTTCCAGAGACAAAAATGAATAAAACTGAACCTAGTCTCTGTGGGTGCAAGTCTAGACACGAAAAAAAAAAAGGGCTTTTATGACTACAAAACAAAAAATCCTGTTAATCTAAAAAGGATAGCTTTCCCCTACATTTTTTTTTTTTTCTATGCAGCAGAATTGACTTGCTTCTAGGCTTTTGTTAAATACCCATTCCTCTTGGATTCTACCTTTTTGCTTTGGCAAAGGTTCAGTTCCACCCCACACTAAAATCAGCGTGCTTCCTTTTTCTCTTCTGTTGGCTTACACTGGTTCCGGGAATAGAGTCCACTCCATGTGCAGAGCAGTTGGGTATGAGGATGGGCAGAATCAGAGCCAGCCTGATTCCAGGCACTCCGGTGACCAGGGATGGAAGATGCTGGCAGAGCAACCAACCAAATTCCCTGAATTCACATACTACAGCACCTCTCATCTACCACTGTCTGTTAGTTGAGACTTCAGTTTCTGATATGGTCACTCAGCTAACAGTGGCCAATAAGATTCATGCAATTCAGTCCCACCTTCAATCAACAGAGGTCAAGTAAGTGTTGGGAAACCTTGGGGGAATAGCTTAAGAGTTGTGCAAGCCAAGGAGTGGAAGCAGTGGTATTTCAGCTAAGCTTTCCAGGCTAAAGCAAAATCAGAGACTGGCCACATACAGCTGCTCTAGCAAGTTCTCGCAGGAGCTGGAACACGGGTAGGTGTCTTTTTCCCAAAGGTAGTCATTTCTTTGTGCTTTCGTTTTTTCGTTTTCAAAAAGGAGGTGATTACAAGCCCACAGGGAGGCTGAGAAAGATGTGACATCTATAAAGTGTTTTGAGGTCCTCAGAAGCAACCATAAGTGATAGTGATTCCTTGGCTGCAAAGGATCTTAGGACAATCCTACCCATTTCTCCTTATGGCTAGATAAGACTGTACTTTAGACCATCCATGACTTTTGAAGGACTTTTTCCTCTTCTCACAGATATTAAGAGTAGGAGATCCAGCAATGTCTCTTGGTTGCTTAATGGCCCTTGCACTCAGAAAGTTTTTCCATGTGTCCAAACTCCTTCCAATGACACTCAAACTTATGCCACCCTTTTCTGTACCCGGTAGAGTTGGTCACTCTCCTGTATAATAAGATTATTTATTCTATCACTTTCATACAAGGAAATCCAGCTACTTTTTATCACCAAGGCCAGTAAAATAGGCTTGCAAAGAGCCTAGGCAGTTCAGTTGAACAATCTCATCTCCGAAGTCTTGCCCCCTCTCCCCTAGCCTCCTCCCCATGAGGCTGAGGGACGGCAGTAGAGAAGCCTGTCAGTAAATATCAACCATAATGTCTCTACCCATTTCCTTCAGAGGAAATGAAACTAATGGAGAAAGATACATTGATCACAAAGACTCAATTTCAGAATCAGTCTCCTGGTGGTGAAACCTTTCAGTTAGCTGGGGTTAATGGCTTCTGCTTTCAGCTGTTGTCCAGTGTGAGAGCTGTACATCCCACAATCAATGGGATAGCAAGCCTGCTGGGGACATTACCACCAAGGCCAGCCAATGGGAAGAAAAAGGCTCTGGGTTTTTTTTTTTTTTTTTTTTTTATAAAGCTAATCAGAGAAAGGGAAAAAAATTTCCTGAGCTATTTGGGGGCTTAAGTAAGTCTTCCAGCTGAAGGCCTCCAACCTGTGGGGGAGGCCTTTCTCTCCCATCAACCAGACTCTGTTTTCCAACCCATAAAGAGCCTGTTAGGCAGCCCTCCTTAGGGGGTGGTTAGCAGGAAAATGCTGTTTAGGTTTCCCGATGTTTTTATGTGGCAGGGCCCAGCAGCCCATATAGGAGGCCTTGTTTTGTTCTTGCTAAAAAGGGGCTGGAACTCTGGCCTCTGCTGTAGGGAGGCAGCAGTCTGTAATTGGGAAACCAGCCATTAGACCATGGGTGGTGACATAATAAAACACATTTTTCTCTTTGCCTCTGTTATGTGTCCCTCTAGCATCTAGACAATGCCTTTCTGCTCCCCATGATCAGTGAGTTTTTGCATAGAGGCACAGGTGGGAGCATATTCTTAGGAACAAAACTCTCATTAGCGATGGGACTGTGGACAAGTTAATTATCCTAAAACTCACTTTCCCAATCTCTTAAATGGCGATAATAACTGCCTTACAGGGTAGAATAATGATTAATATCACATAATGTATTTGAAGAGCTCAGCACAACGTTTGGCATATATTAGGTACTTAACAGAAATAACCTTTGCACATACGCCTGTGCATATTATCTAATCAATCTTTGCAGTTTTCCTGGAATAAATGTCTGTAAATTCCAGGCTAATAGAAATATTTCGAGACCGGGGACCAGAAGACCCAGATTCTTTCTCTGCTAAAATAATCTACAACCATCTGGGAAGGTCTTAAGGCATGTACGGGATCCAGGGGGAGAGAAAAGCTCCTCAGGTAAGGCGATAACATAAGGTAAGGTGCAGAGGTAGAAACCATCCGGGAACAGGTGACGGTGGCAGGAGTCTGCTGAAGAGGACACATGACACAGATTGTTAGGAGCCAGGCAGGGGAGTTTAGGTTTGATCAGGAAGAAAGTGGGGAGTCACTGAGAACTCTCAGCAGGCGTGGAGAAAAAGAAAGCAACATTTCCCACTGTCTGTCATCATCTAGGCTGTCAGTGGAGGGTGTGTGTTTCTGCTCAGCAGAGGTATCCTAACAGAAAAGTGATAGTCCTGAGCTGGTGTCCACAGTCAGGCTCTGGGGAGAGGCTAGCCAGGGCTGCCTTCTTCCTTGCAGATCCTCAGATCAAGTCATTAGCGCTATCCCTGAAGCCTTTACTCTCCAGTTGGCAGAGTAGTAACTCTGCCCACCTGAATATCTCTGGAGGGAGTAAGTTTCAAAAGCTCTCTCAATTGTATGCGGTGAACTATTATTATTTCCTGAGAAACAGGATCAGAAGCCTGTCTTACCCAAGGACAACAGCAAGCCAGGGGCATGGTGATTCCAGAATGAGATCACAGATGTTACCAGATCGGTGCAAAAGTAGCTGTGGTTTTTGCCATTGAAGGTAATGGCAAAACCCGGCCAGGCACAGTGGCTCACGCCTATAATTCCAACAATTTGGGAGGCGGAGGTGGGCGGATCACTTGAGGTCCGGAGTTTGAGACCTGCCTGACCAACATGGTGAAACTCCGTTTCTAATAAAAATACAAAAATTAGCTGGGCATCGTGGTGCATCTCTGTAATCCCAGGTACTTGGGAGGTTGAGGCAGGAGAATCACTTGAACCCAGGAGGCGGAGGTTGCAGTGAGCCAAGATTGCACTACTGCACTCCAGCCGGGGCGAGAGAGTAAGCCTCTGTCTCAAAAATAAACAAACAAGTAATGGTGAAAACTGCAATTAATTCTGCACCAACCTAATAACACTTAGCAGTCGCCTGCCCATAATAGGTGCTCAATAAATATGGCCATGAGTTATATTTTTATGACTTTAACTTCTCTCCAGGACTTTACCATTTCTGCAGGCTTCCACACATTCTTTCCCTGAGAGATACCTGAGGGTGGAGTGGAATGTGAGTTAGTTCTCTAGCCGCTCGGTTCCATTTCATGTTTAAGGCATCAGTCTCTGACTGTCAGTCCAGGAGATTCTGTTTCTAGGTTACAGGTTCTGCAGAGCACCATGGAAATCAGGCATCTGGGAGGGACAGTGTCCGGTTAGTGTCAGGAGTCTTTGCATCCCTGCAGAGGAAAGCCCAGCTGGTTTGGGGCTAACGGTGTCCATTGAGTGAAAGGGGCTATTTCTCTCTGGGGTGCTGTGGAATTGGGAGGCTAACACTGAGCCACAGAGAACCCCCAAACTCCTACCAAGGCTGGCAGACGATGGGGAAGTGCACCCAGGTGTGTAAAAGGTATGAAAGGTTCTGGGGAAAGACACAGAAAACTGGAAAGGCAGTGACTGCTACTAGGGAGGAAAAGAATGGAGCTTATTTATGAAAATGATGTGTAACGCCAGTGCCACGGCAGTGCTGAAGCTGTTCTTAAGACTCTCATATAATCACTCTCATGAATCCTCATAATAGCCCACAAAGTGGGTAGGACATCATTATGACTTTTATTTCACAGATTAGGAAAAGGAGGTAACAGACAGGTTAAAAGATTTGTTCATCCCCAGTCATTAATGTAGGAGAGGGGTGACTCCTGCTCTCTCGTCTGGAGCTCTGGAGTACTACTGGATCTCAGGGAGCAAAGGGGCAGCGAGGGTGGGATGAAGTGAACCTCGGCTGCAGCAATTGGCTGGTGGGATTTAAAGCAGAGGAAACAGCCGCCACCACATCCCACCCAAAAAAAAAAAAAAAAGGATCTGGGCTGGGTGTGGTGGCTCACGCCTATAATCCCAGCACTTTGAGAGGCAGGCGAATCAGCTGAGGTTAGGAGTTTGAGACCAGCTTGGCCAACACGGTGAAACCCCGTCTCCATTAAAAATACAAAAAAAAATTAGCTGGGCGCGGTAGCGCGCGCCTGTAGTCCCAGCTACTTGGGAAGCTGAGGCAGGAGAATCGCTTGAACCTGGGAGGTGGAGGTTGCAGTGAGCTGAGATCATGCCACTGCACTCCAGCCTGGGTGACAGAGTGAGACTCTCTCTCAAAACAAAACAAAAAAAACATCTGGGAGAAACAGATGAAAATGAAGAGTCCTTTCAAGTTGCAGATGACAACAGAGACTGTTTTTTCTCCTATTTCCACCCCTTTTCTCTCTAAACCACTAGAATCAGCTAAAAATACTTAACCTTGGGTGATTTTTAGTCCTTCTGAAATGGTTTCAGCCCAAAGCTACATAGAAGACTCTGGCTAACGGGTTTGGTGGGTCAGAGAAAATGTACACGGACCAGACAGAGCCATTGTCACTTCTCTGTAACTCTTCTTGGTGAGTAATTTGTTAGCAACATTTATTTATATTTTATTTTTTGGAGTTGGTGTCTCACTCTCACCCAGGCTGAAGTGCAACAGTATAATCGTAGCTCACTGCAGCCTCGACCTCCTGGCCTCAAGTGATCCTCCTGTGTCAGCCTCCTGAGTAGCTAGGACTACAGGTATGTGCCATCATGCCAGGCTTTTTTTTTTTTTCTTTTTTGGTTGTTGGTAGAGGTGGGGGTAAAGAATATGTGAGTAAACACAAAGAAATCACAGACTTGGAGAACTAAGCTGAGGTCTTTCTACCAGGAGGGTGGGTTAGTATCATGAGGTTCTTGAGAAGACCCTCCAAGGAGAGTGGGGAGATGCCACTAAAGAGAAACCCTCCTCTGCCACCTCAGCCTTGTCGACTGACACTGTCAGAAAGATCTGAAACTCCTCCAGACCAGACTATAGGTCAGATTCTGCCAAAGGAAATACTGTCATGGCAAAAACTCCTGCATAGTCAAACCCACCCTGCTGGTCATTATTTCAAGAGTTATCCAGGGAGACCGAAATCCAGGGTAGAGAAACAACTGGATGGTCTTGGGGTTCATGGTATGAAGAGATGACCACTATAGTTAGGTATGGAATATGGTGTGACAAAAAGAGATTTCCAGTTTAGACACCGCTGCCATCCAGGATTCAACATAAGGCATCCCATCCTACTTTTTAAACTCTTCATCTCCAAAAACATGTGTAGACTCCTTACCATGCTGAGCCCTCCATGGCCTCACACGTGTCTCCTTCTTCAGCTTCACCCTCAAACATCCTCAAACATTCTGCTCCCTGGTTCTTCTCTCACACTTAAAACCTTTCTCTGGGGCTAGGCGCAGTGGCTCACACCTGCAATCCCAGCATTTTGGGAGACTGAGGCAGGTGGATCACAAGGTCCAGAGTTCATGACCAGCCCGGCCAACCTGGTGAAACCCCATCTCTACTAAAAATACAAAAAATTAGCCAGCCGTGGTGGTGCATGCCTGTAATCCCAGCTACTTGGGAGGCTGAGGCAGGAGAATTGCTTGAACCTGGGAGGCGGAGCTGTAGTGAGCTGAGACTGAGTCACTAAACTCCAGCGTGGGCGACAGAGCAAGACTCCGTCTCAAAGAACAATAACAAAAAAAACTTTCGGCCGGGCGCAGTGGCTCACGCCTGTAATCCCAGAACTTTGGGAGGCCGAGGCGGGTGGATCATGAAGTCAGGAGATCGAGACGAGGCCATCCTGGCTAACACGGTGAAACCCCGTCTCTACTAAAAATACAAAAAATTAGCTGGGCATGGTGGTGGGCGCCTGTAGTCCCAGCTACTCGGGAGGCTGAGGCAGGAGAATGGCGTGAACCCGGGAGGCGGAGCTTGCAGTGAGCAGAGATCATGCCACTGCTCCAGCCTGGGCAAGACAGCGAGACTCCATCTCAAAAAAAAAAAAAAAAAAAAACCCACACAGACCTAACCCATCTAATCTCAGTCCCCACGTATGTAAACAAAAGGAGATTCACACCAGCTTGTTAGGGCTATGTGACATGCTTAGCTCTGAGTTTGGCACAGGGTCGGTGTTCTACAGCCACTGGGTGCCCCCTCCGCCCCCACCACTGACTGCCCTTTTCAGCTATCCTGACTCTAAGCAGGCTAGGCCTGTTTGGGAAGCTCCTGGAGGGAATCTGAGGCAGGAGTTCTTGGTGGATGCTCTGGAGACTTACTCTGCAGCTGAAATCCCAGGAAATTCTACCCCCGAGCTCCACCACTGCTAAGCTTCTAAGAAAGGTTACGCTCAATTTCCTCAAATGATTTACTGCATCCCCTTTTATGGGAGTACTTTACATATTATAAATGGGACTTAATCAAACATGCCAGGAAGTGAGACGGGTCCAAAACTCTCTAGCCAGCCGTGTGTCTGCTGGCCCAACTACAATCCCCAGATCAACTCAGGCCTGAGGTCCTGTAATTTTAAGATTGGGCATCTATCTTAAAATACCCAATTGTAGGGGGAACACAAATGTTCAGTCCATAACATCTACAGTAACATGCACAGTACTGCATTGGGGCACCCCTGGGTGTGACAGTAAGTATATGTGCCTGTAGGCAAAGATACTTAGGTTATGATTTTAGGATTGAATAACAGTATGTATATTAAGATATTAAGATACGATATTTAGGAAAAGCTGCTCACAGGATTTCAGGCCTTGGAGACTAAGATCACTTACCTCAATCTTCTCATGTTACAGATGAGGAACTAAGACCCGCAGAGGCAAGTGATTTGATGAGGACAGGAAGCCAGGTCTCATAACTCCCCAAATTGTGCTCTTTGCACGTTACTGTGCTGAGTCTCTGTCTTTTTCGCTTACACTGTGCTTCTTAATTTCTGTTGGATCGAGTGCAACCTCTCTGGTCCAGTGTTAATTTGCTGAGAGGCTTGAGGATCCCCTTCATAGGGAGCAGCCTAAGAGATGACCCCTCAGCTTGCCTTTGGCTCTGCAGTATGGTCATGGCAGGGGAGATGGGTTGTTTCTGTTCACAGTTTAGCAGTTAGACCTCCTTGCCTGGGGTCTAACTTCCTCCTTTGACTTCCTCCACAATGGCTGTCCCCAGGCCCTACCACAGCCCTCCACAATGGGGCACCACAGCCTTTGATAGAAGCTAGAATCATCAGTAATGTGAAAGAGGCCGAAATGGTCCCTTCCCTGACATTTAGGAACCAGACACTGGAAATAAATGGTGTGTCGAGGGGCTGAGGCAGGAAAAGAAGGCAGTGTAAGAAGGACTGTCTCTTCCACGGTGCTAGGCACATTTGCTCATGTGGCAATATTTTATTTAATCCTCAAGGCAGGCCTTGAAGGCAAATTTTAAAGACCAGGAAGCTGAGGCTTTAAAGAAAGAGGCAGTATTAGGCTTCAGCTTACAAATGTGCAAGCGTAAGAATCCAATCTAGTTACTGGCTCTAATTATCGAGACTTAGTTTCACATTTCTGGAGTACAAAGAGGACTCGAATCAGCTCTAGGTAAGTCTCCACGGTTTTCAAGGCCAAAAGCTCTTGAGAATTTTCCTCATAGTTCATTCTTATTGCCACACTCAAATGCTGCCCCTGAATACAGTCAGCCTTGAGTCCTGTTAGGCCAACACATGTTAGTGCTTATGCCTAAATCGGGATGGATTCCTTCCGTCCTAATTAATCGACTCTCTTCCATAACCAGCTCATGAATTGCCCAGGAACTCCTGAGTTCAGTGCCCTCCGTGGTAATGGGGAGAGGAACACTGCAATGTTTAGGTACAAAAGACTCCTATAATTAGCTCTAAGCCCAGGAAACAGACAATCAAATTAATCAGTGAGTATGGGAAAAAAGCAGATTATAATTAATTACCTATGTTTATACCAGGGTTATCTTTAGCCATAAGTCTTCTTTTTTATCTAAATAGATACCAAATCTTAAAATTATAGGACCTCAGGCCTGAGTTGACACGGCCTGAGTTGACAAAGCCTAATTTGACTTCTGTCCCCAGTTCAGAGGAGGATCCTAAATGAGTCACTTCTTCCTGCCTTGCTTCCTCCTTACTGATATGGCCTCCCTCACGGAGTGGGAGGGGGAGATAAGCAGCTCAGGGCTAAGAGCTACTTTGGTATAACACAGGATCAGAGAGCATGCCTTTTCTCTGCAGAGCCATTTTCATTCATGGTGGAGGTTTTTTTGAACCTGGCCAGGCAAAGCTCCTCGGTGTCAGACCAGCACTCCATGTGGCCATACCCTCCGGCCCCAGTTGTTCCCTCTGCTTGCCAAAGCAATTACCTGATCCTCACTTTCCAAAAAATAAAAGGAATTGTTCAAGTCCTTTCCCCAGAAGGCTATAAGCCAAAAGGCCAACTGCTCTGTGGGTTACCGGAGCCTTCTGCATGGATGAGGTGGGAAATCAAGACTCAGAGATGGGAGTGGAGCTGCATGTGCTTGTGCTCATGCATTAAACTGAACTCCCGGTGACGTGCAATGTGAGAATGACAGTGGGTATTACCTTTCACTAAATATGCTTAAGAGCTCTGGGGCGTCATCGAAACCCACGCAGAGATTATTCAGCATTGAACCATGAAAAGGGAGAACCATGTAGTCTGACTTCTCCATTGCATGGTGGAGGGAACCAAGGCTGAGAGAGAACAACGGCTTCTTTAAGGTCATAGTGGCTTGGTGCAGAGCTTACATTTGTAAGTCCTTATCAAGTGCCCATTCCACCACTCCAACGTGAGCCTTCTTTCCACCCCTTTTGACTGACTATGGTGCAGCTCTAGGGGGAGGACCGAGCTGGTGGTACAGTCAGGGGTCTAGTCCTGCTCTGTCACTAGCAGTATGACCTTGGGCAAGTCCTCCAACCTTCCAGCGGTCATAAAAAATGAAAAGGGGCCTACATGGATCTCAAGGGCCCCTTCCAGCTCTGATAGCCTTTGAGTTTCTGTGTGCTGTGGATTCTCTTCTTTTTCTCTCCACCAGAGGGAGGAAGTTGGGCTGTTTCCTTAACCTTAGATCACAATGCGTGGCTGAGGTGTGGGCTGATGATGAAGAGCAGGCTTCAGGGAGTGAGGGGTTCATGGAGAATCCTCAGTGGGAACCAAGGCCAGATACCAAAGCAGGAATCACACTCACAATACCCAGTGCAACATAGAGCAGCCATTCCAAACTCTAGCACCTCCTTCCAGGTGGCAGTCTCAAGCCTAATGCTGTTCATCCCAGCTAGAAGATACCAGACATCACTCTCCAAGCCACTCATGCACGGACTGACCATCCAGATGTCCTCCCAGATGCAACACAGGTTGGGATCCTCCAGTTACTATTCTGTGTTCACCAGTAAAGACCCCAAAAGAATGATTCTTCAGGAAATGAGAGACCAATTTTAGCTATCAGGAAGACAGTTTCCTTGAGGAGAAGACAGAGAAGCCCGAAACATCCGTCTTCACTTCTGGAGTGGCATTGATAAGCCAGAAAGGCAGGCTCCCTTTTTCCTAGGAAAAGACTCGTTTCCCCTGTAATTTGTCTTTGTTAGCAATTGAGGGTAACCTCTGGAGTTCTCACTATTGACTGTAAAACCATTCCATTAGACGTGCACCAGCCAAAATGCTAACCACTAGCCACATGCTGAATAAAACTGAACATTCAGTTCCGCATCACACTGGCCATGTTTCAGGTGCTAGTGCACTGTCTCCATGTCGGACAGTGCAGATATGAAACCTTCCCATCATCACAGAACATTCGGCTGGACTTTGCTGCACTAGGAGTTTCACAGGGAAGGCACTTGATTTGTCGAATGCATTTATTGAATTCATGGATAGTCTGTTTAGATAGGGCAGGGAATACTGTAGTATTCCCTGGTGAAGGCATGTTAATCATTCAAAATTTTTCAGCAGGTTTCTTTTAAGAAACTCAAGGTTGGCTGGGTGCGGTGGCTCACGCCTGTAATCCCGACACTTTGGGAGGCCGAGGCAGGCGGATCATCTAAGATCAGGAGTTTGAGACCAGCCTGACCAACATGGAGAAATCTCGTCTCTACTAAAAATACAAAATTAGCCGGGTGTAGTGGTGCATGCCTGTAATCCCAGCTGCTTGGGAGGCTGAGGCAGGAGAATCACTTGAACCCAGGAGGAGGAGGTTGCGGTGAGCCAAGATCATACCATTGCACTCCAGCCTGGGCGACAAGAGCGAAACTCCGTCTCAAAAAAAAAAAGAATAAAGAAACTCAGGGTTTTTTTCTTTTCTCTTGTTGAGACAGAGTCTTGCTCCATTGCCCAGGCTGGAGTGCACTGGCGCAGTCTCGGCTCAATGCAACCTCTGCCTCCTGGGTTCAAGCCATTCTCCTGCCTCAGCCTCCCGAGTAGCTGAGAGTACAAGCACATGCCATCAGACCCATCTAATATTTGTATTTTTAGTAGAGATGGGGTTTCACCATGTTGGCCAGGATGGTCTCGATCTCCTGACCTCATGATCCACCCGCTTCGGCCTCCCAAAGTGCTGGGGTTACAGGCGTGAACCACAGCGCCTGGCAAGAAACTCGTTTTTTTTTTCCTAGTGTTCATACTTGAAGATGTTTTTTCAGCATTCATTTGTATTTTCCTAAGCTGAGTGCTACCAGGAATATGAAAAACAACAACAATAAGAGAAGAGGCAGCTGAATGTGTTGGGAGGAACAGAGGATTGGGAAAGAAAAGACCCAGGTTCTAGCACGGGTTCCAAACAGGAGGGCAGGTGAGGTCCATCAGCCCCTTTGAGTCTCAGTCTCTTCGGTCAGTGAAATGAGAGTAATAATACTACCCTCAGGGGTTGGCTGTTTGTATGAATCACATGAAAATACAATGGAACACACTCTGGAGACTGTCAAGAGTCAGATGTTTGTGTTATTGACCTTACCCTCAAGTCGCTTTCGAGTCCCACTGTCATAATCCTTGAGAATATTTTTGCGGCCTCTTTCAACGGCTCTCCCTGCCTTGGGATCATACTTCAATCCATCATGCATAGCTCCAAGAAAATAATTCTGCTAAAATACCACTAGGATCATGTGCCAATGCTGCAAAGACTAAAATGGCTCCCTACTGCCTGTAAGATCAAGACCAAACTCCTTCTCGTATTTGCTGCTGCATTGTGCCCTGTTTGCTTAGGAAGCTGCTGTTTCATTTTGCAGGAGCTTCCTGAGGCAAGAAGCCTTATTCCTCTTGCAAGTGTGACCCAGGCCCCACCCATGCCTTTATTTCTTCTATCTCTGCAAATTGTACCTGGTCCCTTGAGTTCACCGTCTCTAACTCTTGCCCCCTATAACCCTGTCATTCTTAATGCCCACCGGGCCTTGCACATTATAACATGTTCTCCCATGTGGTCTTTTTCTCTGATTGTTTTGTGTGTCTTATCTCCTCAGTAGCACTAGACAACCCTCAAAGAGAGTGTGCTTAGGCAGAGCTTGGCATTTCAGGAGTACCAAGGGATGGGGAAGGATGGGGACAGATGGTTGACCCTGAAGGCCTGGGGTTAGATGGGGCCAGATTGATAGGGACAGCAAGGCAGGACAGGAAGAAAATTTGGTTTGAAAAGATAGTTTAGTTTTATACAGGTGGACTATACTATTCCTTCAATAGAAACCCTGTTTTAGTATAAAAGTTTCAAATACCTTGTGTTTTTTAAGTTATAATAATTAATTTTCCCTTTTTTTACACTTTAGGTTTATATAATTCCAGCCCAGTCAAAAGGACAGAGTTTTAGTTATTTGTCGCTGTTCTTTGGAGATCTGACTCCTTTTGGTTGTAGCAATTGGTCTCACCCTAGATCAAACCTCCATGACTCATCTAGAGGTTTCTCACTGGAGAAGGCAGATGGAGCTAACATGAGACACGATGATGGATGTGATGTGGAGCACAGTTTCCTAAAATCTGCATTCTAATGAATAGTGGAGCACTATGATCGGCCAAGATTCTCCAGGAAAATAAGCCAAGCTCCCAGTCCACTGCAGAAGGCCTGGGTGTGTGGCTCTAGACTCCATTCCCTTCATCATAAACACCATCTTCCCAGGGGAGAACAGGTTGCAGCCAGGCAGCATTGCCTGTGTGAGGCCTCAGCCAGCACAACAGTTCTGACCGAGTATAAACAGAGCACACAATTAAAACACATAATTATAGGGTAGGCTGGAGCCAGGAGGTGGGCTCTGTTGGTGGCCCTGAAGCCAGCTGCTGGCCAGGCTGCCAGCATCTCCCTGACAAGCCACATCCAATTTCAGACTGGAATGAGCCTCCAGTGGATAGATTACAACAGAGTTGGGAGGGCAGAGGAGTGTGACACACCTCACTGCTTCTTTAGCTCCTAGGGTGTGGACCGTATTCTCCCAAGGAGTATTCCGGAGGCTTCTGGGAAGACACTCCTCAGTGCAAGAGAATTGGAATTTCACATTTTAGGGACCCGACTGTCTCATCCACATAGTGAAACAATATCTAATTTTTCCATTATGATAAGACAAATGCTGCCAGGTGTAACCTAAAAGCTCCGTGTTGTTGGCCAAAGCACTGCAATATATTATGTACTTTCCCAAACCATGAGAGGTCGGGAAGCATTGTAAACAACATGGCCCAAAACCCAGGGGCGTGGTACGGTTCTTTCTGCCTACCTGCAGGTGCAAATCCCTCTTGTCAAGCACTGAAATGCTGATGTTCGCTCAACTCTATCTCAATGATCACACTATCACTGTTCAATGCACCTTTCTCGGGATAATGATAGTAAAAGGAGTTTCTGTATCCTTCCATCAAGGAGCTCAAGGCATGTTCACATGGTTGCCTGTTTCTCCAGCCTTCCTGAGAGGTTGACAAGAGGGACAAGCATTTGAGTCTCCCTGGTGGAGAAGGAGGGGGCTCTATGTTCAAGTGACTTGTCCCCAGCTTCCCTATCATGACAGAAGGACTAGGATCTTAAAACGCAAGCAATCAGGATTGTCACTCTGAGCTTACTAGCTTAGCCTTCAATGCATTGTGAAAAATGGACTCTGGAGATGCAAAATGGCTGTTAATCACCATCAGGTGCAAGGCAGGCAGCATCTGGATTCTTCGTTTCTCCAGATTCATTTCACGAGGATCCTTTGGAAAGAGTTCTTTCTCCCTTTCTCTTCAGGATGGATGGGATTTGGTTCCTTACCTCATGGAGAATACAGTAATCACTTGCCCTCAACACACGTAATACTAGTGTGCCAGTAAGTTAAGTTGAAGTTGTTGTAGCTTTGGGGGTTTAGGTCAAAATCACAACATTCTGTGGCGGTAACTGAGGGTACGCTGTAACTGTGAGTGTGCCCCTCCCGGTCCTGCCCCGCCAATGTGTTCTTTAAACTTGTCCCTCCCAACCAGCCTGAGCAATATGCCAGAAGTAAAGAAGAAAGGTGGCAGTCCTGCAACTGAGCCCCATCTCAACAGTGGGAGGCCAGTGGTGACGAGCTGTTCCCCCGGCCCAAGCAGCGTAGGCCTGAGGAACAGGCGTTGCCCTCAGAAACACTGAATATGGGGTCACAGGATCTGACTTTGAGCCTTGGTTCTGCTATTTATTAGTGGGACTTGAAGAAAATCTCTTTGGGCATTGGTATCTCATCTATAAAAGTGGTTTAAGAATGATTACCTTGACCAGGAGCAGTGGTTCACACCTGTAATCCCAGCACTGTCGGGGGCCGAAGCCGGCATATCACTTGAGGCCAGGAGTTCGAGACCAGCCTGGTCAACATGGCAAAAGCCCATCTCTACTAAAAATACAAAAATTAGCCAGGCGTGGTGACATGTGCCTGTAGTCCCAGCTACTCGGGAAGCTGAGGCACAAGAATAGCTTGAGCCCAGAGGGCAGAGGTTGCAGTGAGCCGAGAAAGCACCACTGCATTCCAGCCTGGGAGACACAGCGAGACTCCGTCTTTAAACTAAACTAAACTAAACTAAACTAAACTAAAGAATGATTACCTCTCAAACAGCGATTACTTTGTTAGAGTTAGAAGACAGTGTGGTGCAGTGGTCAGACCCATGGACTTAAGAGATGCACAGTCCTGGATTTGAATTATGTTCTATTGCTCACTAGTTGTGAGGCCCTTGGGCAATTCACTAAATAGAGCTAACCCTCAGCTTCTCATCTAACAATAGAGAATGGTAACAATGCAGAGAGGGTTGTTTGGAGGTTTTTACCGACTCAATGCCTGGTGCACAGTTGGCACCCAATAAACCTTCTTTGTTAATATTACAGATGTAAGATGCAAAGCACAATGCAAACGCAAACAATTGTGATTATTTTCTAGGCTTTAGGCAAGTGTTGCTAATACATGAAAGTGCTTTGCATATAGTAAATGCATAATAAGTCTGTGCTAATTATAGCATCCATAGAAGCAGTTTCTTTCGCTCTGGAATGCAGCTCAGAGATTAGTATCATTTGCAATAACTACATTCCAGGCTGCCAGCCCCACAAATTAGACACCAACTAAAGACATGCAGTACATGATTCAGCTGTAACTCAGGGGAGGGCTTCTGATGACAGCTAAAGCCACAAGGGATCCGATCTGAGTACTTTCGATGTGTCAGCAGAAGGCTCTTCCTCTCGCAGTGATGATGCACATACTGCCATGTGTAGTATGAGACGCACAGTGTGCTGGGACCTCTCCAGGTCCAGGAGAACATACAGCTGTCGGGGACTGTCTTGGCCATGAAAACATTCTCCACGTAGGCATAGCCAAAGTTGAGGGTTCTCGCAGAGGTGATGTGTTCTTTAAAAAACAAAAATTAAAAAAAAAAGAAAGAAAAACAAGGGCTCTCTTTCCTTCTGTGTATTCACTCTTTTGCTGACATCCAAGGGACTTGTTAAGTGGCAAATCAGTATTAAGCACAAACGTGTGCAAGAGACCCGGGGACTGTGCCACAGTTTGGGGCTGGTAGGCACTTAGAGTTGGGTGGGAAGCAGGCCTTGCATTTAGCCTCATGTCACTGCAACCCTTGGATGGACCCTCACAGAGCTCTGGTGTCTTGTTCTGGGTTCACAGTCTACTGCGGGCAGGGAGAAAATGGAAGTATTCAAAGAATCAAGGAGAAGATAAAAATGTCAAGAAATGTTTTGTGATAATAAATTGCGTAAACGTAAATTATTTAGCCCAAAGTAAAGGAAGTTAAACTGAGATAAATGACATTTAACAACTGGCTGTTTTCCATTTGCACTGAGGGAAAAGCAAGTGAGGAAGAGAATTCTCTGACTGCACAGGGAGCTGGGATGGCGCGTGCCCATCTATAGGGGCAGCTGGGATGAAACCAGACTGGAGGTATGTTGATCGTTACTGAATCTGGATGAAGATACATGGGGTTCATTCCACCATCCTCTCTGCTTTTGTGAATGTTTGATCATTTCCACAAAGTTAAAACAATGAAAGAAAGGCGGCAGCTGCTACTCAACTCCCACCCACAGCTGAAGAGCAGAATGAAGGTTTGGAGTTGTCCACACTGATTTTTTTGGAATGGTGGATTTCATCAGTTTTAAACCACTACGTGAAGTCGCTCTACCTCTTCTTGTTTGCCACAATGTGTTTCTTCCAGCACAAAGGAGGTGTTCTTGCTCTCCTTTTGCAGGATTGGGGGACTGAGTGTCCCAGTTAATGATTTCATAGCTGCTGCTACTTACGAGCTTATCATGTGTCAGGTGGTGTATGTACTCTGCTCTTTACCTGCATTGTATCATTTAACCCTCACAACAGTCAGCTCATTATTATCCCTGTTATACAAATGAGGAAACAGAGGCTTCGAAAGGTTAAATATCTTACTCAAGGGAATATATGGATCTTAGGTTGTAGAGGCAGGATTTGAACCCAGGCAGTTTGACTAGAGTTCCTCTCCATGCCTGTGCTTCATAGCTTACCTAAACTCTGGCATCCTCCCTTTGTACTTTCCAGATTGAACAGCTCTAAAATTTTCATTGCGTCTCTATAAAGAAAGCTTTCAGAAGCTTAA
Source organism: Colobus angolensis palliatus (assembly GCF_000951035.1). NCBI lineage: Eukaryota > Metazoa > Chordata > Mammalia > Primates > Cercopithecidae > Colobus > Colobus angolensis. The sequence goes on along the minus strand of NW_012120709.1, from coordinate 29,257,064 downwards.
AGACCTTCCCCAGCCTTGACTCTGTCTCCAAATGTGCAGGAACCCAAACCACCCAACATCACTCCAGCTGCACGTGCTATTGTTTATAATATGTTATCCCGCTTCATTCTTGCAGCAGTCCCAATGGGGGCTCAGACAAGTCTGACAACTCTCTAAGGACACAGAGCCGTGGCCCAGCCCAGACTCCCTAGGACTCTGGTGCATTTTTCTCCCCTCCTATCTGATGCTGCCTTTAGGTCCTAAGCTCAGCACTGCCCCCCCCCCCGCCCGCCCCACTGTCCCCCCGCCACCCCGGGTGCCTTACATGCACAGTGAGAGAATGACATTTCCCCAAACTCATTGGCTGGTGTCATCAGGACAATTCCACTCCACCGGTTCTGGGTCTATTCATTCATTCTGTTCTCAGTGCATAAGCTCTTGCTAGGATGATTTTAGGGGTCCTGTTGGCTGCTGGTTTCATTCTCCAATTTATAGTCCACCTCCACCAAGACTAGAATAATCTTTCTTAAATACTAATCTAGATCACTCGGCTGCTTGATATCCTGCGGAGGCTCCCCATATCCTCGGACGTGCCTGCGCTGGCCCATCAGCCCGGCTGCCTCTCCTGCGGCCACCGTCACCCCGCAGCCTCTGCTTCAGCTGGGAGCCTCGGCAGTTTCCAAAACACAACCTGGTGTTCTCTCTGTGGAACCTTTGCCCACTTTGCTTTATCTGCTGGGATTGTCCACATTCCCCCTTTTCTTAAAGGATGACTTTAGGCCAAGATTTCACCATTCAGCTAAATCCTTTCTGAATCACAAATCCCCCCCTCACGGCCCCTCCCACACTTTACCTATTCATCACTCCCAATGGACTGTAAGCTCTTTGGAGATAAGACTCCATATCTGCTTAACTTTGTGCCTTCAAAATTGAGCACATGGTAAACTCCCTGAAATATTCATGAAATAAGTACAGAATCAATAAACTGTCCCGAATTCCCCACCACAGAGAGCCAAGCAGCTCTCTTTGGAAGTCTCATAGCACTCTCTATCACTCTTCTATTAGCCCTTCCAGTCTTATCTCTAATTATTTCTTTCTATGTCTATTTTTCCCACTACGTTGGAAGCATTCTTCTCCATTAGACTCTGAGATCTTCAGGGGTAGGAGGTACAGGCCTCAGCACAAAGCCCAGCACATGATAGGTATTTAATTTATTGATTGAATGAAGTGACTCTTTCTCGTCAAACTTAATCACCCAGAAGCACCATCTTATACATCAGATAACTTCCGCGTCAATGCAGTGGTTTGAGTTTGTTCACACTGAAGCAACCTTCCACTTGTCCGCCCACTCATATCTTAGGGGATCCTCCCCTCCTCTACCCTTTTGGCATGGAACCTCCCTACCGAAAGAGCTCTGTGTCACCCATAGACAGGTGAGTTTCAGTCTGAACTTCCTTTTTCAGATTATTTATAAAAATGTAAAAGCTGCCCTGACTCAATGCCAGCCACTGTTGAAACACTATCCCTTACATGGTTCCTGGGCCTTAGCTCAGTGCTGGGCTGCCATCTTTGTAGGGCGGGCAACGGAGCCTTCATCTAACCATCCGTCCCACACATGTTGGATGAATGGATGGGTCCGCTCACGCGCGGTTCAACACATGTTGAACATCTAAGAAGGATGAGGTCCCGTGCCAGGCTCTGGGAACTTCAGTGATAGACAAAGTCTCTGGCCTCAAGGAGCTCAGTTGAGACAGAAAATAAACACGGAGCAAATCATCGTAATGCTGTGATATACGTGCTCCCCCAGTCATTTAAAGCGTGCAGGTGGCTCACATAGTGGGAGATAAAGAAACTCTGCCCCAGAAGGGACAGGATTTGAGCTGGGCCTTGATACATAAGCGGAATTCTGCTACCCAGACAAGAGCGACGGAACAGCGGGTGCAACGGGGGAAGGGATCCGAGAAGCCACAGGGTGGTCACAGGAGTGAGAGAGGGCATGGCAGGGGGCACAAAGCTTATCCATGTATATTTTCTCACTAGGGGAAAATTTTTGTTTTCAAAGCCTGTGGGTCAATAATATCTTTGTAAAGGAAGAAAAGCATATTGATTATGGCCTTGCCTCTTCCAATAGCCAGAAAAAGCCAAGAGTCTCTTCTACAAAGCTATGGAAAGAGCTGGAAACGGAATCCATTCTTTCATCCAAGATTTCCAGCACAAGTCACATGTACCTATGTATGATTGGGACTGTGATCATGCCCCCCAGTGCTGTACACTCCCTGAGATAAGAGACTTTGTTATGATCTGTGCTCCCACATGGTAACAAGCACCACATAAATCCTTGCTGAATGAATATACGTGCCCTGCCAGCTACCAGGAACTGTGCTAGGTACTGGGAATAGGAAAATGGACTAGACGTGTTGCCTGCCCATCCAGCTAGGAAGGCTGACAGTCTGATCTGTTTGTTACGTGATCCAGTTTCTCAGGAAGGCATTTTTGGAGTGGTAAGAAATTAGTTGTTTTAAAGCTTGAGGGAAAAAAAAGATACAAGCTGAGAGGCTGAGAGGTGAGTGTTTCAGTGTGGATGGAAGGCCTCAGGCAGCTTCCAGGACGTGCTTGCAGATGCCAGTGTCACCCTGCTCCTTGCTCTTGCCACTCAGGCAGACAGGTTCCCTGGGAGGACCACTGCTCCTTAACACCCTCCCCTCTCCCCAGACCAGACTGGTCCCCTGCAGGGAAAAGTCCCCTGCCTCAGTCGCCCTTCCCTGGGCTGTACGGCACACTCACATGCGTGAGTGCACACACACACACAGTCACACATGTGATCACAGTCAACACACATTCTCCCCTGGTTACACACATATATAATCACACACAATCACACAGTCACACACATGATCACTCATGCAGCACACAAGTGATCACTCACAATACACACAGACACAATCACACACATGACCACATACAAAACACTCACATCAGGTCACACAGTTACACATGTGATCACACCCACAACACACCCTCACAGTGACACACATTTGATCACACCCACAACACACACTAACAGTGACACACATTTGATCATACACTCACATTGTCACACACGGTCACACTTATACAACACATGCACACAAACACCCTCACACACAGTCACACATGGTCACACACCCACACAGGCACTCACGCTTACACAGGCATGATCACAGTCACAACACGAGCTCACAGATAGACACACATGCTCAGGCAACACACACACAGTAACACACACATGATCATATACAGGCACTCACACAGCCACACACAGACACACATGCTCAGATGCACACAACACGTGCCCATGTACTCAACCACTCAGTCACATGCTCACCCACATGCACAAACACATGCTCACACACACTATCACACTCAAACTCACATTTGCACATACACATTTATATGTGCACACAGGCTCACACAGCACAAACTCACACAGAACCCCCACACACCCAGACACACACACAGCCTGAGCCATTCAAGCGGCAGTACTCACATTTTCCATCTATTGGTGGTTTCAAAACAGGAAGCCTGCGTGGGAAGGGGAGGTGCTGGTGAAGTGAGAACCACTGTAAAGGGGCCCAGGTGCATGGGCTGGATTCAAAAGGGACATCTCACTGGCGCCTGGGTCTCCCTCACAGGCAGGAGAGCTGGGCTGCCCGAGGCCCTGACTTGGCTCAGCTCCTGAGCAGCACCAGCTCTGGCGGGGAAGGCACTGAACGCCCGTCTGATGCAGCCACGCTGATCAAATCACACCTCTTCCTCACCAGGGGTTTTCTGTGAGGAAGAAGGGAGCACCCTGCACCTTTCTGTCTGCCAATATGGGGCCCTCTCCTTTGGAAACTGCTTCTTCCAAGAGCCCTTCCAGACTTACTCGTGCCTGCCATGCTGCCTTGCCCCTCAGGCCTTCTGCTGCTTACTCCATCACGCTCCTTTGCAATGGAAACATTCTGCTTTGTGCCTTACCCCAACCCCACTCCAAAGTAAAAGAGACCAGGGATCTGCTTTCAAATATTCGCATCCTTGCAGCACTTTATGTTTTACAGTTTTTTCATAATTAGCATCTCCTTCAATCCTCAAGGCAGCTTCATGAGGCCAATAGTATACCCATTTTACAGATGTGGAAGCTGAAGGCAAAGAGATTAAGTCAGCCAGGCATGGGTTCATTCTTGTAATCCTGAAATTTGGGAAGCCGAAACAGGAGTATCACTTGAGCCCAGGAGTTTGAGACTAGCTTGAGCAACATAGCGAGACCCCCATCTGTACAAGAAATAAAAAAATTAGCTAGGCATGGTAGTGCATGCCTGTAGTCCCAGCTACTCGGGAGGCTGAGTGGGAGGATCACATGAGCCCAGGAGTTGGAGGTTGAAGTGAGCTGTGATCATGCCACTGCACTCCAGCCTGGGCAACATAGCAAGACCCTGCTTCAAAGAGAGACAGAGAGAGAGAGACGAAGTCATTTGTTCCAGGGTCCCAGAAGTAGACTTTCTGATCCCAACTTTCCATTTTCAAGACTGTCATAACTCCTGTCTCCCACTCTGGCTCTTAAGGTACCTCAGAACAGCCAGAGCAAAAACTGATGGCAACAAGGGTGCCGAAAGGAGAGAAGACTACAGAGAGAAGGAACAGAGGGCTGCCACAGGAAGGGGGCACGCAGGGCCAGGTGGGCCATGGAGGCACTCACTCTATGCCATCTCTCACACACCACATACACACACACGCACACTCTCACGAGTAAACTCTAGCTGGCCAGGCTCAAGCTCGGGCGGTGTTCAGGGGGTGGGGTCACTCCATTTACGTACTTGAATTGCTGGAGTGGCTTGGAACTGATTTCCACAACATACAGAGAAAAAGATTAAGGGGAAGTCATAGTATGACATTTCTGGGGGTGAATGACATCTCCAGAACTTCAGTTTTTTCCCTTTCTCTGAGAAAAGTGATTTAAAACATTTTCCCACAGTAGTGACCTCGCAGAGGAAAATGGCCTCAATGCCAGGCAGCTGATTCCTGTGCTGCATTCCTGACAAAGGGAATTCTGGGAGGGAGACTGGGGATGTCGGCAGGCCGCCCTCCCAAACTGGCTTAAGAGAAGGCCTAGTGATCTCACACGTGTGGCTGAAAGGAGACAAGAGTGGACCGCAAGACAAGTCCAGACTGGCTTTTTCCGCCAGGCTAGCATTTCTGTGGCAGACCATGGCCTCCTTTTCCTGGCCCTCTTCCTTTTAGGTTTTACATATAACAGCCGGGACCCACAAAATGGAGCAGCAGAGGTCATAGGAAAAAGGATGGGTTAGACTCAGGGGAAGCCCTGGAATTTCCTTTCCTGGAGATCTTCAAGACTGAAACGAGAGACTCCTGTCCTTGGGAGGGTTTGTTGCGCTTCTTGGCTCGGTTTGCTTCTCTTGTCTGCAGTACTGTCCAAATCGCTTTTTCTCCAAGTCCCACCCTTTTCTAAAAAGCTTCTCCCCTCCAGGCTTGAATAATCCCTGAGGTCAGAGACTACGACCGAGGCAGTCTCGCTGACTGACAAGTGAGGAAGAATCTTCCTGGAGGAAGCGGATCCCTGAGATGATCTTGGATTCTGTCCAACTCCAGATTTCGTTGCTGCTGAGCTAGGGGAGGTAGGGAGGGGTTCTCAGGATTCTGCTCCACCATCAGACCAGAGAGGCTAAATCTCATCTCACGAGTAGTGAAAGTGCGCCAGGTTCCAGAAGAGATCTGGCAAAAGGGGAGTGGAGTCGTCTTGGGGGGGTTGGACGGCTTCGGTTGAGTGAAATACTAAGCAATTGCTCAAGGCTGGTTTCCTTGGTCAGCAGAAGGGTCTGGGAAACAGAACCCATGGGAGGGAGGGGGGAAGAGCAAAGGAGGGTTGCTGACTCCAGAAGAGGCTCTGAAGCAGCCTGGCCACCCAAGTTCAGAAAGTTCACGTTTCTGGGGCCTGGCTGTCGTGAGGGCCTTATGGGAGGGAAGAGGAGCAGCTGGACGCTTTGCTGCTTACGAGTCTGTGCTCTCCCAAGCAAAGCATCACGGGGCCTCCTAATGCAAATGTCTTGGCCTTCCCACCAGGAGACCCCGAGGATTTCAGGCTTGGAGTATTCGATCACTCACGCAGTTCCTGTGGAGTGGGATGTTCATTGACCACGATGTGAACTGACTTAGATCTTAAAGGGAGGGGCTTGAAATGAAGCAAACACAACCTCTGGTTTTGCTCATTCACTGAGTTCTAACATGAACTTGAATGTTCATTTATTGGTAAACAGCCAACACCAAGAGTGCTATTGTTGTTGATTTACATCTTCGTGGGTTTGGGTTTGTTTCTGCTGAACACTACGTGGATACATCTCATTTAAGATCAAATTGAAAATTTTTAAAATTCAATGTGAAGGAAAAGAGCCGAACATGAAAATATTCTATGAACTGAGAGTAAACTGAGTATTTTATTCGGTGAAGACCTTATAAAATCTGAATCACATCACAGCTTTAGTCCTCAAGCTAGCTGAGAGGTTAAGTTCTGAATTCCTCGATTTTTAAATAAAAAAATAAACTTTGTCATTTTTAAGGTGAAAAGAACTAATAACCTGGAAATACTTTTACATAATTGGGGCTTACCTTGAGGACAGAATTCATCTATATGTCAATATGCACTTTGAAGTAAGAAGGAATCAAAATCCCTGAGAACGATTTGTTTTTAGTTAGATTACTAACCTCAATCCCCATTTCATGTACAGCATTATGTCCCACTAAAGCAGGACTTTGCTAACAAATGGTCTAAATTGTGAGTTCTGTTTCACTTTAAAAGTAATATAGTGAATTTTTATAAAAAATGAACATGCGGAGATGTTTGTCTACAACAACCTCTATCTTGGTGTTCAGTATCTCAAAACTGGCTTCCACTGACCTTTCTGCCTTCAGCTTGCCCCCTTGCCCGCACACACCTGGTAAGTCAGGGTGGCTTGCAAGTACAGACTCAGGAGTGTACAGGATGGCTTATATTCAAATTACACCCTGTCATTCTGTTATGGGCAAGTTATCCAAGCTCTCTAAGCATCAGTGATAGCCCATGTATAATGGGAATAATAATAGGACCTGCCTCATGTGGTTGCTAAGTGCATCAAGTGAAATAAAACAAGTACTTAGCACCATGCACACAACACATATTGTGCTTTCAGTAAACAGCTGCTGGCATCCTAATCCTGGGACAATGCACGGTTCACCCTTTTCAGAGCCAGCCATTCTCTTTCAAGTACATGTTCTTTCATCAGGAAACATGTCAGGAAAGCCCATCCCCTTTTCTTCACCTGGAAAGATCCAGTTCACAATTCAAGGTGCAGTTCAAATGCCAGATTTGCTGAAACTTTCTTGTGACCTCCCAATCCCCACCCACATGATAGCCAGTTAGTAGCTCCAAATTAACCTATCCACAGTCTACTGAAATTATGTCTTTAGATCTTGCTTTGCCACAAAATATGGTATCCTTCAGCAGGCAGAACTGAATATTATTCCTCTTTGCACTGCAGACGCCAGGCACCAAGCAGACACTCAATATTTATTAAATGAATATGACAAAATGGAATGAAATGGCATCTGTGAGGATGTCAGGATGTATGGAACATATGGCTTTACAGAAATACAATCCGTATTACAGCTTTTCAAGAAACTAGTTATTTCTGGGTGGACATGAATGTGAGGAAATCAGCTATCATAGAAGACAGGATAAAAGGAGAGCACTGAAGAAGAAATTAGGGCAATGGCTTCAGGGTTGTGCCATCTGTCCGAAGGATGTGTTATCCATCTTGTAGGTAAATCCCATAAAGCTTAATGGGAAAGTGATACTTTTGAACCACTGCCCAGCCCCAAACACAAAAACTCTTGCATCAAGACAATTTGGTACATAGCAAATGAGCTAGGTCAATTTGCCAAATCAGAGAGTGAGCAGAGATAGAAATGTAGACCTATACTTGGAAGGAAACTTTTCAGAAGACAAGACTGTTGTTTTTCTTCAGTATTGCAAAGTTAGGAAGCCAATTTATGTCTCCTGAAAATCAGAGGAGAGCAAGACATTCGGATACCCGACCATGAACACCCACCGAGAGCATGGAGCTGTCAGGAGGAGGAGAGAGCGTGAGAATAATACTGTATGCCAAGCACTATAGTAGGTACTTGACAGAAAATGCAATGTCCAAAAGAACCTCTGAGATAAATCTTATTATTCCCATTTTATTAGTGGAGAAACTGAGTCTTGATGAGGTTAAGTGACCTAGCCCAGGTTAAATGCTTACAAGTGATTTTTTTGCTCTCTGTTAAAATTCCTCCACGTGCCACACACTGTGGACAGCTCTTGTCTAAGTCTTCCTCCTCTATAATCCATACTTCTCTCTACTGTTGGAATAATTTTTCTAAAACAGGTTGAGTTAAACCTTCCACTCCTCAGTCTGGGCATCGTAGTGAGACCCTGTCTCTACAAAAAATTTACAAATCAACCGGGTGTGGTGACATGTGCTGTAGTCTCAGCTACTCAGGAGGCTGAGGCAGGAGGATCCGTTGAGCCCTGTAATTTGAGGCTGCAGTAAGCCACCACACTCCAGCCTGAGCAACACAGTGGGACCTTGTCTCAAAAATGAAACAAAAACAAAACAAAACCCTTCCACTCCTGTAAAATTGTCCACGGCTCCCTTATATCCACAAAGCAAAATTGAAATATTCAAATTCATAAATGTAAGCCTTATTTATTTATTTATTTATTGACAGAGTTTCACTCTTGTTGCCCAGGCTGGAGTGCAATGGTGCGATCTCGGCTCACCGCAACCTCCTCCTCCCGGGTTCAAGCAATTCTTCTCCCTCAGCCTCCCAAGTAGCTGGGATTACAGGCATGCACCACCACATCCGGCTAATTTTGCATTTTTAGTAGAGATGGGGTTTCTCCATGTTGGTCAGGCTGGTCTCAAACTCCTAACCTCAAGTGATCCGCCCACCTCGGCCTCCCAAAGTGCTAGGATTACAGGTGTAAGCCACTGTGCCTGGACGAATGTAACATTCTTTACAGGCTCAACTCCCACAGTAGCTCTTCCTGCCTCTTCTTGACCATTGCACTTGACCACATCTGTTGTCATGCTGTGTAACCCCATGCCTCAGGCTTCTTGCCATGCCTGTCCTTCTGTGTTGCTTTACTTTATTCCCATTGAAAGCCTGTCTTCTCCTCTATCTTCTATCTCTTCCTCCCCGGAACTGCTTCTTTGCATTTAAACAACCTCTCTGAAGTGCTCAATTGCACTGTCCCCTTCAGCTACAAGTCACTCTAATTTGGCACTTCCCCACTAACAAAGTCCCTAATAGTTATTCATGCCATTGAATAATAATGGCTGAGATTTACTGAACATGTATTAAGATGCCAATCTAAATACAATGCAATCGTTCCAACTTATGGATGAGGCTCAGTGTAAAATTAATAACAGGTCTAACGTCACTGAGTAAGTAGCAGTGAGAATCTGAGTCACCACACTCTACTCAATGGGATTTTTGTCTCTAGGCCTCTCAACGGTAGTGGGGGCATTTCCCACTACGAACCCTCCCTTTGTTCTCTACTTTTACTTTCCTGATTATGCCCCTTTGGTTTGTCTTTTACCCTTTTCTCTAGTGGCTTATTCTCGGTTTCCTTTGTAAACTCTGACTTCTCTGCAGGCACTTTAATTGCTAGTATTCCTCAAGAATCTGTCCAGTCTTTCTCCATACACTCTACTCATTCTCTCCGGGTAATCTCAGCTATTCCCTGGGCTATACCTCCGACTTTTACATGCTAAGGATGCCCTTAGTCTCCAGGTCCCTGCAGTTTCTCCTGCTCCACCCTCTGGCTTCCTGACCTATTCCTTACTAGAAACCTCCACTTGAATATCTTACTTGCACTAAACCTCATGTGTTCAAAAAATGAACTCGCCTCTTCCCCCTCCAGTCTTGCTTCTCTCCAGAGTCTCTTGGCTCAGGGCACAGCATCCATGCAATTTCCCAAGTTAGAAACCTAAGACCCGTCCTTGACGTCTCTCATTCTCTCACCTCTCCTATCTAATTCATCATTAAGTCCTGTCCATGTGTGCCTCCTAAATTTCTTAGACATTGGTTCTCTTTGATCCCTTGTTTTCTCTCAGTGCTAAGCCCTTATCACCCCTTGCTTTGAGTACTCCAGCAGCTTTAACAAATCTCCTGCTTCCAGTTTTGCCCTTTCCAATTTATTCTCCAAATATACAACAATAATCATACACTCTTCTGCTTAAAACTGTCAGGCCTCTGAGCCCAAGCTAAGCCCCTGTGACCTGCATATGCACATCCAGATGGCCTGAAGCATGAAGCAACTGAAGAGCCACAAAAGAAGTGAAAATAGCCTTAACTGATGACATTCCACCATTTGTTTCTGTACCACCCTAACTGATGAATGTATTTTGTAATCTCCCCCACCCTTAAGAAGGTTCTTTGTAATTCTCCCCACCCTTGAGAATGTACCCGCTGCCCCCAACATTGCTCCTAACTCCACCGCCTATCCCAAAACCTGTAAGAACCAATGATAATCCCACCACCCTTTGCTGACTCTCTTTTCAGACTCAGCCCGCCTGCACCCAGGTGAAATAAACTGCCTTGTTGCTCACACAAAGCCTGTTTAGTGGTCTCTTCACACGGATGTGTGACAAAAACATCTCAGTAGCTCCCTATTTCCTCTAGGGTAAAGTTCCAGAACCTTAACATGGCTAAGCTACCTACCTGCATGCTCTATTTTCTGGCCCTTCCCTGGTTTACTTTAGGCTACCCTCTTCTAGCAACACTAGATTTCTTTCAGTTCCTTGAACGTGCCACATTTTGTCACAGCTGAGCAGTGGGCATGCGTTCTTTCTTCAGGAACATTCTTCTCCTTCCCTACACTAATATCTCTGCCCACCTCTCATGTCTTAGCTTAAATCTTCTATGTTGCTTTCCTTATTTCATTTCTTCATTTCATTCCATTTCATTTCATTTTGAGGCAGGGTCTCACTATGTTGCCCAGACTGGACTGAAATTCCTGGGCTCAAGCGATCCTCTCTCCTCAGCCTCCCCAGTAGCTGGGATTACAGGTGTGAACCACCATGCCTGGCTTCCTGATCCTTTTTTTTTTTTTTTTGAGACGGAGTCTGGCTCTGTCTCCCAGGCTGGAGTGCAGTGGCCGGATCTCAGCTCACTGCAAGCTCCGCCTCCTGGGTTTACGCCATTCTCCTGCCTCAGCCTCCGGAGTAGCTGGGACTACAGGCGCCCGCCACCTCGCCGGGCTAGTTTTTTGTATTTTTAGTAGAGACGAGGTTTCACCGTGTTAGCCAGGATGGTCTCGATCTCCTGACCTCGTGATCCGCCCGTCTCGGCCTCCCAAAGTGCTGGGATTACAGGCTTGAGCCACCGCGCCCGGCGGCTTCCTGATCCTTAAATCTCCCAGTTACACATTCTCATGACACCCTGCATTTCTTTCCCAGCATACATTCTGCCTGTAGTTAATTACTTATTTGATGTGTATCTTCCTTCTCACCATATGTGCATGTTAGCCTGTTGTTCTCAGTGGTAAGTGTAGTACAGGCCATGAGGTGGATGCTCTGTAAGAATGAAGAGTCTTGCTCAAGCTCCACCTTCTACATGAACTCCTGAATTCTCCCAGCCCTCTGTCTGTGGTCCCCTAGCCCTTTTGTTTTCATTCTGCATGAATTAGTATTTAGAGTTTTATCTATCTCTCTCCTCCATAAGCTTATGACCTTCTTGGAGAAAAAGACCAGGTCTCCCTTCTGCATGCCTTAACTTCTAGCATGATGCCCATGCTGAGAACTTGTAGTTCTCAGACCTAAAAGCATCAGAATATAGAATGAGGTTGTGTCTGAAAAAACTCTAGGGATGAGTTACACAGATCTGAAAAGAAATGAAAGAACACCGAAAAGCAGAGGGAGTTGGACTTTAGCAGTAGATGTTTGTTTTCTGAGTTTTTTTTTTTTTTTGAGACGGAGTCTCGCTCTGTCGCCCAGGCTGGAGTGCAGTGGCGCGATCTCGGCGCACTGCAAGCTCCACCTCCCGGGTTCACGCCATTCTCCTGCCTCAGCCTCCTGAGCAGCTGGGACTATAGGCGCCCGCCACCATGCCCAGCTAATTTTTTGTATTTTTAGTAGAGACGGGGTTTCACTCTGTTAGCCAGGATGGTCTCAATCTCCTGACCTTGTGATCCGCCCACCTTGGCCTCCCAAAGTGCTGGGATTACAGGCCTGAGCCACTGTGCCTGGCCCAGCAGTAGATGTTTTTATCTGTGCACTTGGAGAACTGGCACGAAGCTGAAATAACAAGAAGTTAGGAAGCATTCTTGACTTCTCCATCTTTCTCTGTCAGGTACCAAAGCATCCTAAATGAGGCTGAACTGCACTTCCTTTCCCCTTTCTGAACCTCCACTTTCTTGGGCCAGAATATCTTTGTCTCTTACCTGGCAAGTCTGCTCTGGTTTCCTGTCTTTTCTCCCATTTTATACACCATCCACATTGCCATCAGTTATTCTAGAGCTCAGATGTAACCATATTACCTCTGCTTAAACCTTCAGGGATTCTCTGTTACCTACAGGTAAAATCCTTTTCAGATGGTGTCCAAAGTGTTCCATGATGGTTCCCAAATCTCTCTCTCTAGGCTCAAGCCGTCACTTTGCTCTCATGCCCCCTACATCCCTCTGAACTCTCCCTCCCTCACTACCTCATTTTCTTCTTTGCCTTTGCACGTGCTGGGCCCTCTGCCTGGAACTTGGTTTCCCCACTTCGACAAGTAGATAGATGTCTTCTACATACTTTTCTATGTCCAGACCAAATATTTCTCTGTGAAATATGGTGGAATTAGTTGTTGCTACTAGGGACTCTCAGATCTCTCTGGGCATTTCCCACACTGTGTATTCCTTTACTGAACCTGAAGAAGACAGGGCAATGTCTTTTTCTTCTTTGAATCTCTCGCCTCTATCACATATTAGGCGCTCAACAAATGTTTAATAACTAAAAGAATATGGTCTAGGTCTTTGTGAATCGGGTTGGTGAAACAGGCCTTCCTGTTCATCTAGCGCTGCATTTCTTTCCTTAACTAGAAAAGTGTGTATTTAGCCTGTCTTTGTGACAAGTTCTTCTTGTTAGGAGAGAGTTCTGTTACACTAGCTTTCTGTTACCCACATGTTGGAGACTGTAAATTTCTTTGCCCATCTAGTATAAGAATTGCAAATGAAGCAGTTTATTTAGTGTGCTAAAAATACTCTTTTAAGTACATTCCAAGGGCAAATAAACCAATGAGAAATATATGCTATTGGGTATTATCCATGTGATTGTTCTAATGTCATTTTGCTCGGAATTTATGCAGTTCTTCTTCTCTACTCAACCTCTTAAGTGCAAATAATTGAAGGTTGTCAAAACATTTGAAATAACTCTGACCCTCATGTGTACAATAATAATAAGGTGCAGAAAAAGTACTGGCCTCCGAAAAGGGGAAAAGTTCACTGCTGAATGGCTTAAGTAAAAATAAAATGAGTTTATATAAAGTTTGCTAGGAAACAGGAAGTTAGAAAAAACTGTGATAAGGAAAGCCGTAAAGAGCAATGGTGACCTAGAAAAGACGGATCTGAAAATGCAGAGGGAAACGTTTTGACACAGATGCAGGATCATTTCTCTAAGGGTTTTTTCTTTTTTCTTTTTTTTTTTTAAGATACAGCTTAAAAAGTGAGGATTAAACTCATCATAATTCTATAAGATAAGCATATCTGATGAGGGGGGAAAATGATTATTCACTCTACTGGAATTGCCTCAATGAAACCTTCTTGATGAAAGCTGCATCTTAAAATACTCATCCAGTGATGAGGACTTATTTCAAGATGTAAACCAAGGCGGTCGCTGGAGTGAGGCTTGCTTGTGAAGCACACCACATCTTCAGGATGTTGAGCTAAGCCAGTGAGCTCACAAGTGTCCCTCCCAGATGGCTTTTCTGGACAGCCAGTTCCCACCCCAGTGGCATACTGGAAGCCACCAACAACTAGTAAATCTATGAACACCACTCAAGCAAAGACATGGGGTCAGAGCACAGTGGCTTCAGACCTTGAGCCTCTTCCTTTCTCCTTGGGAATCCCCGTCTGCTCAGGCCAAGTCCTGTCCTCAGGCTCAGCCATGCCAAGCTCTTTTCAATGTCTCTCTCTTCACTGCAGCTTTGATAAGGCCCACAGTTGATCACCAGGCTACCAGCCCCTTTTCTGTGCTCATGAAAACCAAAAGCTTTTGAAGTATAAATCTTAAGAGAGGAGATATTCAATTTTGGCTGGGCATGGCGGCTCAAGCCTGTAATCCCAGCACTTTGGAGGCTGAAGCGGGCAGATCACCTGAGGTCAGGAGTTCAAGATCAGCCTGGCCAACATGGCGAAACCCCGTCTCTACTTCAAACACAAAAAATTACCCAGGTGTGGTGGCGCACACCTGTAGTCTCGGCTACTAAAAAGGCTGAGGCATGAGAATTGTTTGGACGCAGAAGGCAGAGGTTATGGTGAACTGAGATCATGCCATTGCACTCTAGCCTGGGCGACAGAGTGAGACTCTGTCTCAAAAACAAAACAAAAAAAGAGAGGAGACATTAAATTTTGACTGCTCAAATCTCCTGTGAATTATCGTGTACATCATTCAAGATACAAGTCAACTGTCACCCTCTAAGATATTCTAGTTCTTTGATAAGACAAGACACTATTTCTTCTGAGTTCATGCAGTGCTATATATACCTCTATTATCATATACTCTTATCATGACAATAATAATCTGTTGACATATCCACGGGTGTCTGTAAGGCAAAGACTCCAGGGCTACTCAACACATTTGTGGAATGAATACGTCAATGAAGCCGGCTGCAAATGGAGGATTATGGGAAGTAGATTTTGTCTGTCAACACCCATTAAGAAACAAAAGCCAAACATGTTGAATGGCAGGAATTACCGATGTGAAACTTGGATCTGGGCCACGTTTTGGCGCGAGGCGCTTGAACCACATAAACAAGCAAACTGGATGGCTGGGATTTGTTTCTAGTGACTTATCGTTGACATACTTGTTGATGTTAAGACTCCTCTTTCCAAAGTCAATACCTTCATCCAATCACTGCCAGACATCTTTCCCTGAAGAATTTATTAAACTGGACACCAGGGAACTCCAGAAATAACGGGGATTGAAGAAAGCACTTTGTATTTGTCATGATCTGAATTAAAATTTAATTGGGTTTGAGATGGAGTGAGTGGGAAGCTGCTGAGGTTAGTCTTCTACAGCAAAGGAGGGAAACCTTTTCTGCTGTGTATGAAGCCAATACCCCACCTCTACGCTCGACTCCCCAAATGCAAAGACCTTTGGCATTTTCTGTTTAGCACAAAGGCTTTGAGTCTTTAAAGAGAGAAAAGCCAATTATATGACCAGTTGGGTGGGGAGACCTTTGCTCTGCCATCCCAAAACACCTTCAAAACCTTTCTGCTTGATATTATGTAGGTATAGCGATGGGTACATCATAACAAGCCAGGAATTTCAATGATTCATTAGGAGAGATAACAACATTTCACCGGAGGGAAGGAAGGCAGGTAGGATTCGGCCACTGTTTGAATAGGAGGAGCTATTGATTAGAATCTATTGTTTGGAATTCAGAACACTGCCTGTCCCTTTGAATGAGGACGGGAAATTCCAGGGAAAACCTTTTCTGATAAAGTTGTTGGTTTACACAAGTGTCCTGACTTTAAGGCTATTTTTAATTAGCTTGTTAGTTTATGTAATTGAGGGTTGTTGGGGGTGGAAAGATGGGTGGTGGAAAGACAAACCATGATTTCATCTCCATTATAAATGCAGGAAATACGTGGTGCTACAATAGGACTTTACAAGTTGTATTTTACAAGTTGCAGGAAATACCATGGAAGAACACAAGCCTTCCTTAAGGCAAGATGAAGTCCAGCCCAGAGCAAAATTCCTGTGTCTCCGTTAGGAAATAGATACTTACAATGTGCAGGGCCTGGGCAAGAGTGTAAAGAGAGGCCCACATACGCCAATGTCTAAATGTTTACAAATAATAAATCAAGCGACCACCAACTCATAAATATGCCTTAGCCTCCTACCTTGGCCAATACACCTTCATAACAACCTGGTTAGAGGCTCAGATTTCTTGTCATTGTGTGCCAGGCTATGGCAGCTCGGGAAGAGCCAGCAGCCAGCTGGCCCTGATCTCTTCTCCTGTGGTCTGCTTCCACCTGCTCTTAGCTCAGACCCTGGCTTCTGTGGGTACCAGGAGGGTCCTCACGTGTATGCATATGGGTACCCCGAGAAGATGTCAAAGTTGTATCCACACCCCCACAAACAGAAGCTCCTTTGTCATCCTTAGGGCTAGAGCTGTCTGCCTTTGGGAGACTGGAGATGGGGGAGAGACCCCAGAAGCAGGTTCCTAGTCATTTGTGTTCTGACTATCCAGAGCGTGGTGTGTGTGTGTGTCGTCAGGGTGAGAGACACATAAGCTCCAGTGTATGCGCGTCTCCTTGGAACTAAGAACTCTTCACTCTGTACTAAAGAATGTGGCCATGGGAAGACCAGAATGGAGTGCTCTAGGCTAGGACAGGTCTGCGTACAAAAACCTCAGTAGTGAGTGCGACGAGAGTAAACATTTAAACAAACTAGTAGAGCAGTCCTGCCTTATCCATGGTTTCACTTTCCAAGGGTTCAGTTACCAGTGGTCAACTGTGGTCCATGAAAAATTGCAGAAATAAACAACTCACAAATTTCAAATTGTGCGATGTTCTGAGTAGCATGATAAAATCTCGAGCCATCCCACTCCATTCCACTAGGGACATGAATCATCCCTTCGTCTAGTCTGGATACAGACTGTGGATGCAGCAGTGAGTCCACGCTGTTTGCTCTCTGCCTGTTAGTCACTTAGTAGCCGTCTAGGTTATCAGACCAACTGTCCCAGTATTGCAGTGCTTATGTTCACATCACCATTATTTTAATTTATAGTGGCCACAAAATGCAAGAGTAGTGATGCTGGCAATTTGGATATCCCAAAAGAGAAGCCGTAAAGTGCTTTGTTTAAGTGAAAAGGTGAAAGTTCTTAACTTAATAATGAAAGGAAAAAAAATTGCATGCCGAAGTCGCTGAGGTCTACAGTAAGAACTCATCTTCCATCCATGAAACTGTGAAGAAGGAAGAAGAAATTTGTGCTGGTTTTCCCGCCACACCTCAAACTGCAAAAGTTATAGCCACGGTGCATGATAATTGCTTAGTTAGGATGGAAAAAGTGTGAAATTTGTGGATGGAAGGCATGACCTGAAACAGAATCCGACTGACACAGTTGGGTCTGGTGCTATCCATGCTTTCAGGCATCCACTGGGGGTCTTGAGTATACCCGAGTATAAGGAGGGGCCACTGTAATAGGAAAATTGCATTGTAGAGACTATGGGGATTGCAGACATGGCAGAACCTTTAGCGGGTAGAAGTGGTGAAGGTTCCACTGTCAGGAAGGGAAAGGAAGGAGGGCAAAACAAGGACAGAAGGTGAATAAGAATCCAAATATTTGCATCACAGTGTGCTGAGAAGGCAAGCTCAGTTGTGCAGCGATGTGCAGTGTTGGTCCTATGAGGGGGTTTGGCTTAGGATGGGCCTCTCTGGGTGCCTGAGGAGGCTGACCTGAAACAGAGATGGTCTGGCAACATGAATGGAAAATACCAAGGATGGCATGGAGTTCACCTTGGCCACCGTGCCCGGTCAAGTCCTTGGGTCTCTTAGGGACACATGGAAAGGCAGGAACCGCCCCCCCACCCATGTGAGTGCAATTGTTCAAGGACCTGTGTGATGTCACCCACACCCTGTCATGTCTGTGGAAGCCACTTCTTCCACAGCCACCAAGCCATCTCGGCTCACTGCAACCTCCGCCTCCTGGGTTCAGGCGATTTTTCCGCCTCAGCCTCCCGAGTAGCTGGGATTATAGGCGCCCACCACCATGCCCAGCTAATTTTTGTATTTTCAGTAGAGATGGGGTTTTGCCATGTTGGCCAGGCTGATCTTGAACTCCTGACTTCAAGTGATCCACCTGCCTTGGCCTTCCAAAGTGCTAGGATTATAGGTGTGAGCCACCGCACCTGGCCTTTTTTTTTTTTTTTTTTTAAGATAGGGTCTCACTCTGTCACCCAGGCTGGAGTGCAGGCATGATCACGGCTCACTGCAGCCTCGAACTCCCAAGCCCAACTGATCCTCCTGGTTCAGTCTCCCCAGAAGCTGGGACCTCAGGTACGAAGCTAAGTGCCTGGGTAACTTCTTAAGTTTTTTTTTGGTAGAGATAGGGTCTTGCTATGTTGCCAGGCTGGTTTCAAACTCCTGGGCTCAAGCGATCCTCCCACCTGGGCCTCCCAAAGTGTTAGGTTTACAGGCATGACTCACCATGCCCAGCCTAGAACATTTTAAAGCAAATTCCGGATATCATATCATTTTACTACAAAATACTCATATTTATTTTCCCTAGAGTATTTTAAAACAACCTAGACATTAACATGCCTCTCTAACTGATAAGGATTGTTTTATCTTTAACATAATCAGTTGCCTTTATCATATCTAACATTTATAATAATTCTTCAATATCACTAATATCAAATTCACATTCATTTGCCCCTGATGGTCTCAAAAATGTCTTTTTCCAATCAGTTTGTTTGAATCGGGGCCAATGAAGGTCCTGACTTCAGCAGGATGGAAAGCCCCAGTGTGTGGCTGAGGCGCCAGGGCCTCTCACACGCCTTCCCCTCAACAAGAACCACGTGGCATCTCAGCTGAACTGGGCCACAAGACCAAAAGTGGTGAGCCTTCATCTTCTGGGCTTTCTGACCTCTGGAGAAATAAGTCTCAGTGGGAACTGCAGGGAGCTGGCCCCTGTGGCGCTGGAGTACTCACTCCGCAGTCTAGTCCGAGAGCCACTGTCCAGAGCCTCCCAGTCCTCCCAGGATTTAGGTCAATGAGCCACAGTAGACCTGCAATGAAAGTGGGTTCCTGCTCTCTCTGGTACTGCCTCTACTTTTCATGATTTGATCTTTCTAGTTAAAGGCCAAAGACAAGCTGCATGGGGTGATAGAAAGAGCCGAAAGCAGGGACGGCAGGCTGAGCACTGTCTGTCCCTGTCTGACCGGGTGGCCTTGAGCAAGACTCTGACCAATCAGATTCTTTACTTCCAAAGTGAGAGGGAGGGACTTAACAATCCCTACGACCCTCTAGCTCTGACATTTTATGACTCTAAGCTCAAAAGCCACCAAATGACTTTGTTTCTGCCCCTGTGCTAGATGTTGGATGTACACAGATGTCTCTCTTCTTAGATGATAAACTGCTCTAAGGGAGGGGCTCTATCAGATTTTGTCATCACCAGATTCTAGCACGGCACAAAGCGCATTCTGGGCACTCAATAAATGTTGCTGAATGGGGTACCCAATCCAACAACCAATTCTTGAGCATCTATAGTGAGCCAAACACCATGTTAGGCTGGAGATCCCAAAGATCTCCCTGGAGAGCCTAATATTTAAATAGGGAGATGTTCAATGGAGAAGAAAAGTTTGATAATTGTAAGAGAAGTAGCTATGGGTCTTAACAGCTCAGACCTAAGATAAAGAAATTGGGCTGGTGGCCCCCATCTATGAGCTTCCTGTTCCTCAAATTTTACCCTGTCAGCGATACTTAATTCCCAATCCCCCCACCTGCTTCAACAGCAACGCTATAAAGAGTGGTCCTAGGACAAAGAAAAGGCAGAAAGATTTCTGTGCCAATTTGCAAAGAGGAGTATCTCCCAAGTAGCATCCGGAGCCCTTTCCAGGGTCAGCCTAGGGAAGCCCACAGAAACGACGCGGACGGCTAAATGTTCCTCATGTAAGCTCAATGACTCTGCATCCTCATGGAAGACAGGCATGTAGATCCGCCCAGAACAACTAAATAGTTTCACCTCAAGGTGGGCTAAGGCCGGGTGTGGTAGCTCATGTCTGTAATACCAGCACCTTGGGAAGTTGAGGCAGGAAGACTGCTTGAGCCCCGTAGTTTGAGACCAGCCTGGGCAACACAGGAGACCTCATCTCTAAAAATGAAAAAAAAAAAAAAAAAAAAAGTAATAATAATAAGATGGACTAAAACTACAGGGCAGGAGAAGGTCCCCAGTGAGGTGGATTTCCTCTAGGTAAGGAGCCTTCAGGACAGGGACTGGGCCACTGTTGCTGTCTGGCCCAGCTGTGCGGGGAGGGTGAAATGACTGTTCAAAGTCTCTTTGGGTCTGTGGGTGGGAACAAGGATTTCTTGAATTCACAAAGCTGGCAAGGCTCTGAATCACAGCCCAGAACTGAGTTCCGCATTGCCAAGTCCACATCTGAGAGAAAACAGCCTTATGCTCTACCTAAGAAACCAGATAAATACACTGCCTCAAGAAAAGACTTCCAGGAAGCGTCCCAGCAAAACAAAACCAAATCCCTTTCAAAACAGTAACCAGGTTCCGTGGTGTCGAGACGATAGCCTTGCTGTCCTTCTCTCCTGGTGCCCATCTCAGAGGCCTCCTCCTTGCTGGGCCTGGTGGTTCACTCCCCACGTGGGGACAGGCAGGCCCCGGAGAAGATGTCATTAAAGTGTAATTTTAGAAATGAAGGCATCTTGGGGATCATCTAGTCTCACCCCTCCCTCAATTCATAGACAACTTCCTTCCTCTGAGCCTCTCCAGCGACCCTTAGAGAACGCAGGAAATTCACCACAGTAAGCGAAGACATGATGTCTTTATGACCAGGAGTTTGCAATTCTAGCTAATTACAGCCAACACTGGCTCACTGCTGCGCTGTGATTTGGAGTCTTAAAGCTTCTGTGTGGCTCAGCACATGTGGTGGAAAAAAAAAAAATGAAAGAACACTGCAACAGAAACTGGGGGAGCACTTGCAGGCACATGTGTGCAGCAGGAGTCCCCGGCAGGACGCGGCTTAAAATCAGACACACATGGCCTCGCCGGAGACTGGGGCTGCCAATTGAGGCTCAGAAGTTTTGAGAGGAAGAGCTGGAGGGGAGGAAAAAACCCAACAACTTGTTAACAATTAGCAATTGGAATCCTTTTTTAAAAATACGTCCTGGGACCCGTGGACAAGAGGGAAGTATTTTGCTGAGAAATCATCAAAACAGCACTACTCTGAGCATCCCTTCTGCCAGAAAGCTCAAAACGGTTGACAAATGTGAAATTACTTATTACTTTCCCGCATGGGAGCCAGGGTGGACAATATTGTCCCTCACTTACAGAGCAGGGAGACTAAGTCACAGCAAAGCTTCTGCTTTCCTTTATTTCACTGTGGAAGGAATAACTGGACTAGCTAGAAATCCCTCAACGAGTATGACTTTTATTTTTCAAAGACCTTGTTGATACATCCTAAAAGTGAAGGGGAAAACAGTAAGAATCTATGATCTCATTTGCTCACAGATGCATAAAGAAATGCTGGTGCCGGGCACAGTGGCTCACACCTGTAATCCCAGCAGTTTCGGAGGACGAGGTGAATAGATCACTTGAGGTCAGGAGTTCGAGACCAGCCTGGCCAACATGTGAAACCCCATCTCTACTAAAAATACAAAAGTTAGCCGGGCGTGGTAGCGGACACCTGTGGTCCCAGCTACTCGGGAGGCTGAAGCAGGAAAATCACTTGAATCCGGGAGGTGGAGGCTGCAGTGAGCCAAGATCATGCCACTGCACTCTAGCCTGAGCGATAAAGCAATAACTCAGTATTAAAAAAAAAAAAAAAGGAAAGAAAGAAATGCTGAACGGTGATCTTTTCACAGTTCATAAGCGTAATGACTGGGTGTTCTCGTGCGTGTGTGAGATGTGCCACCCTCGAACCTCGTTACGATGTCGTTATATTACCCATCTGACATGAAAAGAAAAAACAGAAATGCTGGAAGGGTACCCAAGAAACAAATAAGAGTGGTTTCTTGTGGCAGGTGTGGGGACAACAGGGTGGAGGAGCGCAGAGGAAGGGCAAACTTGTGTGTAAATCTTCCTATCATTTTGTTATTTGAACCATGAGCATGTTTCCTATTAAATAATAAAATTAAGTGCAAATATATTCTACAGAAAAATGAAACAAGGGGCCGGGTGCAGTGGCTCATGCCTGTAATCTCAGCACTTTGGGAGGCTGAGGTGGTCGGATCATGAGGTCAGGAGTTCGAGACCAGCCTGGCCAATGTAGTGAAACCCTGCCTCTACTAAAGATACAAAAATTGGCCAGGCGTGGTGACACACGTCTATAATCCCAGCTACTCAGGAGGCCGAGGCAGGAGAATCACTTGAACCCAGGAGGCGGAGGTTGCAGTGAGCCAAGACTGAGTCACTGCACTCCAGCCTGGGTGACAGGGCGAGACTCTGTCTCAAAAAAAAAAGAAAAAGAAAAAGAAGAAAAAAGAAAAATGAAACAAGCAATGGAGCCCCACTTTTCCTCCTGAGCAGGCTATGTTTGCAGGGAATCCAGTATAGCACGCTCCTCCAACACTGTCTAAAGATGAGCTATAGCGAGGGAGCATGATATCGCTACTGTACCTACAGAACAATGGGGAGACCAGACACTGGAAGGGCTCTTCTCTGGGGTACCCTGAACGTCGTAGGCAGAATGAGCACCACAGTTTCCAAACCCTTGCCTCCTGACCACGGTTGATGCTGGGCCCTCTCTGAAATGGTAGATACCTCACACTCACATTTAACAAGGGTGAGGTACTCAAGTCACTGAGTTTGTTTCTTTTCTTCTTCTTTTTTTTTTTTTTTTTGTTTGTTTATGGTGCTATGCTCATCACAGCAACCAGAGTGATTTTATTAAAATCCAAATTTGAGGCTGGGTGTGGTGGCTCACGCCTGTAATCCCAGCACTTTGGGAGGCTGAGGTAGATGGATCACCTGAGGTCAGGAATTTGAGACCAGTCTGGCCAACATGGTGAAACCCTGTCTCTAATAAAAATACAAAAATTAGCTGGGTGTGGTGACCGGTGCCTGTAATCCCAGCTACTTGGGAGGCTGAGGCAGGAGAATCAATTGAACGAGGGGGTGGGGGGGGTGGGAGGATGGTGGGAGGTCGCAGTGAGCCGAGATCGCACTCCAGCCTGGGGGAAAGAGCGAGACTCTGTCTCATCAATAAACAAATAAATAAAATAAAATAGAAATTTGAGTCTGTTCTTCAAACCCTCCTAGTGAGTCTCAAGTGCCTTTCCTCCAGGCAAAGTCCACATCCCTTGGCATGGTGCTTATGATTCTTAGGATCTCGGGATGGCGCTCACTGGACTCTCCACTTCACCTCCCACTTCCTTTTCATGCAGCACATTCCCCACTTTCTGTCATTTCCTGCACATGCTGCGGTTGTCATGCCTCTGTGGCCCTGTGTGTGCTGTTGCCTTTCTCTGGAATGCCATTCCCCTTTCCCCCATCTGGTGAATTGCTAATGACATTTTAAGATCAAATGCTACTACCTCCTCTAAGAAGCCAGCTCAGGCCTGGCCCAGCCCATCCATGGGCTGGCCTCTCCTCTGTGTCCCCACAGTCCTCTGATTGTTCCTCTATTACAGCATTTCCCATGTCAACAGCAACTGTACATGGCAGTAGTCTGTTTCCATGCCTGTCTCCCAGTAAACTGTGAACTCCTGCAAGGTGGGACCCTGGTGGTTGCCTCTGTGCCACAGGGGTGGACCCAGAACGTGATGTTTGCCAAACAATAGTGAAGCTAGCACTTACGCCGCAACTTCTATGTGCCTGCCCTGATTCAAAGCACTCCACACCTAATAATTCATCTGCTCCTCGCCAAAACCTGAAGAAGGAGGTACCAGTGTCATCATGATCTTACCGATGAGTACACTGAGGCACAGTGACACCAATTACAAAGTTAGTAAGTGGCAAAGCCAGATACGGAATCCAGGAAGTCTGCCTCCAGAGCTTAGGCTCTTAACTCCTATGTAATAATGTCTATCAATAGATGAATGAACGAAATAACCAGAAATCAAACTCCCATTCCTAAGGCAAAGGGTCCTCCAGGTTCCAATTTCTAAAATCCTGAGAATAGCTGCCACACTGGGAATCTGGGATGAGGGCACCACCCACCAAAGTCCACATGAACATTTCAACCATGGGAGCTCCCAGTGACACCGAACCAGCTAGGACAAAAGAGCCCTGCTCTCAAGTTACTTTTACATGCTGACATAGTCTCACCCAGAAGCACTAGAAAATCCACTCAAAGTTTCCCATAGTCACCCCCAGGGCCACCCTGCCTCCTTCCTATTACAACGGAACTTGAGATTTTTGAGGTTTCTTCATGATGATCTAGCTCCAAAACACAATGCACATGGAAAGAGGAAAGGTTTACCACTAACTCTCTAAGCCAGCGGCCCGTGGTTTCTACCCTGTGCTCTTCGGGACTCTTTCTTGGAACTGGGCTGAAAGGTCTCTTGGGCCTGCCTGCCACTGTTGTCTGATGGGCCCAGATAACTGACAAGGATGGATGCTTTGAGACACTTGCCTGGGGCCTGCCTTTCCACCACCTTCTCCAAATCTGCTTAGAGCTGCTGGCAGGGAAGAACAGATGAATTTGGACTTTTGCTGGTTAGCAAAACAGGGTATGAGAAGAAACCAACACCCCTGGGGCAACGGACAGATGGGAGAATGCGTCTCCAAGGGAGATCACAGTGGAAATGAAATCAGGTTTGGAGACAAAGGCTTTAGGCTGGAGACTTGGCTCTACCATTCACTAACTTAGAGGCTTAGAATAGGTTATTTACCATATTTGAGTCACATCTGCAAAAACATAGGTTAACGGCTTCCTCATGTGTTGTGATGTACAAATGAAATATTATACACAAAAGGACTTTGTAATCTAAACGGTGGTTTCCAAGCCTGGTTAACTGTCAGAACTGCCAAAGGATTTTTTTTTTTAATTACAGATTTCTGATCCTCTTAAGCCTACCGAATTAAAATCGCCAGGAGGAGCCCAGGAATCTGTATTTTCAGAAACTTTCTGGGAGTTTCTGAAGCATAACCACAACTCTAAAGCTCTGTGCAAAGGCTGGCCCTGTTATAGCCCTGTGGTAAAAGAAATACCAGGTCTGAATATTATGCTTAAAGGGTAACCCTAGAGCTGTCAGACTTGTATGTGAAGAATTTCTAAGGAATGTGACTTCGCTATGGATATTCAGAAAAGAAGCCCAATTCTCTACCAAGTTGGAGCTTAGAGACCAAAGAACTCAAGAAAGGCAGTTTTCTCCTTGGATTATCTAGATGGTTCCCTCTGCCACTGAGCATTCTCCTAGACAAAGAACAGTCTCAAAATATCCAGAGACACACAGACATTTCCCATCTCTCTCAGTAGCTGGAAGAAGCAGGAGAACCAGAAACAAGATGTTGCAAGTTAGAAATGGACCCCTGCAGCAAAAGACAATCATCAAGTGTTTGAGACCAGTACTTGGGCTCCTGGAGTACAGAAGAGAACCAGGACACCTATCGGGAATTAGGATAGGCAAAATGTGTAAGTGAAAGTCTTGCAAAGCAAGGAAGCAAGAGAATGTGAGGGCAGAGCTCTAGGTCCCACTGGGCCATCCATCAAGGGCAGCCTTCAGTTGGTCACTACCCTCCCCGTGCCTCTGTCTTCATCTGTAAAATGCGATACAACTTGTCTACTGTAGGAAGCTTTGTAAGCTTCAAACAAAATAACAGATGCAAAAGGTTGCAGGGCCCTGGGAGAGGGCAAATACCATGTGATGCCTTTATTCTACAAAAGTATGATGACTAATGCATTATACCACAGATATGAACATTCTCCCAAGAATTAAAAAGTCCGTACAACTGGTTCATCCAATAAACAGTATCTTCTATGAATGTCATTCTTTGACTCCTCAAGAAAAAGAAGCCTCACTCTCCTAAGAGGCATCCCCAAAGAACAGAGTAGCATGTTTCTAAATTTCACCCAACGGCAGTGAAATGCATTAACCGATTTGCCAATGAGCTACTAAGCCTAAGAGGTTATGTTAGGAGACTTGGAAAAGAAGGGTTAAAAGTGAGCAACCTCACTAGGGTAAAAAGGAAAGATCCTGGAAGGCTTTTGGAAACCACTAAGTAACAAATGTAGCTCCCACCTCCCACCCACGCACCACTGGAAATAACTTTAAATAATGCATCTGAGAATGTCTGCAAAACAGGCAGTCTGGATTAAGGACTTTCAAAGGGATGGTGTTTGAACAACGGTTCTTTCAGGGAAACCATCTTGAGAATGACTGAACTCTCAGGCAAGCTGACTCTGACAAATATCCTTAAGCAAGCTTTGAGCTAGAGCTGAAATCCTGGTATGGTAAATATCATCATATGGAAAAGCAATATATAGCAAAAAAGATTTAGTGGTCCTCCCAGCCACCACATTCCCACTCCCACCCCCCGTAGTGTTGTGGAAGATCTGCTTACTCTAAGTGAACAGAATTCCATAAGGAGCTTGGTTGGTCATTCAGAATCTGTTGTAGAAACTGACCTAGAGTCACTCATTCTTTTTTTTTTTTTGAGACAGAGTCTTGCTCTGTCGCCCAGACTAGAGTCTGGGCGCAATCTCGGCTCACAGCAAGTTCCGCCACTCGGGTTCAAGCGATTCTCCCTGCTCAGCCTTCTGAGTAGCTGGGACTACAGGCGCCCGCCACCACGCCCAACTAATTTTTTGTATTTTTAGTAGAGACGAGGTTTCACCCTGTTAGCCAGAATGGTCTCGATCTCCTGACCTTGTGATCCGCCCGCCTCAGCCTCCCAAAGTGCTGGGATTACAGGCGTGAGTCACTGCGCCTGGCCGAGTCATTCATTCTTTCAACAAATATAAAGTGAACATCTACTATGTGTCAGACATTTGTCTAGCCTTGGGGAGATAGCAGAGAAAAAAACATACAAAGATTTTTGACCTGCTGCAGTTTATATTCTACGGGAGAGGGCAGACAGTAAGTAAATACATGCACCTTATAGTAAGTGTTTTGGAAAAAATAAGGCAGGGAAGGGTGGTAAGGGATTCCTATTTTGCATGGAAAGATGAGATAAAGATAATGAAAGAGTCAGGGAGGGAGAGCCCTGTGGATCCCTGTGTGAAGAGCCTTCCTGGAAGAGTAAGCACAAAAACCGGAGGCAGTGGCATGTGTAGTGTATTCAAGGAACAAAGAACAGACCGTGTGGCTTCAGCTGAATGGGCAAGGAGGAGCCTGCTAGGAAACAGATTCAGAGAGGTAGCAAGGGAACAACCTACAGACATGAAGGCTTTAGATTTAACTTTGTGATAACAGAGAACGCTGGGGCATTTTGAGCAGTGGAGTGATTCCATCTGCCTTACATTTTGAAAGGATCTCCAGCTATTCTGATGAGAAGAGACTATAGGAAAGCAAAAGCCAAAACAGGGAGACCAGGTTGGAGGCAGTTGCAATAATACAAGCAAGAGAGAATGCCAGGGATTTGGATCTGTGGAAGCAGCAAGGCTGACAGATTCACTGATGGACTGGATGAAGGAAAAAGTGAGGTGCTAAGGGTGACTCCAAGGGGTTAGAATGAACATCTGGAAGCAGGAGTTACCCTGCTTGCAGATGACAAGACTGGGAGGACCCATGTTTGAGATGCCTATTTGACAATCGTAGGAGATGTTGAGTACGGGGTCTGGAAAATGGTAAAGAGGACTGGGTGGGGGATGTAAGTGCAGGAGTTGTCAGCACATGGATAGTACATACAGTCAGGAGTTTGGAGACTACCACGGGAGTGAGTTTAGACAAAGAAGAGAAGGGGTCCGTGGTTTTCAGCTGAGGGCTCTCCAACAGCTGAGGTGAGGAGATGAGGAAGCCAGCAAAGGAGATGGAGCAGAAGCAGGCACTGCGGTAGGAGGACCAAGAGAGAAGAAACTCCTAGAAGCCAGGAGTCTTTAAGGAAGCATCGAGAGAGGACTGATCGCCTGCATCCAATGCTGCTGATGGGGGATGGAGTTGCTCACAATATATGGCAATACTGTGGCCATTAGTGACCTTGATGACAGCAGCTTTGGTGGGCAGCATGACAAAAGTCTGATTGAAATAAGTTTAAAAGAAAAAAGGAGGACAGGAAGTGGAAACAGCCAGTATAGACAACTTGTTTGAGAAGTGTTACTGTTCAAGAATCTGATTTAACACATTAGGTTTTGCAAGAAGAGAAACAGATGAAATGATCTTTCCAGCTACTAAGGCTGATTATTACTACCTTTGCTGGGAGGTTAATTGACCTATGTGATGGGATACATAGACCCTGGTTCTGATGAACTCATGATGTGAACCACAGGTTTTTCTCTCTCAGAGACTTATTTTAAGGAGGATGAAGCGGAAAGACAAGGAGAGAATAGTAAAAGAAAGGGACAAGAAAAATTGTAAGGAAGACTTTTAAAGAGTTTCAGGCCATGTGAAGTTTCCTAAACTACTTCTTTTCCATTGCAAACATCACTAACATAACCCCCAAATTTCCTGGTTAAATTTAGCACAGATGTAAAATTTTGAACACTGGTGGACATGGGTATCTAAACCAATCATCTGATGAGGAAACTGAAGCTTAAAGAAGGAAACTGACTACTAAAAATACAAAAATTAGCCGGACGTGGTAGCGGGTGCCTGTAATCCCAGCTACTTGGGAGGCTAAGGCAGGAAAATTGCATGAACCCAGGAGGCGAAGGTTACAGTGAGCCAAGATAGCACCACTGCACTCCAGTCTGGGTGACAGAGTGAGGCTGGTAACAGAGTGAGACTTAAAGAAAGAAAGAAAGAGAGCGAGAGAGAGAGAGGGAGGCAGGGGAAGGGAAGGGAAGGGGAGGGGAGGGGAGCGGAGGGGAGGGGAGGGAGGAGAAAGAATGGAAAGAAAGAGAAAAGAAAGAAAAAAAGAAAAAAGAAAGGAAGGAAGGAAGGAAGGAAGGAAGGAAGAAAAAAGAAAGAAAGAAAGAAAATTTGGGTGAGAAATCCACATACAGTTGAATTCATTCTCACCAGGCAAGGGCTGGCTTAGTGTCTTGGGGGGTGGGGGACAGTAGGGGAAGGGAACAGGAAGTTATTTGCTGGTGGTTGACCAGGCCCCCTGTGACTTCTCAGACTTGCAGAACTGCCACCAACAGTCACAGCAGTTCCTGGAGAACAACGAGAAACTTGGCGTCCGCCAGAAGGTACCTGTGGTGATATCACGAGGTACAGCAGTGGAAAACACACACTCTCTAAGGGGCTGCTTCCCCCTTTGCTGAACGCAGGGTACCAGAGAAACTAATTATAGCCACTGAGGGCAACTGACATTTACAAGTATCCACGCTGCGTGCAGTGTTTCTTCCTCTGCTGATCTGTGGCCACAGCCACACCTAATGTATATGGTGGAGGCCACGGGATCCAGGCAGCCTGGGTGTGGCAAGGACACCCTCCTTCCTCCCTACCCCTTCTTACTGCCAGGAAATCTCTCACACTGCTGCAGGTCTGCTATATTCTGATGTGATTATCTCCTGGGACTGTGGGGTAGGATCACTTCCCCAGGGGCAGAGAGGGAACCTGGCCCTTCCGGTATCCATTAGTCCAGGAAGTGGTAGTTCACAGGATAGGCAATGAGGATTCGGAAGGGAGGCCTTAGGTGGGATAAGAAGAGACAATCTCCATGTCTCTGGGCCTTGCTTTCTTATGCTAGTACTCCCGGGAGTCTGGCAAAACTTGAGGACTTTTCTGGAAGCTAGAGGACAGGGATCTCTGTCATACAGTGGTAGCTTTGAGGGAACCCCCTGAGAATGGGCTGATCCTAAACCTCGTCCTGATCTTGAGCTGCTGGTAAAGTCTTGTTCAGTTTGTTGCACCTTGGCCTCAGCTGTGCTATGGGAAATTAACGCATCAATCTGTGTGACTACTTGGACAGGATGGGAGAAGGGGAGATGAGGCTATAATCGCCATGATTCCATCTACCATCTCCAAATTATGAGGCTGGAAGAGCTATGGCCAACAGCTTCCACCAGGAGGAAAGGCAAGGCACTTTGTCTCTCTCTTCCTTCCAGCAAAGCTTTCTGGGGCTCCCCTCTTTAGCCTGGTCTGGTGTTCAAGATTCAGAAAACTGAATTGGACTCCTTAGACAGGAGTTTTACAGAAGTGGGTGATATTGTGGTTGCATTACCTGCCCTCAGGTGGAGAGAGGATATGTCTGCAACCCAAACCTCCTTACAGAGCGGTGCAGACTGAAAGCTCTGAGCAAGGTCTCCCACAGGCAACCTTTCCTCAGGAGGTGAAAGGACATCCTGATGTTCCACGCCTCTGGGTGGACAGCGATTCCCCACGCAAGAGGCCCCACAAAGGATATTAGAGGGGCAGAGATGAAAAGCTAACTCACAGCCCATGTGTGTGTTTTGTGGAGGGAGGGATAAGGTAGAATCATCCTCTTTTGACTCCAATCTGACACAATACCTCCATGTGACTTGGGAAATAGAAATAAAAAATAACCCAGCCTGGGCAGCATGGCGAAACACCGTCTCTACTAAAAACACAAAAAATTAGCTGGGCATTGTGCTACATATCTGTAGTCCCAGCAACCTGGGAGGCTGAGGCAGAAAGACCATGTGAGCTCAGGAGGCTGGGGCTGCAGTGAGCCATGAATGAGCCACTGCACCCCAGTCTGGGCAACAGAGTGAGACCCTGTCTCAGAGCTCTCCTCTGCAGCTGAGATCCCCCTTCCTCTCGGGGTTCTCACCAGCCCCAGCTTGCTGCTACTACCATGCGGTTTTTCTGCCCCCACAGAGGGACACTACATCACGATCAGGAAATTCCACCTCCTCGTCCTCTCTCCACAGTCCCCACAGACTCTACTCCAATACTGGAAAGAGAGGGCTGAAACGGGGACAAGAAGGAAAGGAAGCATTTGAATCTCCTCTGTTTCTGGAGCATTTTCAAATGACAGGAAAATATAATTTTGACTACAATTCAAGGGGTTGAACACCATGACCCTCTAGTCCTAGGGGGAGGGGTGCTGCCTCCTTTAGCAAATAGTGGTAAAGCGAGGGGGCCACAGTGGAGGCTGGAGACCTCTCTCTTTGTGGTTTACAGAACCTGGCAATGGCTGGGAAGCCATATGTTGTGTTCTGAAACTCAAGCATAAACTTCTGCTGGATGTTTGGATTTTGGTTTTTTAATTATCCCCTGTTTTGAGAGACAAAAAAGGGGTGTATGTCGATGTGTGCTTTGAAGGAAGTAGGGGAACAGATGGGTGGAGAGAATGGAAAGAGGAGGAGAGGAGCCGTCATTATTGGACTTTCGGGTCCGTGTTTCCCCAGCAGTTTCTGCTGTGTCTCTTTGGTGACAGATCGGGTAAATGGCCTTAAAAGATGATAGCTATGGCGAAGCTATAGCAGCCATGGAGGTTCTATTGATTCAGAAGCTTTCTGGATGGTCTCTGCCGCAGCATATGCACCACCTCATTCTTAACAGACACTGACACAGCGCTAGAACTGTTTTGAAAAAGGCAACTTCCCCTTGACGGCAGCAATGCAAGGTCTGTCCAGACCATGAAATCCCACCTTAACCACCAATCAATAATAAGACATGACATTTCTTAAGTGTTATTTAAATGCTAAGCACTGTGTCAGCACTTGACATGTATCTCGGCCGGGTGTGGTGGCTCACACCTGTAATCCCAGCACTTTGGGAGGCCGAGGCGGGTGGATCACAAGGGTCAGTAAATTGAGACCATCCTGGCTAACACGGTGAAATCCCATCTCTACTAAAAATACAAAAAATTAGCCAGGTGTAGTGGTGGGCACCTATAGTCCCAACTACTCCTGTAGGCTGAGGCAGGAGAATGGCGTGAACCTGGGAGGCGGAGCTTTCAGTGAGCCGAGATTGTGCCACCGCACTCCAGCCTGGGCCACAGAGTGAGACTCCGTCTCAAACAACAACAACAACAACAACAACAAATTTATTTCATTAAGTCTTCAGAACAACTCTATGATGGAGGTACTATAATTACACTCGCTTTACGGACGAGCAAAGGAGAAAGTAAATACTTTGTACAAGGTTATGCAGATAATGAGTGTGTCCGCTCAGACACAGGCTTGCCAGACACCTCCGTTCTTCAGCACCATCCTACCCTGCCTTCCCATAGTCGCTGACATTGCTTCACTTGGTGCGAAGACAGAAGGAGGAAGCACATTGGTAAAGTGTTCAGGCTTAATTGTCACCATCATCAGTATCTTTAGTTTTACTGATGAGGAAACTGAGGGTCACAAGTTGTGAAGCAATCTGTCCAAAGTCACACGACTGTTAAGCAGCAGAACCAGGAGTCAGAGCCAGGACTGAGTTCAATCCTTCACTCTCTCCATTTTACCCCGCTGCCTCAGGGGCCAAATACCTGGAAGAAGAGGTCTCCCTCTCACTTGCTTCAGGTTTTAAAGTGAAGGCAGAAGAGGAGGTTCAGAAGGTGTTCTTCTTCAGTGTCCCCTAAATATGAGATTTTGGGAAAGGTTAGACCTTAAAGGCCAATAGGTAGCAATTTCAGGAAGGCAGAGAATTTGGATGGCCTTGTAAGGTGGTGGGCTCCCTAAGAATGGAGGAATTCAAGCACAGTCTTGATGACTGTGGCAACACTGTGGACAGAAATTGTTGTTTTGGCTGTCCGGTATCTAAGCACTCTTCTTATTTAGGGAAATCCCAATATGAGTTCAGGGGGAGCCCCGCTGAAGAGGGTGATGGAGCAGACGTTCTCTCTTTCAGCTTCCTGACAGATGATGCCCAGGCATATGACTTAGACAAAGGCAATCAACTGCTCCCATTAAAGACTTTGGAACCTCAAGTGACCAAGAGTGGAGGGGTCATGGCAAGCATCCGCAGCAGTGTCCTTGGCTCCTGCCTGTTTCCAGAGTCTGACTATCCAGGACCCTGATCAGTGCTGCAGGCTACCTAAACTCCTTTCCTGCTTAAGTTATCCAGAGGTGGTTTCTAACCTGGACATAAACATCTGATGGAAGGCTGGAGACTGGATTAGGTCACAAAGCCAGCTACATGTCTGAATTACTGGTGGAGTGCAGTAAAAATACAGATTCTCATGTTCCCCAAGACCTACTGGATCAGAATTTTCAGGGGTGACCCTGAGCATTCATTTTTTTTTTTTTTTTTTTTTTTTTTTGAGACGGAGTCTCACTCTGTCACCCAGGCTGGAGTGCAGTGGTCGGATCTCGGCTCACTGCAAGCTCCGCCTCCCGGGTTTACACCATTCTCCTGCCTCAGCCTCCCGAGTAGCTGGGACTACAGGTGCCTGCCATCTCGCCCGGCTAGTTTTTTTGTATTTTTTAGTAGAGACGGGGTTTCACTGTGTTAGCCAGGATGGTCTCGATCTCCTGACCTCGTGATCCGCCCGTCTCGGCCTCCCAAAGTGCTGGGATTATAGGCTTGAGCCACCGCGCCCGGCCTCATATTTTTTAAAGCTCCTCAGATGACTGACATGTGGCCAGATTTGGGAGTGGCTGAGATAAATAAACTTTAGGGCTCCCAAAATAAAATACTATGATTTTCAAGAAAACTCTTACCAAGAATTTGGCCACAGCTCTCAGAAAAATGCAAGATGTCTATAGTTTCTTTATAATTGCTAACATAAAGCTTATCTTTATGGACAAATCACGTACACTCCTAAGAGGCTAAAGCTATGATATATCTTCCATTTCCATAGGATATTCCTTCCAAGGGCTTCTGCATCTACAGATCTATTATCACAGCTGATGTAACTTCCCACCTTCCTCCAGTAGGTGAGATCCATGATTTCACGTGCATTTGTCTGATGCCGCAGAGTCAGTTGATCACACAGCTCTTTACCTCCCAAACCAAGGCCTCTCTTCATCGTGTAGCTGCTCCTGGGATCTACAGTGCACCTCCTGTGATCCCTGAAGAGAGCTTCACCCCAGATGAGCCTCAACTCCTCTGTGTGAAAATGAGGAACACTAATACCAAGTTACTTTGTCTAATCTTGAGACATAAGAAAGACAAACACAGGCTGAGAGATTGGCATGTCAATCTCCAGGTCGTGGTCCTGAAGGCTCAGAAAGTAGGCCTTTCAGAGAAGAAAGATGAGGCCGGGTGCGGTGGCTCACACCTGTAATCCCAGCACTTTGGGAGGCTGAGGCAGACGGATGACCTGAGGTCAGGAGTTCGAGACCATCCTGGCCAACATGGTGCAACCTTATCTCTACTAAAAATACAAAAATTAGCCAGGCTTGGTGGCACATGCCCATAATCCCAGCTACTCGGGAGGCTGAGACAGGAGAATCACTTGAACCCAGGGAGCTGAGGTTGCAGTGAGCTGAGATTGTGCCACTACACTGAAGTCTGGGCGACAGAGCAAGATCCATCTCAAAAACAAACAAACAAACAAACAAACACCAGAGAAGAAAGATGAATGTCCAGTCAGCTTGCTGGGGCTCAGCTCAGAGATGTACATCCCTGTACCACTATTGCTCACTCATCCAGAAGCAAAATCCCTACTTCTCCGGCAAACGTAACTGCTGTTAAGAAGGTGCACTTGGTAGTGAATTTCTTTATACTTCAGGGTGTTTCCTTTTGTTTTTGTAACACCATGGGTAGGAAGGTACCTGTGACACCCATAGAGTTCTTCTCTTGCCTCCCAGCTAGTCAGGGCTGTTAGGTACTTTCTGGGGTAGAAATTCCCTAGCTTCCCTTGGTGACCCTCCTGGTGCTCAACAAGGATGCAGAATGTGAGGGGAAAAGAGCGAGTACCAGTGGGACCCTGGCTTGTGCCTATTACTCAGGGCCTGGATGGAAGGAAGCATGAGAGCCCCTGGGTCTATTTGGGCTGCTGAGAAAGCCCCTCTCATGTGACATGGGTCCCCCACCAAGGAAGCATCCAAGTCCACCCTGGCCATGTATCTACCCAAGCAGCTCCTTAGGAAAGTCAGCAGACCTCCCACCTCCTCATGCTGGAGCTTCATGTCAGCTACCGCCCTCCAGAGGACTTTGAGGACAATCTGGCCATCTGGTATCTGTATAATCTGCATCCGTATAGTGCTCATAAACTTATCTTCCAGCTCGTTCAAAATGTACACAGCTGAATTCTACTGCTGA
This sequence comes from Colobus angolensis palliatus, assembly GCF_000951035.1. Taxonomy (NCBI): domain Eukaryota; kingdom Metazoa; phylum Chordata; class Mammalia; order Primates; family Cercopithecidae; genus Colobus; species Colobus angolensis. The sequence continues at coordinate 29,221,941 of NW_012120709.1, read as the reverse complement.
CTTTGGCACTTGCTCCTGGTATCTGAGAAGAACAGATTCAATTAAAAAGGAAATAACAGATGCTGCAAATCACTCCCTCATTTTCAGAGAAGTTTTTCCCCCCCAGTGCCCTGAATTACTTGATGATGAACAGCAATGCAGTTAAAAAAAAAAAAAATGCAGCTGGCATGACAACTTCCAACTTGGCTTCAAACCAAGGGGAAGCTGCGGGCTGTCCTTTCTAGATGGTCTTTATGCCCGGCACATTCCTTTGTTTGGTGTGGGTATTGTTGTGTAGAGAACTTGGCTGGAGGTAAAGGGACAGAAAAAATGAACCCTGGGGTTCTTTTAGCTTTAAGATTCTTTGCTATTACCCACTTGTCCTCACAGTATCCTTGTGAGGGGTATATGTGGTCAGTGGGACATCGAAGGCAGGATTAGTATTCCCATTTTATAGAGATGGAAAAAGGAAGGCCCAAGGACAGCAGGTTATTTGCAAACTCCAGCAAAGGAAATTGGTTCTATCAGAAAACCTGGATTCTTCTTCCACATGCACCTGTGCCCATTACACAGCATGAGGCAGTAATGAGACCAAGGCCAGGCTGAAGTGCCCGGGGGCATGCTCAGGAGACATAGAGGCATACACGCACTCCTGGCACATGTCCTTGCAAGGCACTTAAAGGCTGCCAGTGCCCGGCCTTCCTAGGCTCTATTCAGGCCTGCTTATCACATCGTGCCCTGTGCTCGGCTTCACTCTGCCTGAGTCTTGTGAGCCTCCCTGGGCCTCAGGGGTGACCATCTTGTTCTTGATGACTTGTGATGGGACCCACCTGGCTGGAGAGTGAGGCCAGAAAAATGGAAGGCAAGAGATGTGATCTAATTACCTCTCCTCTCTTTCCCTAAGCACTAAAATGATTACGAATTCCAAGGGTTGGACAAGAGATGGGGGACCCCCAAAAATATCTGTTACAGAGATTTTGGGAGCCTGGGACTGCAAGACTGGGAGCTCCCTTTGCCAGAGTGTAGAAAGAGGAAGGGTGGGGGCTCCCTTCTGGGGAATTAACTGAGGAGATCTGCCTGGACACTGAAGCACAAACTCAGGAGAGCCCAGGCTTCCTTCCATGAATCTCGTTTCCAACAGTCCTCAGAGAACAGGGCTCCCACACTTCCTCACCCACTAACTTTGCTGGGACCTTATTTTCTGAAATAAGAGTCAAGACCAATGTTTCATCTATGGCCTGTCAATGGAAAGGGATGATTTGAAAATTATGATTATCCCTGAAAATCCAGGATATATGCCTCGATGTTCCCATGACTGCTCCACCATCTCCAGCCCCGCCACCCTGTCCCCAGGCCAAAGCCTACCCACCTGGGGTTCCTCACCTTATGGAACGAGAGTGCAAAAGCTCTAGGGAAGTGGAATGCAGCATAGGCTTTCTGTGTTCCCATTGCCTACCAATTCTACATGCCCCGTCCCCCTCCCCAATTCTCCCCAGCAGGCCCTTTTGGGGCAGCTTCCACCCCCTAAACCCTTCTACTTTGGTGCCTTTATGTGCCCATTTTCGGCTATATCGGCATTAGCTATGATTTAACAAGATCACATGCTTCTGGAGGCAGAGGCTGAGGATACCAAGACCAGATGGACGAATGTCTGACTTCTGGCTCTGCCACTTTTCGGGTGGGGGAGATCATGTCCGGTGTTTAATGTCCCTGAGCCTTCTTTTCAAAAAATGGGATGAGACTGGACCTGCCTTGCAGAGTGGTTGTGATGATACAGAGATGATGTGTGCAAAGGGCAGCACAATGCCTGGCATGTAATAAGTGTGCACAACACTGGTGGCCCCACCATCTCTCCAACCACTAGCCCACTCTGGGACTTGCTCTTTCTCCTCCTCCTAAATGCTTTTCCTAAACTGCATTTACCTCTGTCTTCTAACTTTACGTCTGTTGGCCTTATCTTTCTTCTGTTGTGAGAACCTGGAAGCTAGACCATGTTGTTTATTATGATTATCTTAAATCCATGACTGAGAATGCTTTTTTTTTTTTTGAGACAGAGTCTCACTCTGTCACCCAGGCCAGGGTGCAGTGGTGTGACCTCGGCTCACTGCAGCCTCTGCCTCCTGGGTTCAAGCAATTCTCCTGCCTCAGCCTTCCAAGTAGCTAGGATTATAGGTGCCCGCCACCATGCCGGGTTAATTTTTGTAATTTTAGTAGAGACGGGTTTCACCATGTTGGCCAGGCAGTCTTGAACCCTGGCCTCAAGTGGTCTGCCTGCCTCAGCCTCCCAAAGTGCTGGGATTAGAGGCGTGACCCAGAGCCCCTGGCCTCGAGAATGCTCTTTTGATCTAGGCAAATGAATGAACTAACAAATGAACAAACACATAAACTAAAAACAGGTTAGAGCTCTAGTTTCTGAGACTGTGTGATAATCTCTTCCAGATCTCTAGGAGGAAAGGCTAGGTGGGGACTCAAATTCCTCCCTTGCAAAAGCCTTAGATTAGATAATTCCACCCAGGATGTTAGCAATGCTTGATGACTTGGAACATTTCTGCTGATTGTAGGCCTACACCCAGAAAGAGTTAACCAGCAGCTGCTGGGTTTATTTTCATTCTCCTTAATAAGGGAATCAAAGCAGCAGGACACAAACACGCTGAATCTCTAATCACTCCAACACCCACACATGTTCCCCATCCCCTTCTGATTTAGTAAAGTCAAAGCTCGCTTACCACGCAATACACTTGACTGGCTTCTACAGTGGCTCACTTGTAAGTGATGAAATCTCAGCTTTACCCCCAAACCTTTATTCCTGAAAGCCCATCATCACCAAATTCTTCCTCTAGAATAGATACTGGTATTGCCCTCTTGCTGCAGGTTCTTTTACAACGTAGACATGAAGGTGGGGCTGGGGATGGGAAAATGAAGACTACTAAGTCTCTAATAACATAGTTTGTTTTGAGACAGGGTCTCGCCTCGCTCTGTCACCCAGGATGGAGTGCAGTGGTGTGATCATGGCTCACTGCAGCCTTGCCAGGCTCAAGTGATTCACCCATCTCAGTCTCCCGCATAGCTGGGACCACAGGCATGTGCCACCACACCCAGCTAATTTCTGTATTTTTTTGTAGAGACAGTGTTTCACCATGTTGCCCAGGCTGGTCTCGAACTCCTGGGCTCAAGCCATCTGCCAGCCTCAGCCTCCCAAAGTGCTAGGGCTACAGGCATGCACTACCGTACCTGGCCGTGAATGAGTTTATCATGTTTAAGTTGACTGGGTTCTACCTTAAGGGGAGGTGATGGGAAATGACCATGTACTGAACACTGGCTAGATACATTATATACATGTTCTCATTTCTCGATAACTATGACAGAGGATTATTATTATACCCTTTCGGCTGGTGAGAAAAATTGAAACCTAAAATCGAAACTTGCCCCATATTACATGGCTCCTGGAAGTCAGAGCCAAGACTCATGCCAACATCAAACTTAGAGATGCCTCACTCCAAAACCTGCGTGAATCTTTCTGAGGGATACAAGTGAATGGTGCTATTTGGCAATAAAACTTTTTGGAAGAATGAATGAATAAATAAGTCACCAAAAGCCAAACAAGAAGGCCGGGCACAGTGACTCACACCTGTAATCCCAGCACTTTGGGAGGCCAAGGTGGGCAGATCACTTGAGGTCAGGAGTTCAAGACCAGCCTGGCCAACATGGTGAAACCCCCGTCTCTACTAATAATACAAAAAAATTAGCTGAGTGTGGTGGTACACGCCTGTTAATCCCAGCTACTTGGGAGGCTGAGGCAGGAGAATCGCTTGAACTCGGGAGGCAGAGGTTGCAGTGAGTCGAGACTGCACCATTGCACTCCAGCCTGGGTGACAAGAGTGAAACTCTGTCTCAAAAAAAAACAAAGCCACAAAGTCCAAAATGACTTAGCAAAACTTCTTGGAGAACAGTCAGCATCTCACCTCTGAGGACCAATTCCTCCTAGCCTCTCTGCTCTAGGATGTTCAAGATGGTGAGAACCTGCTCTTAATTCCTTTCCTTTGGACACTGAGTCTCCAAAGAGTAAGTAGCTTGGAACTAAAGCCCAGTTTTCAGATTTCTGGCTCAGTGTGTTTCTACTAGTATTATGATGTCAGGAGAAGAGATGGCCAAAGAAGAACTCTATCGTAGTATTCAGGCATCATAAATTATGTATTAGAGGCCAGGTGCAGTGGGTTCATGCCTGTAATCCCAGCACTTTGGGAGGCCAAGGCAGATGAGTCATCTGAGGTCAGGAGTTCGAGACCAGCCTGGCCAATATGGTGAAACCCCATCTCTACCAAAAATGCAAAAATTAGCCGGGTGTGATGGCACGCACCTGTAATCCCAACTACTTGGAGCTGTGGCAGAAGAATCGCTTGAACCCGGGAGGCGGAGGTCGCAGTGAGCCGAGATTGTGCAACTGCACTCCAGCCTGGGTGACAGAGCAAGACTCCGTCTCAAAAAAAAAAAAAAAACAAAACATAAGATTAGCTGTTTATTGCTACTGGAAGAGACAAATGAGACAATAGCCTTTCACCTGAGATTTAGGATGCTTATTCATTCAGCAAATATATATTTACCAGGCACTGTGCTTAGTAATGACAAAAAATAAAAAATAAAAAGATAAGCTGTCAGAAACCTCACAGCTTAGTGAGAAAAAAAGCCTCATTCAAATAATTGTCTTTTATCATGGCAAGTGCTAAGCAAAGTACAAACAAGGTTCCTGGGCAGGCCAGAGGAGGGAGAGGCAAATTCGTTCTCTTGTAAGGAGTAGAAGAGGCACCACGCGAAGAAGGCACACACTAGGAAAAGGTTACCACTCCCCGTCAGAAGCAAGAGGAAAACACTGGAAAAGCCTGCAGAGTAGGGTTGTAGCCTGTTTTTCTGGGACAGGAGAGTGACATTTGCCTAATGACTTCCAAGAAAGTAAGTAGGTCAGCTGGTCCCAGATATTTGGATTTTATGGACCAATGTTCTTTGAAAAACAGGGGTCTATGGGGTAGGTGGGGGTGGATCGTGTGGATTTAATGTTCAATTTTCTCCAGCAAAAATCTGCATCTGAAATCCCCATGATCAATTACCACCAACAGTTCATAAAAGTAAGAACGTTTTAATACAAAAAAAGTAGAAAGGGTACCCTCTCAGAATAAAAGACACTTCCTTCTAAGGAAGATCATCCAGCAATTTCGACTGGCATTCTTTTTGACTTGACTCATTTCATTGTGGACTAATGACAATATTGACAGAATTTAGGTCCAAAGTCGGGACTGAGAAGAATGTAGCCCATTAACCTAGATAGATTTAGAGACAAACAATTTTCTTTTACCCATAATGGTGCAATCTTCTGCCATATAAACATGATAATCTACAGAAATGTGCAGCTGAAATTCTCCATCTTATATTCCCTTTTCCATATGTGATTGCATACATATATGTTACTTCTTGGTACTCCCAGCCAAGGATTTCTATAACTATCCATCTACATAGTTCCTCTAAAAGCCTACAAGTCCACTCCTTGTTAGATTCCAGCATCAGGAGATCAGCAAGCCTCAAACTCATCATTCTAAACGCTATCCTTGAGCCCTTCCACAGACACACTCAGAAAATCAGCAACTCCCAAAAAGAATCTCGTATCTAGGGTACTGGAGTGCAATGCAGAATGTACACTCTCTAGCTTAACAACACAAGTTGTTAGTAACAAAGCCATTTCTCCAGACCTTTATGGGAGGAACTTCCCCACAGATGGCCAGATGTGCAAACAAGACCTTTGAGGGCCTTTCAGAGCTTGGATTATAGAAGCCAGCAAAAGTATATAGCAATGGAGAGGGATTCTTCCACATAAGACACACTTTCCAAAGTCCCAAGCCCTAGATCTGAATCCAGGGGTGGCATTAAGAATTAGAGTTCTGTGGCACATGCCTGTAATCCCAGCTACTTGGGAGGTTGAGGCAGTAGAATTGTTTGAACCCGGGAGGCGGAGGTTGCAGTGAGCTGAGATCATGCCACTGCACTCTAGTTTGGGCAACAAGAATGAAATTCTGTCTCAAAAAAAAAAAAAAAGAAAAAAACAATTAGAGCTTTGGCAAATAAAGTAGGAATGTTTTTGGCTTCTCTCTTCATGATGAACATTTTGACCCCTTCAGAATGGGCATGAGGTGGCCTGACAGCTGGACCCAGACAGCCCCCACGTGTGTCCCAGTGCCACCGTGTGACTTGTGGAGTGGACGCCACACCTGTGATCACACGAGTCGAGCCTGGTCAACGGCTTTCCTCACAGAAGAAGGGCATCAGGCCCTGCAGATTGAGTTAGTCAGAGCAAGGGTGGAGCGAAGTCCTGTGATAAAGTTGAACGAAGATGGGAGGTCAGAAAGAATCCATTGGCAATCATTTTCTTTCTACTCTCAAAGCCCCCCAGCCTCCCTGTTAACGACATGAGGTGGTAGATGGCAATGGATGCCCCCATGAGTTGGTGAGATTTAAGGTCCCTGGTGAGGAAGCCCAGGAGCCACAAGCACATTTGTGATGGTAGCTCCTGGGGAAATAGTCCTCCTTCATTAGGGCTAGGGGCCAGGCCTTGCTTCAACAATTTCTGTGAGACACCGTCATGGTGTGTAAAGGGAAGGCTGGCCCTCAAGCAATGGGTGGTGGGCTCTTGGATTGACTGTCAGTAATGGAGGGATTTTAGATTTTTTAAATTTTTTTCTTTTTTCTTTTTATTTTTTGAGGCAGAGTCTCACTTTGTCGCCCAGGCTGGAGGGCAGTGGTGCGATCTCGACTCACTGCAACCTCTGCCTCCCAGGTTCAAGCGATTCTCCTGCCTCAGCCTCCTGAGTAGCTGGGATTACAGGCATGTGCCACCACGCCCGGCTAATTTTTGCATTTTTAATAGATGGTTGGTTTTCACCATGTTGGCCAGACTTGTCTCGAACTCCTCACCTCAAATGATCCGTCTGCCTCAGCCTCCCAAAGTGCTGGGATTACAGGCGTGAGTCACCACGCCCAGCAGGGATTTTAGATTTAGCTGCAACCTCAAAGCCACTTCCCTCCAGGACTCTTGAGTCTTGCTGGCAGCTAGGAGGGCAAACTGTCCACGGGGATAGTTTCTCTCCGTGCAGAGCCAAGGCCCAAACACAGTAGTTTGGCCAGGTTATTGCCTGCTCCCTCCCACAGTTACAGTAACTAGGCTTAGAGCCTTAAAACAAATCCTTCTTTAACCACAGGTCTTTTTATCAGAGTGAACTTCTTTTCTTCTAACCCCCCAAATAAAGAAAATATAAGACAGTTGCCTATTTTCACCCAATGCCACTTCGAGAAAGTGCAACCCTTAAAGAAACCCCATAATAAAGTTTCCTATTAAAAAAAATGGTTGATGGGGCGCGGTGGTCATGCCTGTAATCCCAGCAGTTTGGGAGGCCGAGGCAGGCAGATCACTTGAAGTCAGGAGTTCGAGACCGGCCTGGCCAACGTGGTGAAAACCCTGTCTCTACTAAAAATACAAAAATTAGCCCAGGCGTGGTGGTGCATGCCTATAGTCCCAGCTACTCGGGAGGCTGAGGCAGGAGAATCGCTTGAACCTGGGAGGCGGAGGTTGCAGTGAGCTGAGATCGCGCCACTACACTCCAGCCTAGACGACAGAGTGAGGCTCAGTCTCAAAAACAAAAAGAAAAAAAAATGTTTCCAGAGACACCCATCTGTAACCTCTCTGAGGAAAGCTGCCTCTCTAACACGCCACCAACCCAACACTCAGGGAATTCTCTGCAATTGAAGCTCTTTGGTTCCCCCATGCTCAGGTGCCCCTGGAAACTACTCTCCTACTCACGGCTGACCCGTGTAGCCTTTCGTAAGGCCATCTTCAACAGAAAGAGCAGAGCGTGTTTTCAATGCTGAGAAATGTGAACTTCTTCCAGCCACCTTCTCAGAGGAAGACCGAAGAGATTGTGATTCAGACACTCCACATGACACCAAGTTAGACTGTTCAACTGGAAGGTTTCAAGCCAAGGACTCAGCCCATAAATAAAAGGTCACTCAGCTTTCGTTCCTGTAAGTTCCCCACTCAGCTTACAAAGCACTTGCTGCCTTTGGCAACACTTGGCTTTGGTCTACAAAAGCCCCACGGCCGCAGGCACCCTGAGTAAGTTAGGTTGGTTTCTGAGTCCAAGTGAGTCATCTTTGAGGCCTTGGCTATTAGCACATTGGAGACAGTGTCCCCCAAGTTAAGAGATCTTGTCCACCAAGATAGGGAAGGACAGCCCGTCCAATGCCTGCAGGTCCCATTCCAAGAATTCCAGGTCCCTAGAGTGTATATCCCCGGGCTTATGCCATCACTAGTCTCCCTTCTACCCTAGAAAAATGCTTGTCTCTCTTCTACCCTAGAGAAATGCCTCTTTCCACTAACCACTGAACTAACACCAGGGCGCCATGTTCTCTTGCTTTTAGAATCCAGTCATTTCTTGTGTCATGGGACGTGAGATGCTCGTCTTCAAAAAACAAGGAGCTTTAAGTACAATAAAACAATACATTATATTTATGCCAAGAACTTTGTGTTTAACCCTTGAGTCTCAGACAATCCCACTTATTCACCATGTCTAAAAGTTTCTATTTCAGATGTGATCTAAACTTCTTTTTCAAATCAATAAACTGCCCAAGTTTCTAAACCTAATCTATGACTTGCAGGCATGTTTCCCCATATTTCCAAGGGAATAAGCATCATTTGACACTATTTATTTTGAAAAGGGCCGGGGGGAAGAAACAAGAAACAATATATTTCTTTTTTTTCTTTTCTTTTCTTTTCTTTCTTTTTTTTTCTTTTTTGAGGCAGAGTCTTGCTCTGTCGCCCAGCCTGGAGTGCCGTGGCACAATCTCGGCTCACTGCAACCTCCGCCTTCTGGGTTCAAGTGATTCTCTTGCCTCAGGCTCTCGAGTAGCTGGGATTACAGGTGCCTACCACCATGCCCAGCTAATTTTTTGTATTTTTAGTAGAGACGGGGTTTCACGGTGTTAGCCAGGATGGTCTCAATCTCCTGACCTCGTGATCTGCCCGCCTCGGCCTCCCAAAGTGCTGGGATTTACAGGCATGAGCCCCTGTGCCCGGTCAAAAAAAGAAATATTTCAAGGAAGTATGTGGCACGTCTGCAACCAACCCAGTTCAAAAAACATCTACTAAGTACCTGCTGTGGGCGAGGCTTGGGGGAAAGAGGAAAGAGGACATTCCAAAAGGAACCAGATACAGCACTGATTTCAGGGAGTGTCCGATTTGTTTATAGAATGAGTGAATATATGAGAAAACAAATGATGAGTGAATACAGAATCAGGATTAGTAGTAAGTTTTATAGCAATTCCGCTCCTTCATTTAATGGTATTAGTATAATTCAAAGATGATTGAGGAGAATCTACATTTTTCCTGAGTTAAATATCTGGCCAGGCACGGTGGCTCACGCCTGTCATCCCAGCACTTTGGGAGGCCGAGGCGGGTGGATCACCTGACGTCAGGAGTTAGAGACCAGCCTGGCTAACATGGTGAAACCCTGTCTCTACTAAAAATACAAAAATTTGCCAGGTGTGGTAGCATGCTCCTGTAATCCCAGCTCCTCGGGAGGCTGAAGCAGGGGAATCGCTTGAACTTGGGAGGCAAAGGTTGCAGTGAGCTGAGATCGCGCCATTGCACTCCAGCCTGGGAGACAAGAGTGAAACTCCATCTCAAAAAAAACAAAAAACAAAAAAGAAAATCTGGTGATTTTTTTTTTCCTGCTGCCTACTGTTTTATCTGTTCCCCGAAATCCCAAACACATTTCTTGCAACCTAGCGTTCTCTGAAATCTCCAATCTGACCTTGAACGATGAAGGCAAGGGATCTCCATGCTTTGTAGGGGTAGGGTCCTCTCTGCCCTCCTTTAAGTACTTGGAAAAGATCTTTATTTTAGACTCCTCTCTCCATGCTGATGTCATTAGTATTCTGGATGAAATGTTTCCTTGCACGTAACTATGTTGGACTTGGATTCATTACTAAAGCAAATAATTCGGTTTTCCTAGGGAACAAATGCTACTTTTCCTCAGGGGCTGTTTGCTGACCATCCCTCTTGGTTGAGCATATGCTACATTACTTGGAAGCCACACGTTAGAACTAAAGGAGACATAGAGAAGTAAAGAACACAGCATCTGTCGTCAAAGAAACTGTCATCTTCACTGGGAATGAAGGTTGAAACGTGGCATTACAGCTGGGCGTGATGGTTCCTGCTTGTAATCCCAGCATTTTGGGAGGCCGAGGCAGGAGGATCATGTAAGCCCAGGAGTTTGAGGCTGCGGTGAGCATGATTGTGCCACTACACGCCAGTCTGGGTGACAGAGCAACACACAGTTTATTGGAAACAAATAAACAAACATGGCAGTACAAGGGCTCAGAAGGGAAGATGCTAATATATTCACTCAGAGTTCAGAAAAGGCAGATGGTTTGCTTTGGGAAGAAGTTGTCAGGAGAGGTTTTCAGACCAAAGCAAGGACATCTTGAGGAGAGAGTCCAAAGGAAAGAATTAATCCTATTTTCAGCTCTCTATCCCTGAATACCCTTAGCTCCTCCAAGCAGCAGTAGGCTAGCAAGTGATGCTACAGGACCGTATGCCAATGCAAGCGAGGACCCTGTGACCTTCAGCAGACCTCTGCGTCACTGTGGAGCTTTGAGATGAGTGTTAGAAGGAAGAACAAGCTCATTCTGAAAAGTACACAGATGTTGGAAACTCTGAGTATTGCCCAAAAAGAAGCTTGAAAAGCTCCCATCCCCACTGGGTGACCAGCAGAACCTGCCACTGCAAGAGCCTCGTTCTCATTAATAAGAGTTCATTTTATTATTTCCATGCTATGTAATTTCTCCCACTGCCTTTTAGACTGGAACATTCAACTTTTCGCACTACATATTAATTGCCCTGGGGGATTCAGGCTACAATGCACAATAAGAAGACCCAATTAGAACATTTCCCACTGTCTTTTTGTTTCTTTGTAATCCAAAATCAATCCATAGCGTCTTTAAATCCTCACAAGAAATGACTAGGTTTATTAACGTCTCGGACAAAGAAGCCAAGAAATTCAAAGCAGATGGAGCAGAATCACACAAATCACACAACCATGCAAATTAGTAGCAGCCCATGAGCTTGACAGGGTCAGAATGCCAGGGGTTGGGAATTTTTAATATGAAACAGAAAATATATCCCATAACACTAATGTTCTTTTTGTGATGAAACATGATGATTCTGGTTTAATGTGGAGCAGGGTGTCTTCATGAGCTCTGAGAAAACACAGGCTTCCCAGTGCTCATGCACATAGCACATCCCTGTCTGGGACAGTTTACTGTTCACCCTACATGAAGTAGTCTCTCACCTGTCAGAAACACACTTCTCTACAAATTGCATCCCCTACTGTTAACATCAAGATCAGAAGTAGGCCAGGTGCAGTGGCTCACGCCTATTAATTCCAGTGCTTTGGGAGGCCGAGGAGGGTGGATCACCTGAGGCCAGGAGTTCAAGACCAGCCTGACCAACATGGTGAAACTCCATCTCTACTAATACAAAAGTTAGCTGGGTGTGGTGGTGGGCACCCGTAATCCCAGCTACTCGGGAGGCTGAGGCAGGAGAATTATTTGAACCCGGGACGTGGAGGGTGCAGTGCAGTGAGCCGAGATCATACCACTGCATTCCAGACTAGGTGACAGAGCAACACTCCATCTCAAAAAAAAGAAAAAAAGATCAGGCCGGGCGCGGTGGCTCAAGCCTGTAATCCCAGCACTTTGGGAGGCCGAGACGGGCGGATCACGAGGTCAGGAGATCGAGACCATCCTGGCTAACACGGTGAAACCCCGTCTCTACTAAAAATACAAAAACTAGCCGGGTGAGGTGGTGGGCGCCTGTAGTCCCAGCTACTCCGGAGGCTGAGGCAGGAGAATGGTAAACCCGGGAGGCGGAGCTTGCAGTGAGCTGAGATCCGGCCACTGCACTCCAGTCCAGGCGACAGAGCGAGACTCCGCCAAAAAAAAAAAAAAAAAAAAAGATCAGAAGTAAACTATGAGAGTAAGATGAACATATGAACATTTATATTGAAAAATATGGAAAAAAGATGTAATGGTGTTTGGAAAAGAAATGTTAACTTTATCCACTAAACAAATCCCAAACTTGGGAAACGAATTTAAAAACTGCACTCACCATATGTCACTCTGGTCAGGGCCTAAACCAAGGAGGAGACAAAGCCTACGATGTCAGCCCATCTCATTCAGCACTGGGGACACTGTGACTTTGTGCTAGTTTAAAGTGTTGAGGAATTGGATCATAAGATTCATTTAATCCTTCCTTCCTTCCTTTTATTAATTTCTTTTTTTAATTCCTTCCTTTTTTGAAACAGGGTCTCCCTCTGTCACCCAGGCTGTAGTGCAGTGGTGCAATCTCTGGTCACTGCAACCTCCATCTCCAGGGCTCAAGCAATCCTCCCACGTCAGCCTCCTGAGTAGTTAGGACTGCAGGCAAATGCCATGACAGCCAGATAATTTTTGTATTTTTTTGTAGAGACATGATTTCGCCATGTTGCCCCGGCTGCTCTTGAACTCCTGAGCTCAAGTAATCCACCTGCCTTGGCCTCCCAAAGTGCTGGGACTACAGGCATGAGTCACCATGCCCACCCCAGATGACTGATTTTTCGATGTCTTGTAGTCTATTAAGCTTTATGTAAATATTATTGTTTAGCTTTGACAATGGTACCCAGAGCTCAGCAGTGGAACCAGAGGCAGTGTTGTTATTGGTGCTTTATTCACTTGGCCCCATTCAGTGGGTAGGTGTGCAGCATGCGGCATCATGTGTGGGTACTAGGGGAGACGCAGCGTGCTGAACATCTGAGAGGCCAAGAGAAACTGAGGTAACCATCATTCCCCCGGGAACAGCCTTGCTGCTGGAGTGAGGAAGAGGTCAGTCTCTTATGTCATGGCATTTGCCTGCAGTCCTAACTACTCAGGAGGCTGACGTGGGAGGATTGCTTGAGCCCTGGAGATGGAGGTTGCAGTGACCAGAGATTGCACCACTGCACTACAGCCTGGGTGACAGAGGGAGACCCTGTTTCAAAAAAGGAAGGAAGGAAGGAAGGATTAAAAAAAGAAAAATCAGTCATCTGATGTGTTTCTCACAATAATTTTGGAAGGTGGATAATATTATCCACAGGTATTTCACAGAAGAAGAGATAGCACAGAGGTTGCAGGAAATGCCAAGAACACATAGCAGCTTCCTAAGATTCAAACTCAGTTCTGTGACTCCATGTGCCACACTCCTCTGAGTTGTGAGTTCTCTAAGATGAAAAGTCACATTTTTCCATCTGTAAGACGTTGAGTGTTGCCATGAGGATTAAATAAAATAACCTAGATACAGCAGGCACCTAATAGATACCAGTTCCCTCCCATGCCCCTCCTCCATCAGGGGCCAAAAAATTTAAAAATAATCCCAGTCCAGGCGTGGTGGCTCATGCCTGGAATCCCAGCCAGCACTTCAGGAGGCTGTGGCAGGTGGATCACCTGAGGTCAGGAGTTTGAAACCAGCTGGCCAACATGGAGAAACCCCATCTCTACTAAAAATACAAAAATTAGCTGGGCGTGGTGCTGGGCACCTGCAGTCCCAGCTACTCAGGGGGCTGAGGCACGATAATCGCTTGAACTGGGAGGCGGAGGTTGCGATGAGCTAAGATCTCACCATTGCACTCCAGCATGGGCTACAAGAGCGAAACTCCGTCTCAAATAATAAATAAATAAATAAATAAATAAAATCTCAGTGTATGTTCTGCACACACTACACATTTACACCCACAACTTCAGATTAAAGTGAACACTAATGATGACCGTACTGAAGCAAACAGATTTCCAGAGGCCTGGGGAGTGCTGGGTGTCAGGTGGATGGAATGTGGGGGCTTGTGGGATCATTGGGAGTTAGGGGACTAGCTTTAGGTTCTGATCATTGTAGCAACTCAGTGAGCCTCCATATACGGCACCCAGGGTGCTCCCACACCTGGTTTCTAGTATCCTCACAGCTGGCACCTGCCTTACCATACATATGCCCCAGGCTCTCCCATACTGCGAGTGCAGTTTTCATTACATAATGCATCCATCTTCTTGCTCTTCCTCAGCCTTATGCCATCCTAATTTTCTGTAGCCCCAAAGCCATTCTCTCCTGCCTTGTTGCAAGGTAGGGAGAAAATGTAAAATTCACATGGTCACATAGTGTTACTTCGGAACGATTTTTGCCAGAGCCTAGATGAGGGGCATGGAAGATTTTGGAAGGTAGGGAGCAACAGAAGGTAGAAATCTATGCCTGGTGTGAACTGCAACAAAAATTTGGCATGACTATGGGGGTATGGGTAGGGGGAGAGGAGGTCATCTGCAATGTTGACAATTTTTCATCTAATAGGACAGAGAATTCCAACTCTAAGAGAAGAGATCTGCCAGGTATACTGGCAAGAACACCGAGACTACACGGCTGAGCCCAGCTCCGCCCTTAATTTGCCAGAGCAGTCATTCCACCACCCTGGTTTCCTCACTGAGAGAATGTGCGGGTTGGACTGGGCTGGCTTTGGAATGAGACAAATCTAGGTTCAAATGCAGGCTCCACCAATGACTTGTTATGCAACTTTCGGCAAGTTTCCTTACATCGCCACGCCCCAGTGCTCTTAACTGTCAGGCGAAAATGAGAAAATGTGTTTCCGGAGGCTGTTTGAGAGTTAAATGAGGAGGCATATAAATATATTCCCCCTTGGACAGTGTCAGGTCTATGAAGCTCCCAGCACAGCAGCTGCTTCCTCTTTATTCTAAGTTGCTGTAAGCCTGTGTCTCTATGGTGCAACGCACTGACTCAATCCGCGGTTATTTAATGTGGCTATCCTGCCCTCCCTAGGTCTTGACTATCAAGGCACTGAGGTGCCGTATGCTGAAGCAGCAAATAAACAATTCAAGTTGGACAAGAAGATGGAAACAAGTGTGAGGGAGGATGGTGGAGGAAAAAGGATCCAGAAGTGGGAGGCAGTGGATCTGGATTCGAATTCTAGCGCCTTCAGTCACTAGATATAAGACATATGACTTTGGATTTCTGAGCTTCAGTTTTTTCTTCTGTAATAAAGGGAATAATCGCGTATGTAAAAGTACTTTGTTGACTGGAAAGCAAAATTGAAATGTTAGGGTCTGTTATGCCACCATTCCTATTGTTTGGAGAGTTCAATTACTTGGGCTTGAAAAATGTTTTGAGAACTATCTAATTCCTCTTAGCAGTCAAACAAAACTTCAAACTTCCCCCAAACCCAATCTTCAAAATCAAATGGCTGCTATGTAGATTACCCATGTATCCCCAAAAGAGCTGGGCTGACTTTTCTTTGCTATGAACAAATACTGCTAGTGACCCACTGGAGTCACCAACTCCTGGTGGCCTGATCTTTACTTGAAAAACAACACAGTAAACCACCCTCCTATTTTAACAGCTAGCACAGGGCAGGGCGGGAGGAACCCCCACCCACGCTTGCTCTGAACAGAAATCGTGGCTGCAGCTGATGTGAAAATAAGATAAGGAGAAATGTCTGTCAACAGACTCTGGCCTACCCTAGAACTGGGCTGCTCTCTGCGTATTCTGTATAGATGGGAAGGCAGGGGCCATTAGCCACCTGCAGTTCTGCTCTGATGTGGCTGTGTACTAAACACGGCCCAGGAAAGGGTGGGCACAGCTCGGACACATGTGCAACTAACACATTCCAGTCTTTAGCTAAAGTCTTTGAAAATACAGATTTAGAAATGTACTATTGGTTGGGTGTGGTGGCTCACTCCTGTAATCCTGGCACTTTGGGAAGCTGATGCAGATGGATCACCAGAGGTCAGGCATTTGAGACTATCTGGGCCAACATGGTAAAACCCTGTCTCGACTAAAAATACAAAAATTAGCTGGGCATGGTGGCATGTGCCTATAATCTCAGCTACTCGGGAGGCTGAGGCAGGAGAATCGCTTGAACCCGGGAGGCAGAGGTTGCAGTGAGCTAAGACCATACCATTGCACTCCAGCCTGGGTGACAGAAAGAGTCTTCATCTTACAAACAAAAAGAAAAAGAAAAAGAAATGTAGGGCCCTGAAGAAATCCTCATTAAGGTTAAAATTCTGCCAGCTTATTACTGAGAAACTAAAAACTATTTGGGGCCGGGTGCAGTAGCTCATGCCTGTAATCCCAGCGCTTTGGGAGGCCAAGGTGGGCAAATCACCTGAGGTCAGGAGTTCAAGACCAGCCTGGCCAACATTATGAAACCCCATCTGTACTAAAAATACAAAAATTATCCAGGCGTGGTGGTGGGCACCCGTAATCCCAGCTACTCAGGTGGCTGAGGCAGGAGATTCGCTTGAACCTGGGAGACAGAAGCTGCAGTGAGCTGAGATCACACCACTACACTCTAGCCTGGGCAAGAGAGTGAGACTCTGTCTCAAAAAATAAAAATAAAGAAAAAATAAACAAAAAAACTATTTGGTTATCAGGCCGAGTGGAAACATAAGCTCAATGTGTCTATTTAGTAACTTCCCAACAGTTCTAAACTGCCATTTGGAGCCCGAAATGAAAACTTCGTTTTTAAAACCACTCTGGGCATGGCTGGGATGCAGGAATCAATGTGTTGATGCAAAAATGCTGCAAGGCAGTTCTTTTCTCTGTCTTTCCTGAGCATCATTAAACCTCCAGGGGTGAGGCACAGTGTAACTGAAGGTCCAAACAACATATCCAAGGCACTAAGAGGATCACAATGCATAAAACACGATGTGCATAAATGCTAATGGATAATGGGAAAAAAGTAAAAAAGAAAAGAAAGAAAAGGAAAGAAAACCACAGAGTCTCCTAAGAGCTACTGAAATGGCAACAGCATCAGACACTTATTAGCATTCACCACCCCAGGAGACCTTCCCAGAAGGGGTTGAAGCGTTATCAAGGTTGGGAGGACTCAGCATGTTTGCAGAGGAGGAGCCGGATGCATATGCTCACCAGCCTGCTGGCATGAGTACTGGAAACTCCTACCCATCCGCAGGCTCTGATCAGATCATGCCAGAGCTTCGAGCTCCTTCCAAGCACCCATGCGACTGAGTGATGACAGGAGTGGATAGAAGAAATAAATGCAAGGTTTTGAATTTTAAAGCAGATCAGCGGGCCGGGCGCGGTGGCTCATGCCTGTAATCCCCCAGCACTTTGGGAGGCCAAGACGGGTGGATCACTTGAGGTAGGGAGTTCAAGACCAGCCTGACCAACATGGTAAAACCCTGTGTCTAATAAAAATGCAAAAATTAGCTAGGCATGGTAGCAGGTGTCTGTAATCCCAGCTACTAGGGAGGCTGAGACAGGGGAATCACTTGAACCAGGGAGGCAGAGGTTGTGGTGAGCTGATATCGTGCCACTGCACTCCAGCCTGGGGGAAAGAGGGAGAGTCCACCTCAACAGAAGAAAAGGAAAGGAAAGGGAAAGGGAAAGGGAAAGGGAAAGGGAGAAGAGAAGAGAAAGAGAAAGAAAGAAAGGAAGGAAGGAAGGAAGGAAGGAAGGAAGGAAGGAAGGAAGGAAGGAAGGAAGA